>NC_052958.1:17693948-18051128 GCF_013358895.1 Oreochromis aureus | reverse complement strand
TATTTATAGATGACCAGAGATCAAAGCTGCGATCATCCAAAGAGCCTCTTTCACAGTGGTAAATCCCTACAGGTCACCATAAAAAAAAGCCATTGATTTGTAGTTGAGCGTTAAATTGCATTGCAACTGAGCGGGTATAAAGTACCGGAGAAAATAGATTGAATGTTCTTTTGTTATGACTGATTTCTGGTCTAGTTACAGTTCACCAGCTTTAATAAAATCATGTCTACTTGCAATTTATGTGTAGTTGACCGGAAAATTAAAGCAGCGATCACTTGGACTATTCCTAGCACCCCCCCCTCACAGTGGTACATCCCTTCAGGTAGCCATTCACAAGTCTTGTACAGTAGAGCGGGACATTACATTTACTCTCAGCGGAATTCACTGGAGAAGGCATATAAGTTCATGCACTGCACTGGCCTGCACCACGATTATTATAAGGTAAGAATGAATTTTCTTCTATTCCTTATTTTCAGTACAGTAAAAAGTTCGTTAATATAAAGAAACAAAGAACTCATACTTTTGTTATATTCCGTTACAGAGCTAGCCTAACGCTTCGATGCTTTGTTTAGCCTTGCCGTCGCCTCGGCCACCATTGACCCAGACTGTCGCTCTGTGGTTGCTTTTTTTGCATAGTACTAAAAAAAAAAAAAAAATCTGTGATATATGGTAGGTAAACGTAAAGGTAACTATATAAATGTGTTCAATGACTTTGTTGCTTTTGATGATTGGAGAGCACCCGCTTCAATTCGCAAACGAAAACTTTAGACTCGATGGCTCACGCAGCATGCCCACGTGACTTTACGTCGCATGCTCAATTATGTGGCTCTAATATTAGAGCCACGTATTAATATTAATATTAGATTTAACTCTACAGCCGAGTAATTATCCCAAGAGCCTTTTTCTAGTAAACGGGATTAACAGACTGTCAAACCATGAAGTCATAGTGCAACACCAAGTTGCAATTTCAGTAAACTCATCTGAATTAGATCGTGACAGATGTTCCGAATTTTCAGCTTTTGATGTCCACCCTGATAAGCACGCATGTGCCTTTTTAAATGCATGTATAGTTCTATCTACAATACCAGGATTTAGTAATACAGTGGTGTATACAAAGAGCCAAATGAGACTGTTAAGCTATCAGTAAACCCGACACTGCAGACTGAAAGACAAACCCCATGAACTGAAAACTGACCTTAAATATGAGTGTGGCAAATCCGCAGTGAAGAGAGATAATAATATTGATTATTTTAAAAAGTTCCAAGAATCCAAAACTAACGCACAGGAAGCCACAAGGTAGACAAACAAAGTGTACAACTTGAAACAGAACAACAGAGTAAGGAGCTGAGGAAAGCTGAGGGCTTAAATACTTGCGCAAGTTGATTAGGGAGAGAGGACGCAGCTGGGAGAAACAAGACACAGGTGAATTGAATCAAACAAGTATGACCAGTGGAAGCAAAAGCAAGTGCACAAAAGACTAGACGTCAACAATATAAAGCAGTAACCAACTAAAGATAGGACACAGAAATGCAGACTTTGCACTAGGAACACAGAATGGCAGGAGAACAGCCTCAAAGAGTAAAGAACAGTATATGCAGAAAATAAAGAATAAAGTTAAAAGACAGCGTGGTCTTCAAGAACCCAGAGTACAATACAAAAATGTTGTTTTATTCAATTGAACAAAACAATGTAGACCATGTTCATTTTTTTAATAAGTTGGAAAAAAATAAAAACTAATGACAGCATTTAAAATAAAAAAAGATGAATAACATAGATGGGAACATTTCACAATGGAATTGTAACATTATCAAAACTGATTTTTCAGATATGCAGAGTAGAAGACATGGATATTCAAATTTTTAACTTGGGTGTGTGTTTGAAATATGAAAATATTGGTTGACATCGTTGACATACTGTTATTAAAGACAGGAATATGTATGAAGAGTAGATTCAAAAGCTCTATTAACAGAACTATAACCTGTTAGAATCTGACATTTATTTCAGATGTATTCTGTAACCGTTCACAGTCTCAATACTGTGACAGAGTGTTTCCAAAAGTGCTCAGTCACAATTTTCAGAAGACTAACATGGAATTTTTGATTTATTTAAATATATAAACCTGTTGAAAGTAATAATTTAAATTTTTGTCTTTGTAGGATCACAGTAATGTTTAGATTTCTAATACAGTCCAAGTTTGTCCACGAAAAAACACCAGCAAGCAGGGTATGTCCTACAACTATCGTATCACTGTAATCGAACTCTCTTCCTTAAACAACAAGAAACATGAAGTGTACTCAGGAGCAGATTCGAGCGCAGGCTCAGAGTGAAGTTAACAGAAAACGTTCTTTACATCATAACCATCATCATCATCATCATTTATATAGCACTTTAAAAACACACCTGGTAGACCAAAGTGCTGTACAATAGAAATAGAAATATAGTAATAAAATAGAAAAAACAGACAAGTATGTGTATGTGACGCAAAAGGTAAAATTAAAAACAAGGCTAGAATGCGTGAATGTTAACTTTGAGTTCTACAACTAGGAGCAAAATGCTATGAACATGGACTACGGTAGTTCATACTAGAGGGAACAGTAACATGATCTGTGGCTGCCGGAGCTTGGCAAGTGAAACAGTGGTGTGAGAGTTGATGGTGGAGCGGCACTGTGGGACCCATTTTTGTATTGTTACCTTATGTGTGCCGCTACGGGTCACCTTTTGTGTTTTTACGTATGGTGTGTTTATGGAAATGTATTGAAGATAAACGTAACTCAAGCCAGGTGTTTTTGGTCAGAACAAGCAGTTTGTAAACTCTGCGCTGTTATGATAAATGACATTGAATAAAGAGAAGCAAATAAAACTGATGAATACAAAAACAATCTTAACCGTACAAGACAAGTATAGATTGAGTTGGGCTGTTACAAGTTTAATTCATAACAGTTACATTGCCTCACCCCTGCCATCAAACCCTTCAGTGGCTTCAAGTGTAGGCGTAGCCTCTACAGGCACTGCAGCAGAAGGAAAGCAGAGTCAGGAGGGTCTTGGAAGAAGTTCAGAAAAGATCCAAATAGGCAGTCTGAACAGTCTTACTTGTTTGCAGGTGGAGTAATGCACGAATGGATAAAAAAGAGTGAGCTGTTGAGGAGCAAATGGAGATCCGTGTCCAGGGGAGTGATGCTATTGCGAGTGTGAAAGGTTGTCCAGGAAGTAACTAAGAAGACATGAACAGAGAGGTAAGTACAAGAGCTATGAGCAACGTGAGGCCAATAACTGACATTGGTTAACAGATAATATGGCAAAGACTGGTTGTGAACGGTGGTCTTAAATACAGCTGGCTTGATTTGTCTCAGGTGGTGATCCTCAGAGGACCGATGAAGTAGAGCAGCCAGCACCCCAAGTAGAGCAGGCACTGTGGAAAAATAGTTGTGACTCAACTAGACCATTACAAAGTATGGCCTGGAGGATTTTCATCTCAAGGTGCAAGAACATTCTTAATGACTGTACACGGCGGCTGCTGATGGACGATGTTGGGCCAGATGTGCTACAGTTAGCGTTAAGGAGGTATGATCAAAGCAAGATCGAAAACATTTAACATTTAAAATGTTTAAGGGGAATATGGCCTGAAAATATAACATGAATTAAGAAGTAATTTTTTGATATCTTTGAGGTTGGAGACTATGCAGAGAAGCCTTCAGTGGGCAAGAGGAAGACTGATCAATGTAACTGCAGCAGATCAACTTCTGCGTGACTTGGCTGAATTGATTCAGGAGGTCGAACTGTCTACTCAGCATGGCCAACAAGGTAAGCACATATTGTGTCGAGTCCTTGACTCACCAACAGTGTGAAATAAATTATGACTCTGTCTTAACCTATTTTCCAAATATTTACCTATTTACCTGATATATTTACCTGATATATGGGGTGCCTTTACCTATTTACCAAACGCTTATATATTTTCAGGCTGTTTTGGATACCAGGCACCAGTGGTTTTCAACAGAGGTAGAGGTAGATCCCTTTACCTTATCACTGGGAACAGCTTTCATTCCTGAAGTCATGTGGATTCACTGCACCTCAGATGGCTGATATTTTGAATGTTTCACTGCACAATTCAAGACGCTCTGCGGTCAGTGACTTTTGAAACCAGTGTGACTTTCATTTCTTTGTGACACACACTCACTGTTTATTCAAATTAAATGGTATTGTGAAATTGTAAACATTAGTATATTTGAATGTGCACCACTAGTCAAGTAATGAAGTGTGCTGTTATGGTAGTGATAAATTACTCATGTTTTTTTTTGTCTGATTTCAGACAGTATCATTTCACCCGCATCAATGTATGCGAACTGACTGACAGTGCCTTGATGAACATGTGCAGGACATTGTTGCTGGCAATGAACAAATTGGTCCTGAGGCTGTCAGAGCCTCCCCAAGTACGTGGACTACATGTACAGCGAAGGAGGGTTCGAGCAAGCATGTTACGGATAAATCCTGGAGCAGCTGCCCTTAGAGCAGTTTTGCGGAGACCAGAACGAAGAACATATCAGGTTGCAGGTCCAAACTCATTGTGGCACATTGATGGAAATCACAAGCTGATACGGTAACCAACCACACTGATTTGTTGAACACCTATTTTGACCAAAGTGAAATTCAGCATTACATCAAATATAATTGTTGAACAATAAGACACCTCCAATAGAGCCAGGCCCTGGGATGGGCAGTCCTCTAACACAACTGGTTATGTTTAAAGGGAAAGATGAGAGAACACAGACAGCGCAAGCAACATACAGAGAAAAATTCAAACTTGACATGTAATAGTCCCATGTAAATCAAATAAGAGTGTGTTTTCCATTGTTTCAATAACAAAGCAGAAATAATATTTTTCTTCTTATGGACCACGGTTTTAGGTGGAGGATAGTCATTCATGGGGCTATTGATGGATACAGTCGTCTTGTGGTCTTCCTTCATGCCTCAAACAACAACCGTAGCAGTACCGTTTTATCAAGTTTCATCAGAGCCGTGGTATCCTATGGTGTACCCTCGAGGGTCCGGACAGACAGAGGAGGGGAAAACAATGCTGTCTGCCTGATGATGAACATTTTCAGAGGCTTTGATCGTGGAAGTGCCCTAAGAGGAAGGAGTACCCATAATCAGAGAATTGAGAGGCTCTGGGGTGATCTGTGGCGAGGAATGACCAATGTCTACTGTGATTTATTTCACCACCTGGAGGAGGAAGGCATCATAGACATTGACAATGAAATGCACCTTTGGGCTCTCCATTACATCTATCTCCCAAGGATCAACAGAGATTTGAAAGACTTCACTCAACAGTGGAACAATCATGGCTTGCGGACAGAGAGACACTTGAGCCCATTACAGATTTTTGTCCGAGGCAGCCTCCAGCAACAGGGCCGAGCCTCAACTGCCATGCAGGACATCTTTCAGACTAGAGCAGCTGCTGCTGCTGGGACTATTGGTGGGACAGCTGATGGTAGTGTGACAGCCACTGAGAGTGAGACGACTGCTGCTCAGGGCTTAGGTACTGATTCTGGTGGTGGTGCTCATGGTACAGATGAGCTGGGATTGCTGGTCGACTGGCCTGAGAGGATTACTGTGCCAGACATTGAATTTACTCTGGACGGACCGATGATGGAGCAAGTGGTAGAACTATTTAATCCACTAACTGGCACCAGAGGGAGTCATGGTATTGAACTCATCTCTGGCTTAATATACTTTCTGGACTCGACATATCATTGAGACAGTTCAATTATTGACTGAAACATAATAGCAGCAAGTGGAAAGACTTCAAAATATCTAGGTGACTGGATACATATAATGTGAAAAGTTATAATACGTGTTTACTATGTACCACTGAGTAGTGGAGATACAAGAACGAGCTGTGTGACACTGACAATAAAAAATGATGAGTGATTTTTAAAGTGTATAAGATGGAAGTTGTGAAATGGAAAGTATACATCTGAAGCTGAATCTCGATAAAGTCAACTTGATTAATCTAAAAGTTACAGCTGTTGATATTGATAAATACAACTATAAAGCAGTGACAGTAAATAATTAAAAAATAAAAAACTGTATAGTAGGTCTTGAAGTGGCTCAGTATAGTGTAGTAGATATAAAGTGGTTTAGCGTGTGTTTGATGTTGTGACAGTTCACAGCGAGCACATTATGTTTTGCTTTGTACAGATTATGCTTTGTACAAACATAGTTCTGAAAATACTGGACTCCAGTGTAAAATGTGAATAAAAAAAGAGCAAGCACTGATTTGCAAATGTGAAAGGCAAAGTTTGTTCACAGTAGAACATAGAAAACATGTCAAGTGTTTACACTGAGACTATGTCGTTAAAAATAAGTCCATTTTAATTTGATGGCAGCAATATGTTTCAAAACAGTTGGGATGGGGCAAGAGAAGGCTGGAAAAAGTGGTACTAAAAAGAAACAGCTGCAGGGATATTTTAAAAGTAACAGGTCAGTTACATGATTAGATATTAAAAGCATCTTAGAGAAGCAGAGTTGCTCTGGAGGAAATATGGGCAGAGGTTGATCAATCTGCAAAAAAACTCCATTAACAAATTGTGCAACAATTTCAGAATAATGTTCCCAAGTGTAAAGTTGTAAAGACTTAAAATATTCCATCCTCTAGAGGCATAAAAATATATTTTATCAAAAGATTCAGTGACTGGAGAAATCTCTTTGCAGAAACAATGAGGCTAAAAGCCATGATGTCAGTGATCTTCAAACGCTCATAGGAAAGTTATCATCATGGAGCATTAAACAGACACGATTCTGTCCTGGAAATCAGTGCATTTCCTGTATCCTTTGGGGCAACAGACCAGAGTCACACTTTTAGAGAGGTGCCTGATGAGGTGGACTGAGAGGAATATCCATGATGCATGGCAGTTTGTTCACTCACTTCCTCTCCACCACAGCTTCCTCAAGCGCTGCCAATCACAGAGCTTGCTCTCCTGATCCAAGAAGAACACATCAAAGTGCACTGCACTCACCTGAACTGACAGAACACCTGTCATTAACATTTTGGTGCACACACAAGCTTGCTCACAAAAAAAAGCCTGCCCATCCACTGCTTGTGTACAGCCTCTGTTTTGATCTTCCAGTTCAGCAAATGTATAAATGTGGGTGTCCAGGTATTTGTATTCCTCCACCACATCATATCAGCGGGTTCAGTATCTTATACTTTTGTCAAGATAATCCACACTGCAGCCGATTTGTATCTACAGTTACCAGAAAGAAGCCATAACCAAGTTACATGGATTCTTTTTTATTTTAATTACTTTATGTCATACAGGTAAACTAGTTATGTTATGTGCAACGCTGTCATGTGCCACTCTCTGTTTCAAATTCATGTAAGACATCCAGAGTACTCTGATGACATTGACAAGGACAACTCCAGTTTACATGGGAAACAATTATTTCATGTTTTTGAGATTATTTATTTACATCACTTTTCAGAAAACGTACATACAGGTCTGATTCAAAACTGCATATCTAATTTTAATGCATGTTGATGGGGCAAAAATATTCCTGAGATACTGTTAACATTATTAAATTTGAAGGCTATTATACAGTGGTATTACTTTAAACTGAGTAAAACGGTATTTTGATAAAAGTTAAGGTCTCCGTTTGTTTCAGAAAAAGCATTCTGTCATTTATTTGCTTTTATTATTTATTCATATGCCTTCCGCGGACCATCTCGGCACTGCGTGGGTGATTGGTGGCTCCGTGCACACTAAGTGCTGCACACAGGGACAAGGCGCACTAATTACGATCAGATCTTCCCTGGGCAGGGGGAGGTGATGAACTGTATGCCACTTTTTCATTGGCATACATTAAGTACAATGTTTTATTGCCTACGGTGGGGCAGGTCACATACTGGGTGAAGGTGGTCAGTGTGGAGTCCAGCGAGACATGATTAAAGTCCCCTGATATTAGAAGAAGAGCTCTCGGAGATTGCGTCTGCGGACCACAGAGAGTCACAGGCTGCCTCCACGGATGCTAACGGCTAATAGCTCAATGTCTCTGTTGCAGAGTTGTTCTTTCACAGCAATGTGCCCAGGGATACCACAACCGTCTTTAACAAACACTGCCCAGTCCCCCTCCTTTCCTCTCACCGCTGTCTCTCGTCTTGTCCGGCCGCAGCAGCTGGAAGCCGGGCAGCCTACTCACAGAGGGAGTACCGGGCAGTGTCGGGGGTACTGCCACTGTGACCGGGTTAGCGTCATTAGCTCCTCAATCATATCAGGGAGCGATCTCACGTTTACAGTGATTACAGGAAGGAGAGATGGTGTGTAAGGTGTCCTTCTCGGGAGACATCACCCCGTCTCTTCCCTCACTGGGGACGCTACCGTCTGCCGGTAGCGCAGCTGCAGGGCACAGCGCTAACAGCTGATCCCTAACGTAAACAAAGGAGCCATGCGGCGAGTGTCTAAATACGGGTGAAAAAAGAGAAGACAAAAGAAGAGAAAAGTCAACATAACTAGCACGGAGCGGTAATGCATGACGGCAGAATCTGATTGCTAAGACATAAGTTAAAGGTTAAGAGAAGTAAAGAGGAAAATAAGAAAGAAGTTTCAGAAATTAGCAGAGCTAGCTCTGCTCATTACCTGTTAGCTGCCATAACAGGTACCACAGTTAAGGTTTCAGAAAAAGTATTCTGTCGTTTGTTTGCTTGATCATGCCTTAAACACATCAAAATGCATAGTGGGATTATAATACAAGTCAATACTGTGACAAGCACTGGTACCGAATAGGCAATCACTCAGCAGCAAGGTGAATCGGTGATGCATTAGTGTGGTCTGCACTTCGTCTTCTTTTATTGGGTGAAATGAGTTGAAAGTAATTGGATGAGGGAACCATGGGGAGTGCCCTGCATAATTTCAATAAAACGCCGTTTTAAACGCCGTTACAGCTGGCACAGAACGCCGTAAAAAACGCCGTTTTTATGCATCTTTGAACGGCGTTTTCTGCCGAGTGGCGGAAAAAACGGCGTTTCCGTCTGTCTTTGAACGCCGCTTTTTACGTCACTCGGATGGTGCGTTCAGGGCGCCATGTGAGAGTCGGAAAAAACGGCGTTTGTCGAAACAGAACGCCGTTTTTTTCGGCGTTTTGAAAAATTAAACGGCGTTTTTTACGCCATTTCTTAATCAAACGCGTTAGAAAAGTGGCGAATTTTGGCACTAATGGCTTGCCATAGTAACTCGCGGATTCTTCCACTGACCGCTGCAGCACACCTGCACCAGGGTAAACCTCCTCCGCCTACCCCAGTCCTGCTTTACAGGTGAAAATAGAGCAACAGGACCGCTAGTCTTTGATTTTATTTATTTTCTGCTGTGTTTTATTTGCATCTATTTGAAAGAGTGAGTGTAAACACAAAAAAATATTTTATTTTATATGCTGGAATGTGCAGAAAATAGGTTTAAATGTTAAACAAATTTCTTCCAGTCAGAGAATGTTGCATATAATTTAATTTTTGCTTGATGCATAAAGTTAAAAGATTAAAACTAATAAAACAAGTTTTAAAAAGAGACTTTTCCATTTGATTACATTTTGTATGATGAATTATGCAGAAAAAGTAGAATTGGGCTGAAAGATCTATCGCTTTATCACCTATTCAGGTTGTAAATCGTGTTTTTAAAAAGTAACTAAGTAACTAAGTAACTAAGTAATTGATTACTTTTGAAAATAAGTAATCAGTAAAGTAACGGGATTACTTTTTGGGGGAAGTAATCAGTAATTAGTAACTGATTACTTTTTTCAAGTAACTTGACCAACACTGGTAGCAACAGACTGTTTTTTTTTTTTTTAAACAAAGGTATGAAACAGAATAAAGATTTAGAGCTAAGAGAGTAAAATGGATGAGACTGTTGTAAAGATTAGTCAGCCTTGAACAATCTTTGTACCAAAGCAGGTTTGGCAGGAAATCTGATGAATGTGTGTGCTGATCTATGGGAATAGAACAAAAAAGCTGGAGGTTCTTGTGGTTGGATATGACATTTAGAAAGATTTAAAGATCGAGAAAACATTGCTATTAACAGATGGACTTACAGGGTGAAATGACGAGAAAGGAGAAGAAGCAGAGATGCTGTGGGATTCATCAAAAATGTCTTGATGTGTTTCTGAGAAATGCAGCTTCACTGTTTTCAAAATAAAGAAGTTATTTAGTTTCTGTGTGGGGGAAAGAATATATAAAGAATATATAAAACTCTGATATTGTGACAGCTTGGCTTCCATTTAATGTGCATTCATAAGTTTCTGCACCCAAAAAGAGGAACGATTTGTTTACTCAAAAAAGAAATAGCTTTCAAAGGAGATTGTTTTTATGTTTAATTGAACACCAATTTAGAATAGTTTTCTTCTGACAAAGTTTTCTTCCTGTTAAAAGTCAGGTTTTCCTTCCCACTGTTGCCAATTGGAGATTATGTATTGGAATTTCAGGAGCGGGACCACGCCTCCAAACACGCTCCTTCCGGTTGTCAACTATAAAGGTTCCCCCAGTTCTGCAAGCTGTTCATTCTCGTTTATGTGCCCCACCCTCCCTCCCTCCTTGTTCTCAATTCTTTAACTTCTTCACTCCTATTTAGTACATGGGGATCTGCCAGGCCCAGGAGCCATCGCCAGTCCCCTTCGAGGCCTTCCCCAAACCGCAGCTCAATTCATGGCAAAGCATTCACCTTTACCCACTAAAACGCTGACAAACCTAAAATGAAGACGTGGGCCCAGCTAGTGAAGTGCTTTCTCAAAGGGGCTCATTAATTGTAGAATCTTTGCCTTTACAATATAAAGCTGTGGCAGAGGTGTGGTCCCTGGCTTAGCTGCAGGGGAGGGGTGGTGTAGTGAACTCAAGGTGCAGTGCCAGGAGGTTGGTGGCACAGGTGTGTGCTGTTTAGTTATTGAGCTCTCTCACCCTCCCTCCCTTTGTGATTTAGTAAAGCCGGAGCCAAGAGTGGAGAGTGTGTGTCAGAGCGGGTGCCAAGCCAAAAGCGAAAAAGGAACTATCAGTAGTGTGTCACTGCAATAAAGAAAAATAAACATGGACAGTTGTGGTCCTTCTCACAAAAGTGTCTTGAGGCAACTGTTGTTGTGATTTGGTGCTATGAAATCAAATAGAATTTGAAATTGCAAAATTTGAAATTTGATTAGGTAACACAGTTGGGCAAAATTGTCAAAAATATCAAGGCTAACATTAAATTTTACAAGTAGCCAAACTGGAAAAAAAAATGCTTCTCAGTCCACTGGTTGGATTGAGAAGAATGTCAGTTTAAAAGAATTTGTCCTTGTGTTTTTGGCTACACCTGACACAACATTCACACTCATGTCTACAGTAAGGTGAACTGTAGAGCATTTTATTCTTTACAAAATCCCACATTTTATCTCGTTCTGCTGGAATAACTCTGTTTCATTCAGTGTATATGAAGGCAAGGCTTTTTATTATAGTCTCATGCCACACAAGTCACCAAAAAGTCAGATGCAGTTGCAAAGGATGGAAACTGAAGCGGTAATATAGAGTTATTTTAAAATTTCACACAGAGGGAAAATATAGTGTGACATGACACGGTGTGTGTGTTTTTATTGGATAGAAATTGCTAAAATTTGCAGATGTGTCTCAAAAAGTTATGTCAGGTTATGTCCTCAGTCATCCAGGTCATCGTAGTCTAAGGAGCTAGGAAAGAAAAGCATCTGGACTATTGAAAAATGAAATAAAAAAGAATATGAGAGCACATAAAACTATAGCCTGAGACCGAAAGAACAAACATAAGCTACATTTTAACTTTATTGTATTTGTTGCTAAATGACAATCTGATGTCATGCATGATTTATTCTATTTTTATATTTAATTTAGACATGATGATGCGTCCCACTTTGTCCCACACAAACATAATGTTTTCCCTCATTTAGTTTATTGGGAACAGTATAGATTCATCAATTAGCATAGCAAGCTTTGGAAGCAGAATTGCAGAGATTATATCAGTGGATCGTGATCATTGATTCATTACTATGTACATGACTTAAACGTCGCAGCTGGTGATTATTTAAAAAACACAAAGCTGGAGGCTCTGTTGAATTTGGAAAGATTCAAAGGCTGAGAAAACGCTGGTGTTAAGACACGGTCGTCCACTGTGAAATGATACAAAAGAAGCCGAGGCAGACACAGTGAATTCAAGAGAAATGCCTTTGGGTATTGTTGAGAAATGCCACATCACTGGCATTAACATGAAACAGACTGCTAATAAGATTTTTGGGAAGTTAATTATTTTCAGTTTGGCAAACAACTCACGTCCAACTATTGTGCTTTAGCAACATGCAGTTTAAGGAAAATTTCATACTCACAGTAGATTTTTTAGGTAGAACTTTTATACTGTGTTTCTTTTTATTATTATGATATACAGCATGCTCCTGTGACATCTGCATGCAGCTTAAACCACAAACAAGGGTTTATTCAAAGGTTTTGTTGCGTTGCCCAGCATCACATCCAAATCCTACAGTGTTCTCTCAGCTCATAGTTGAGGTTATGGAATTTAAAGCAGCGCAGAGCTTAGTTTCCAAATCTACTACACTATGGGCTGCAGGCCAAGAACAATATTTGGCTGTTTAAAGAACTACTGTTCTGTTCCGTGTACTCAAAACTGGCTCCACTGATACAGTGGAGGATGGTTCAAGATAGGAAATTAAAAGGCAGTGGAGGCCATTAAGTGGCCCAAAGAAAGGGGGAAGCAGATTTGGTTGAAAGTGCAGTAGAGAGCTGTATGTGATGGTACAGAGCAGAAGAAGAAAGTGTAACACATACAGGATGGTGGAGGACGTGTTGAGGTGTTTAGTCACATGGGTTCTGGATCCAAAAAAAAAGAAGAAAAAAGCAGATTTAGCAGAACTGAAAATGAATAGATCCTCACGCCATGTAGCGCCTGTATTACCATTTTTATTCACTTTGTGAGTGCAAGGCTGTTTCTCATTTGCTATTCTCAGACTGGGTCATCTGAGGTTTAAATTTAGAGGGCTGAAGTGGTAAAAACTCTTCTGCCTCTTTAATCTCTTCTTAACACACAGGAGAGAAAATAAAAGACTGAAGAAAAAGAGTAGATGAAAGAAATGTCTTCCTTTTCTTTTCACAATCATTTCACAATCATTCTGATTCACCTTGCAACACCTCGAGCTGCACAAGGGCTAGAAACCGATGTAGCAAAAGGTAGGAAAAGGAGTTATAGAGAAGTAAAGCAGGTGCAGGAGATGCGACATGGAAAAGTGCAGGAAAAGCACAGCAGTTCAGTATGGATGATGCAAAAGAAAGCATGCATCGGTAGACAGAAGTAAAATATGGAAAATAAAGTAAAACTTCATTAAGAAAACCATTGCTGAAGGAGGCAGAAAATGTCTTCAGAAGAATGAAAGACCATAAAAAGGCTCTAAAACACACTACAATTTGATCAAGGACTGTAAAGCTCAGTGTGGATAAGGATGCACAAATATCTTCACGTGAAGACAAAAGTGGCCATCTGGGGGTTTGAGTGTGGACCCTTTTTATCTGTGAGAGCTGTAATTACAACAGTTTCCTCTGAGTGCATGGGCAGGATTCTCTGAACAATTATTACAGTCACCAGAAAGGAAAAAAAAAAACACTTTAAGGTGCTAAACGCTCAGAAGTTACGGGAAGGAAGTGTGACCTCATCAACACAATTAGCACACACAAACACACACACACACGCAACGGCCAACTCTGCTCTGCTTTGAGATTAAACGTGAAGACTTGAGCTTCAGGAAGCTTGATGGATGTGATTGGTGAAATAAATAATTAAATAAAAGGGGGAGTGGGTCAGTGTTTTTGGCAGCCAGGTAGTGCTGCGGTGTTATCTGCACTTAGGCTGTGTAATCTGATCAGTGATTGGCTGTGGGGGCTCTTCATGCCTCTGAATGGGATGGATGGATCGATAGATGGAGGGATATATAGAAGGATGGTCAAATACTGAGAAAACTATAAGTGGACTTGAATCAGTCTCATGTGTATGATCACAAACATATGATGAACCACCTTATAAACGTAAGAGTAACATGCATTACCTTCAGTTTTATACATATTGATATCTAACATGAAACTAATATGGTTTCCTTTTTTCACTAGTGAGTGATTGTTTGTGCTTTCTCTAACGACATCCAAAATTTCCATGTATTTGCCTACAGACAGCCAAGGTCATTACATGAACATTGGCACCTCCTGGTGGAGAAATTACAAATCGTGACGTTTTTAAATTGCTGCAGAAATCTTCTTGTTTAAATGCAATGTCATCCATAGGTTGGTTTTAGCCTTTAATGAAGCAATTTTCCTGTTTTTATTTTCACTGCAGATCATTATAAAAAGCAGAAACAGGACCTTTGTCTCATTTTGAGTTTTTATTTGGCAAAAAAGAGAAAAACAGAAATTTGACACATTATTTTTTAAAATTTCTGTAGATTCCATGATAATATTGTTAAGCCCTGTGAAGTGTTTTGATTACAATAATTATGTGGTGAAAATCTGATGTTGTGATAATTTATTGGCTTGGATTTGATGTCCTTTTCTATGTTCCTCCTTTACATTAATACATATTTAATTATTTTTAATAAGAAAGTGTGTTTTCTGTTGCAGGACACCGTCTTTAAATTTGATTCCACTGCACATCAACTTAACCTTAACCTAATATAATTTAACCTTAATTTAATTAATCTAATTTAGGTGACATTTTGGAGAAGTTTTTTTGTTTGTTTGTTTGTTTTTTGGTAAATAAATGTGATGGCGTTGTGTTCGGTTGACTGTATGCATGAAACAAACTGCATTTCATATTTTAAGACTCATGATCCAAGTCAAACACGTTTTTGCATTTCATAGCATGCTGAATATGTCTGACCTGCAAAAAAACATTAATATTTTTTATTTTCTAAAGTATTACTTTCACGTTTCAAATTTGGGTTGTCACAGTGTTACGCCATGCTAAAGTGAAATAAAAAAAAAAAAAACATGTTTCATTAAAAATTGCATTCTTCATGTTTTTTGAGAGGCTCAGACATACAAACAATCGTTCACGCTCACGCTTAACAAGTTAAGCTACTGTAACATGCATGTCTTTGAACTGTGGGAGCACCCAGAGAGGACCCACACAGGGAGAACATGAAGCCTGTCCAGGATGCAGCCTGCCCCTCACCAAACATCAGCTGCATTAGGGTCACCACATGGCCCTGAAATGGTAAGAAGGAGGGAGGAAGGATGGATGTCCTCCAGTTTCCATAGTACAAAGTCATGCATGTTAGCTTAACTGATTACTCTAAATTGGCTTTAGGTGTGAACATGAGGGACACCTGACACACGCTCTATCCCCCTTGAATTGGATAAGTTAAGATAAAAGTTGGTTGTATGGATAGATGGATGAGTTTGGGGACAAAGAACTCTGAATTTCTGGGAGTTTTTCAACAGATTTGCAAAGGGGGGCGAGAAAAATCCTGGGCTACAGCATGTCGTGTAGAAATTTGTATGATTTGAGGCTTGTTTGCCTCCCTGTGCCCTGTTCCAGATGGTGTTACATGAAAAGTCTGATAATGTTTTGTAAAGTGATGAAACCAGTATTTACACCCTCGTACTGAAGTGATGGTACAAAACTGCCTAAAAGTAAAATAAGTGATATATATGTGTGTGTGTGTGTGTGTGTGTGTGTATGAACTTGTACCACTAATGTAAAGTAATATTGTTGAGTACTGATGATCAGTGTTTGCATCCTAAATATACTTTTAAGTACATTAAAAAAACTGCACTCAGAAGTATTCTGTGTTAAAGTCCTGATCCAGTTTCACTCACTGGTCCTCTCTGACCCAGTGGTCTTGGGCGCTTTAGTAATGAGCCTGGTCACCAGATTTTAAATTTAGTCTTCTTGAAAGTTTCAAATGGTATCATTTCCTTTTACTGAATCACTCAATGCAGAAATGAACCGTCGTGACATGGTGGAAATTATGAAGACATAAAAATCACTCTACTTTAACTCCAAATATATCCTTTTTTTCTGATTTAATTACTACATTTCCTGTAAAAAGAGAAGCTTTTATGCTTCTAAGAACTCAAAAGTCTGAAGTTTGCCCAATATATGTTTACAGTTACCACAGTTTAAAGTGAGAAATCGTGAGAACAGACATGAAAAAATGACTACAGCACAACTTTAAAAATAAATGCACTTGAATTAGTGTCTCCAGTCATTGATACTTTTCACAGAATAAATCTATTTGTCTTTTTCCTGTTTATCCACCAGGTAGCACCAGGTAACCACGTGATCTGGGTATTAATACTACCAACAACAGCATTTCTGTTATTGTAGGATGTTTGCTCCTTTATCAACTCACCGAGCAGCCCAGCTTAAAGGTTTCACAGTATATTAGGCAGTCAGCTGTACAAACCCACAACATATGAGCTACATGTGTATTAGAGTCGTCTCTCAGTCGACTTACAGGGAAAGCAGGCGAATCGACACTGATATTAAGGGTTGATATTAAATATGCTAATTTGGGTACTCCCTCGCAAACATTAAAAATAAAACTTTTCCATCAAAGCTCTCTGAATGTTGCCTTGAAGTCAGGGTGTTTTTCTTTATGTAGTTTCACCAATAAGTTTCACTTCGTACGCTGAGATGGGGTAGTTGCGTTCACTGTGTGCTCGGAAATGCAACTTCTGCAAATAAATATTTCTAAGCGAATGGGAAAATCAGCTGACATCAAAACTATTGAAGGACAGAGTTGTGCTTAGATAAAGTATTTGGTATGATGCATTTCATTTAATTGGTTATCGTATTTTAATTTTGACCACCTATTTAAACTATTTATTTATTAGTTCAAATAGGCAGTAAAACAGCAAAACTGAAACATCATCTATGCTGTTTTAGTAAATTTGATTGATCACTTCAGACCGCTTTCATGAAGTGAGAATATCCTTACAGTCCGTGAACGCCACGTGATATCACGCTTAAATGCGCCCACTGTGCTCCCTCCGGTCTACAAACGCTCGGATGGAGAGCAGCTTCAGCTGCGAGCTCTAAACTTCAGCGGGCACTGCTGTGTCTCTAAGGTCAGTACACTTTCCTTTGGTTTCCACCCCGAGTTTTCTGAACTTTAGTCAATAACTAGAGCGAGAGAAAAACATTTCTCCACACTTTTTAGGTTTTAAGCGTCTGCTTTGTAATTTGCGAAACGCACGTTTGCTATTAGGTGGTGATGTTATTTTTAGAAACACAGAACGGGTGAAAATAATCTGCATTCATTCACTGACAAGAAAACATCTGTATTTAGAGTATTATAAAGTTGTGTAAGTGTGTGTGTGGGTGTGCGTGTGTGTGGGTGTATGTGGGTGTGAGTCACACTTAACACCTTTAGTAACTATACATTTGTATGAACACAAATACACTAAAAATGCTAAACTAAAAATACTTACATGTAGGGGTTTCCTTGTGGATTAACTACTGTATCATTATTATTATTATTATTACTATTGTGTAAACAGGAAGCTGGTCTGGGGTTACCCACTTCTGCATTTAGGTAGTTTGTGCCATAATACTGAACAATAAAATAAGGCATAATTTATTTATAGGTGTCTTTCAATACATAAAAATAACAAAACAGTTCTATAACTAACAAACTCACAAGTAAAGGTGATAAATTGCAAAATGGTGACATCATTTTAAACTTAAAGTATGAGAAAATGCATCAACATACATAAATACACTCACAGCATTTTACTGTCTGGAGCTGATTGAGCGGTAATTCATTTGAGCCAATTTACACAGTAAATCATAAGAACCTGATCAATACTGCTGGATTTTGGGGTCTTAAACTGAGAAACTCAGAAAAAAAATTATATATTTATTCATCTGCCATTTTTTATAGAAATATTCATGCAGTCTGTTAGAGTTACATTGAAATTAAACAATTATGGTGTTATTGTTTAGTTTAGATAGCGCTGAGTTCACAATGCCACAGTTTTTTTCCATTATATTATGTAGAAGTCCCTCCTGCACCACTATGTCTGTAATAGGCTGATATTGGTCAATAATGTGGGCCAGCATTGTGCAATATTGTGTCTGCATGCTATGGTTTAGCCTCTAATGAAGGCATTAGTGTAGGTTGACCTTTAAAGGTTTTGGCCTGTAGTCGCAGTGTCAAACTAAGCAATGTATTTCGCTGACGTTAGCTGCTGAGGGTCAGCTCTTTGTGTGTCTTTAAATGAGTGACCGCTTCAGGGATGCTTTGAGTGTCGAAGCAGCAGCTACTGTATGGTGAAAGGCCTCTGCCACACACATGGACCCCCTGTCAGTAACAACAAAGCTCTCCAGCCTCCTCCTTTAGCTGCTTCAGAAAGCAAGCGCATGCTGTGCTTTGATGTCGCTGGGTACAGAGGGTCAGGTGGGAGGCTCGTTAGACTTTGTCCCCTCTCATGAAAGCTTTCTGAAAGGTCTCCAGCACCGGATCACTCGCACTTGACCTTCTTTGTACCTCCATGAGTGGGTTTGAGGATGGGCAGGGGCGAAGGGGGGGTGTTGGCATTTGAGGAACAACGGGTGGTGGCACCTCAGATGCCAGCACACATTGCAGTGTGCGCTATGAGAAAACACAATAAAGTAAAGTCTGTTTATTCTGTATTTCGGCTGTTTGGAAGTAGATAAACATCACCCACACGAGTGCATCACAGAGATCTGACGGCTTCTGTTCGAAGACAAACACAAAAGTGTGTTTGTGTTCTTATATGTGAGGGAAAATAGTTCTAAATAGTAATCGAAGGGATTGGGGCAGCTTATTTTAACAATGACCCCTGTGTTAGTCCTGCTTAAATCCACTTAGGTTTAGAGAGCTGTTGCTCTGACAAAAAGAGGGCAATGCCTTTAGGATGTCATCATGGGCATCAGCTCAAAAGCTGTGCAGCATCTGGTGTTTATTGAAGTCCATTGTGTTATTTTAGAAAGTATATTTAAGTAAATAACGTGAGTGTTTCATGAGCATCACACCACAGAGGTGTAGGAAACACAAACATCTTAAAGCTTGAAGCCCCATTAGGTTGTTAAAATCAGCCTTTTTCTCACTGACCGACAGCATCAGCTCGTTCCAACTCTTTCAATGCTGCCACTTTTTCCTGCAATTTTCTTCTCAAAAGGAACCACATTCGATGATTTCTGCATCATTGTCTATAAATTTCACAGCATTGGAGTTCAAAGTTTGCTCTTCTGGTTTGAAGAATGGGTTTAAGTTTGTAATCAGCTCCCCACCTGCTTGTTATCGCTCGTTATGCACATCAGTGTGCTTTAAAAAGAAAACTACAGGTGGGGGTAAGGAGCGCACACTTTATTTCCTTCACTCTTCTTTTATCAGTACAACAACAACAACAACTGGCTCGCTGCACCTGCAGTTGCAGAAACAGATAGATTCAAATAGATTTTCAGCTTTTACTGGGTGATTCCGTTGCAGAATTACATTTCCTATTAACATGCTTCTTTTCAGTCTAATACAACCCTGAATTTGCATTTTCAGTACAGCACTGCCTGGAAGATTTTGCTGGTAGGTGACTGACTCATATCACCAGGCCAGTAATTGGAAATGTGGCATATGTAAATTTAATCAGATCAAGTCAAGGTGGCTCTCATTTCAAATCTGAAGTAACACCTCACAAATAACTTTCACAGCTATGAAAACCAGCAAGAGATAAAGTTAAGAAGTACAAAACTCAGCAAAAACCTTATTTATGGTAGGCGTTATTAAAAGCAGGCTTTAGGTTTTAACAAAAATAATACATTTTGTTGACGAATTACAGTTATTTTTATACTTAGTTCCCTATTTTTATGTGTAAAAGAAAAATCTGACTTAAAAGCAGCATGTGTGGACTTAACCTTCATCAGTTCTTTATAAATTAAGCAAGTAAAATATGACATGTATTTACACCATAACATGGGGTCAATGGAGCCGGTAATGCAAGCGAAACAGGCTGCAAAAGCAAAACCATCCCTACTTCCACCATCAGAGGTGGAGCTTCAACTTTATCAGTAGAAATTAGTAGATTTTTTAAAAACTATTTTGTGCTTGGCAGCACAAAAAAAAAAGACTAAAAGACCACAGAGACAGCAAGGGTGGATGATCTCAGGATATTTTCCACAGGGAAGAAAAAATCATTCACAACACTCAGCCAAGAGCCGACCACTACTCTGGAATAAGTCCGATCATTATCCGAACAGCATTCGTATTTAACTTGAAGGAACACTTTATGATCTGAAACGATATCCTCTGGAAAGCACAGTGGAAAGAGCGTGATGGCATGGACACGCATACCATCCAAAGGCATTGGTCACAAGTGTTATTGATGATGACAGGAGACAGAAGCAGCCTGCTAAATTAGTGTCAAACCAACCCAGGAGCTTTTCTGCAGTGTCTACGGCCCCACTCACACAGGCCTGGAGACTGCTCAGTGACCCCCTGGCAACCACCTGGTCGCTAGGTAAAAATGTCTTTGCCATTGTGGTTGCTGGGGAAATTGGTCACACAGAGTGCGCTGCACCAAAAACATTCTGGGAATTGCACCAAGGTTTTTGGTACAGCTGTGTAAACTTCACTAAAACCAATTTCAGCTAGCCGGTCTGCCGGCAGCCTGCAGCAGCCACTCAGAAAATAACAACCTGTGGCTGGCAGGGAGTCACAGACAGCTCTCTAGGCCTACTCGACTGTGGATTTAACAGTCAATTTCAAATTGACTCCCATCACCTCGCCAACTGGTCAGGCAACAGCCATGTTTGCCTAGCAACCAGTGGTTGCCAACTGGTTTCTAGACCTGTGTGACTCAGGCCTATATCAGTCATTTTTTCTCAACCCAGCTGGGTTACATTTCACTGAAGACAAGGCTAAAGGTCTCAGTATAACTGCCGCAATGGTCGCTCTGCTCACCGCAGTAACCTCGTTTCACATTTGTATTTATACCCGCCTTTACACGCAGGAAGCTGCTCCAGTATTGTCCTCAACGATAGCTGTCGCCACTCAGACAATATCCCCAATCAGCGCCGATGTAGGAGGAGAAGAAGTGAAAACCGGAAGCCAAGACTTTGAGTTTGTTTTTTCGACAAACTCTAAAGTTTGCAAACTGTTCCAACACCTCCCTCTGTATATCTGTATGTCTCTGAGCTTCTGTGCTGGGATATAAATAAAATGACAGTAAAAACCATCACGATCGTACACTCGTGTCTTCAATCCAGCTGCGGTGGCCGTGGTTACGAGAATCGAGAGGTGCACGACCAACGCCGCAAAGACTGTGTCCTTCAACACATGACGTCACGCCAAAATTGGCACGCAAAACCCACAAAAGGGAGAGAATAATTGGGCCATTAGGCAGGAAGACCCAGAAAGCACCACAAAGGAGGAAACTCATTCTGTGGTGATAGACTAAAGGCCACCATTCCCTGCAGAGTATTATTGGCAAAGTATTAAAAATTGCGATTTTATTTATTCTTAATCTGTTCAGTTACATTTAAGCACCTGGAAATAAATGACCTTGTATACAAATGGCTGTAATTTCTCAAAAGTTAAGGGAGTGCTTTTGTTGTATGACAGCGCTTTTCTAAATGATGCATTGCCATGACACCACCATACAGTATCAGCTCATTACAGCAAAAGCTTTTCATTTGTACAGTTCTGAGAAAACATTGTAAAACCTTTGGAACTGGAAGGATTTTTGCACTAAATACTCAAAAAATATTATCTGGTGTTTATTTAAGTTACAGTTATATACAAACTCAATCTGACCACCCCAATAGTAAAAAAAAACAGTTGAACTTTTAATATGTATGATGAACACATCCAATAATCTTTCACAGTCCTGCCTGGAAAAACCAAATGAACCACTGCTGCTAATTACTTTGACAAAAACAGCAGTGGGAGTTAAAAGTGGAGGTTATACAGGTGCCACTCCCTGTAATTTACTGACTGTCTGTACTTTGAAGGAGTTCGAACCAGTCCTCAGTCACAACAACTTTCACAGGACCTCAGAAGAGAAGATTCACAAAGACAAGAGTCGCAGCACAACACCTGGAGACATTTCTGTGGCTAGATAACATCCTATAGTTTTAAAAGACCACCTGGATATTTCACAACACTTCTAGGACACTTTTCTGTGGACAGAAAATCCCTGGAGGAAAGAAAATAAAAGTAAAAGGGACTCTGCACACACATAACGTAACCTCAGCTCAACTGTGAAGCAAGGTGGAGGGAGCAACATGGTTTCAGCTGCTTTCCTACCTCAGGGCTTGGATGGGTTTCAATCATTAGGAGAACAATGAATTCAAAAAAATGTCATAGGCAGGAGAGGTTTAGTGATCAGAAACACAATGTGCCCCAGCAACTCACAAATGTTGCTGAACTAAATCAGTCACATAAAAGGGAGTGGTCCAGAAATTTGTCATCATTGTTACCTAAGTCTCATAATCAGCTACAGGAAACGTCTGATTAAAGGTGTTTCTGGTAAAAAAGGTTCTACAGATTACTAAATTCAGACGTTCACTTACCTTTTCCAGCTTGCACTTAAAGTTATTACTTTATGTTCACTTATTATTCAGTTATTATGTGTTTGTGTGTTTGTCTGTTACTGCAGCACCGATAAAGATTAATAATCAGACCACATTTTATTTTATGTGGTCTAATAGAAAACTTCTCGCAACTGTAGGTTTAATGCAGATGTTCCAAGCTCAGTGTACAGCTTGCTTTGATGCAGTCAGGTTAAAGCTTTACATCTCACATTTATATGATAATCTACATATAATTTCTAACCTAAATCTTCCAAACGCATCGCAAAGAAAACTTTCAGCTTCGCGTTGCTTTTTCTGTCCTCCTCCCACCTTTTCGAAAAATTTAGAGCAGCAGGTTTTTGGGTTTGATTTTGTTTTTCAATCTCAAATTTGCTACAGCCCCACCTGTCAGGCTTCAAAAACAAAAAATTAAACCGCTCAGAAACAGGAAGTGTGGTTGCACTGATGTAACTTGAGCACCGGAAGTCTAACTCCTCCTGCTTGAACGCAGCCTTTTACAACAGGTTCAACCTACACGAAAAACTGCGAGGGAGGGCTGCTGCTCTGCGCATTTCAAAAGTTTGAATCTGTGATGTTAGGATTGTGTGGGAGTGTGTGAACGTAAGTGCTGGCATGCACTTGTGATACTAACATCAGGGCCAAGGATATACAGACGAAGCACTGAATGTTTCTGTGTATAGGGACGTAACTACTTATCAAAACATGCTATATTAAATTAAAAAAAGAAGTCTAACCTTCACATCTTTCAGGCTTATTCAAATTGAGAGTCTATAAAGTTTTCATAAACGTATTAAAAACACGAGTGTAACTATGTCCTAGTTTCATAACACATGCTTAGCATTATCAGTATTATAGTTCTCAGTATGTGAGAGTTCGGGAAAAAATGGCAACTTGAAGTAAAATGAAGATTATTCTCAAAAAGTTGGAAGGAAATTGAAAGTGATGTAGTAACATCTCAAAAAAGTAAGTGGTTAGATCATATTGATTTCTACCCAGTGGTCTATAATTAACAACATTTCAGAAACTGCTGTATGTGTGGTAGAGAAAACTGTCAGGGATCAACATGTGGAATAACTGCTGGGTTTCTTCACCCTTTGTGATACCACGCTGACTAGTTCAGTGGTTTAAATGGAAATTTAATGGTATAACGGAATCTATACAGCCACTCAAACCAACGTAATGTGAACAAACCAAGCAGTCAGCACAAGTTCAAAGAGGCCACAATATTTCCGAGAGTAAAGTTATGCTTGGTTTACTAAAAGTGTGCAGTATTTTAGTACCTGGTAAATCAGTTTTGTTTTTTGTTGGTTTTTTTTAAGAAATGGCTAATGAAATACTGTAACTGTAGCTTCTGAACTGCCAAATAGCTTGACATATTGTGCATGACAAATTTATATTTAGCTTTAAGTTTTTGTTTCCCCCCATGATTGTAAGCCTAATGTTTATTCTCCTTTTAGTTCAAACTGTCTGGGGAATATATATCTTTAGCTTCAGCATTATACTTTTATAATACACGGACTTTGGGGGTGTAAATTTTCCCAGAAACTGGCTGCTTCTTTAATATTTTGCAATGGGAGTATTTTTAAAAAAAATGCACGACGGAGGGGGCTTCACACTGGGAGTACCTGAAGTTTGGAAGAGTGTATTTGCGACAACAGCCACTTACTCAAAAGGCAAGTTAACATGGTCTGGATTAGCATGTGGTAGGAGCCAAGGTAGCTGCATGCCATTAAACTTTGTTTGCATAGAGCAGCATTGTATCCACAGTTCAGTTCAGCAAGCTTGATGTCGCGTCAAGAGAGATTTAGAGGTGGACAGATTGAGCCAGACATCAGGAATATCCATATCAATACTGGTATCGGTGTTGGATCGATACTACTGCGACAGGATCGATATTTGTTTCTATCCTCTAAATTGAGTATATTTAACACGTCAACGGATAACAATTTTTGGGGGGAAATGAAAAAACATACCTCAAACATGCACTATAAAAAAGCTTTCATTTTTTTGTGTTGACTTTCACGTCTATTTTATTTATAGCCTAGAACTAGAGATGTGAAGAATGCCCACCTTGGTTTAAAACTAAAACTGCATTCATTACAGCTATCCGCTGACACTGGGGGAGGGGCGGGTCAAACAGAGCAACCAAGCATAGAGAAAGCTCTCTCATAGAGAAAGCCCCCGTGCTTTCAGCTGTTTTCATGTACAGTTTTTGAATCTGCCACCTGAGGATGCCGGTCAGGTGTTAAGTTTGTGTTCCACTGGGTTGTTTAAGGATTGTTCTGAAAGCGATCGGCAAATGTGACCAAAGTACAAAACATTGTACAAAAGTTGCCTCTCAAAACAAGGCGATAAGCTGAAAGATGCTAAAATGCCTTACTGTCGAGCTGAATGATAATTATATGATACACGGTTAATTAGAGTTCAAAGGACCCAACAGGAATGGATGTACCCCCTCTTCCATGTTGTCGTTACTGTCCTACATCATACATAGCAGGAATTTATTTTGATCTTCAGTGACCGGACCAGTGAAACTGCATGATAAACCTGTTAAATTACAGAAAAAGTTATTATTTTACTGCTGGTATTTAATTTTTTATGTCTCAGTTAACTTTTTGGGTGTAGTATGATTGGCAATAGAGGTGGGCAGTCTTTATAAGAGGGAAAATTTATTAAAATTTCAATTAAAAGTTCAAAATTTATACTGGTTCACATTTCTAAATCTGTCCGATGTCATCACAGGGCTGATTTCGGCACCCGGGCTTAGCTTCCATTCGCTAGTTCGATTTGTTCAACTCAAATTCTAATTCTACATGAAACACCTCATGCTTTTATTTTGGGAGCTAAAAAGTTAAAAATTCTCTTTGTTAAGATGTTGAATTACGCTGACGCAGTGTACACAAGTTCACGTGACATTACTTAAGGACAGTAAGCTTTACAGTATAGAAGGTGACACGTGCTCGTTTCTGATGATGAATATTGCAGACTCAGGCGCATGCAGTCATATATTCCACATCTGCGTTTAGTATTTCAGCTCTATTAATAGTCCCTGTCTTCTCTCCACCACTGGGACTGACATTGACACACAAACACACACACAGAGCTCTTCAGCAGGCCTCAAATGTCACATCGGCCTTGACCGAGTCGAAGACACTGCGACGGTCGCAGAGGAAGTGATTTATAGGTGTGTTACTGTGATTATTGGCATGGCTGATCGCACAAAGCAAAGAGATTATTTGTTTACAAGCCCTAAAGTTATGAGAGGTTGTTTTTTTTTAGGTGCAGTTAGTTTCAGCAGGCTGCTTTTTTTTCATTGCTCGCGGTGCTTTATGTGTGAAACTCTGCAAAGCGTGGCAGATGCATTCCTGTCCTCTCATTAAATGTGTGGTTTGAGACTTTTTATCAGGGGGAGGGGGAGTGTGTAAGAGAAGAAGTTTTGTTGTTGATTTGATTTTAAAACTTGCTGTGACAGCCAGCTGGAGCAGATAAAAGTTACATGTTTGCAGGGAAAGAGCTTGTGGTTACGGCGTCACGGGTGATGAAATGTCTGTGTCTCTCTCTCTTCCTTTTCACAGGTTCTTTAAAGTGTCAGGGGTGGAAAGAAAAAACTCCCTGCCTCCTCCCCTCTGCTAGCCCATCTTTCCTGTGGAGGAAGAGGGGCAGTCGGTGTGTGCTGCAGTGGAGGAGAGGTGGTTCACAGCAGTGCAGGGGCTCTCAAAGCTCACAAATCTCATCTATTTCTCATCTATTCAAATTAAGAGGACTACATCCTGAGCGCATCCGTGGAGGCCGTTTGGATATTTGAGCGGCCGTCATACGGTAAAAGTCTGCAGACATGTCGCCTTTCCTGCGGATCGGATTCTCCCACTTTGAGATTGATCCGGGTCTGGCTTACCATGAGGAGGTGCTGAACCCATACTGTGCTGTTTATATGAAGGAGGCCGTTGACACAGGTTAGTGACTGTAAATAACGATCAGTTTAATTTGAGTCCATTCAATCAAGTAAAAGTTGAGCATTTTATTGAACAGTGGTTACAGACACTGGAATTGTGGATCCACAAGACCCTGACTGTAACCCACTGAGGTCTAAGTGGTCACTGGTGACCGCCCTAAACCCTTTTTTGCAGTTAAAAAAGCGGGTTAAATTACACAGTGAGGTGGCACATTTCGGCATGTGTAATTATGTTTTGGTTTTGGCGATTGCATCATCTTTGTTTGTTTGGGGTTTTTTCGTAGCCACGCAAGCTCAGAATTGATTCAGTAATTTAGCTATTGATCCAGAAAAATACCAAACATTGACTGGTTTTATGTTCACTAATGTAACTTTCTTTTCTTTGACACGTATGATTGTAAAACTGTTCGCTTTAGATTTCTCACAAACAAGCAGTTTGAAGACATTATCTTTACATGTGGTTGAGATAATCCTTTCTTTTTTAACATGTAACTTGTTGAAGTATTAAATATTTATATATAGGAATCAACTTTTGTAATAATCTCTGTGTATGTTCCACAAAAAAAATCAGAAGCAAGTTTGGAACAGAATCCAATTATTTTCAACTCATTTTAACTTTCAATTTTGCAGAAATACCATAAAGGCAGCTTATTAAATGCTAAAAATTTTAATTTAATTAAAAATCTATCCTCATTTTGCTTCAGATACCGTGGGAACATGGGCTTGGTTACCATTGTGCAATGTTGCTCACCACTTTTAACAGCAACACTCTGAGTGTAAGTGTTTGAGGCCTAGGGAGAGCAGTCGCTGCAGTGCTGAAAGTGTTATAAGCTTGGTGTAGGTTTTAAGCTGATCAGCAGCCTCGCTTTGGCTACTTTTTTAGTTTCAAAAACTGGTGAAATGTTTTTGAGGCCTGGGCTACGGGCACCGCAGTTTACACCGGGACTCTTTTACAATGCTGCTGTGCAAACTCATGCAAAAGGTGATTTGGCATCATCTCACTGAATCTCCTCGAGAAATAAATGGTGTCATGATGGCAGCATGTGTTGATGGTTCATCATTAGCGCTGCTTTCACAAATGTTAAGAACTAAATGTTACCCAGGCCGCAAGCAACTATGCTCCTCTTTACCATCACTGACACAGACTTCTTAACTGAACAAGCCTTCAGCTCTGAAGACACGGATATCTGTGATTTTCATGAAGATTTCAAATTTCTAATCAGTCTGATGAGAGGAAAGGTTTTTCCTGGCGCCTCAGTCCATCCTTAACGAGCTCGTGTCCAGAGAAAGTGATCTGGAATTTCAGGCTCTTGTTGTAGTTTAATTTGTTTGTGTGGTAGAGTTAAAAAAAAGAGCTCCTGAGCCCAAGCAGTGATTTCCACTACAGGGTCATGCTGTTTATATATTTACCATATATAATGAAATTCTCCGTTTTTTTAAACGATGACATTTTTCCTTCTTAAAGACTCTTAAATACCTCTCTGGTATCTTTTTATATGCAACTAAATCTAAACGTGATGAGAAAGGTCAAGCGTTACGTGGCTTTTCTGGTCTGTATGTTGCTTACATTCAAATCGTAAGGATGACATTTCTTTTTAAATGTCATCTTTGTATTATTCTAGCTCACATATGGGTCATTCCATCTCACATTAGCATAAACTGACATTTTTGGATGCATCTGTCCCAAATTACAGATCTTGGTTCATTTCAATGGCAACAAAAATCAGGGAAAATATATTTTTTTAAATACTCATGTTCACACGTGTTAATCAAAGGGGTAAAAGTGGGTTGACAAACCTTTTTCCTTTTAATATATGTCGCTTAAAATATTTGGTAAATGAAGCTCACGTTTCAGAGAAGTCGTTAAATATCTGCAAACTTTTTTCATGCAAATCTGAGACACTGATGTTGATTTGCGATGGACTGACCGCTATGGAATTTAAACGTCTTGTAAATCACTCATTCTCACTAAGTATAATATTAAATATTATTTAATATTTCACAGCATTGCAGCCATTCAGTAGACAGGGTTGCCATAAAACGCCACACTATGCTCACTGGGTCTTTACCAGAAAAAAGAAAGAAAGAAAGGTTTTCCATGCAGCACAGGAAGTGATGCTCAGGAAGTTTTCAGTGAAGCAACAGCAGTGTGTTTTGGGAACAGAAAATGTCAACTGTGACTGTGATAGTAGGTTACAGCGTAGAACGCCTCACTGATTATCTGTAACTGTTTTCATAGTGAATCAGCTATGTTTACTTTCACTTTGAAGGACGCTGACATACAGTTCCAGTAAGTCTTTCCGGCTACGTCTGCAGAATCCGAGGTTTTGGATGGCTCATATAGCAGGAATGTTACATGTTCAAGGACTCAACAACATTTTTAAATAATAGAAATGTTAATGAGCTTATACAGTAAGCCCAGTATGCCCCTTTTTTTAAAAAGCTCTCTTTTGGGTTGTTGATTCACATCCAGCGTCACAACTGTGGGAAACTTCCCAGCGTGATAAAGCCTCACAGCAGAAATCTTAGTTCTGCATCTGGCTAAGTTTAACCACTGCTGAGTATGAGTGCAGGATAAAGTTAAACACAGTGTGTGACTGAGAGGAAAGAGGAGGGTCCTTATGTTTCTTTTCCTCTTCAATGTAACCACAACGCTTGTCCTACAGGGTAGCAGAGCGACACTCTGTGTGTGTGTTTCACTTACACTTTCACCGGGGAACTAAATGTAATTTAGTTTCGTTTCACTTTACTTTAGATTAAAAGTACATATTTTTAATGCATGAGTCATAACATTGCGAAGAAGCAAGCAGTGGATGGGTCATTTACTGATCTTATGATGTGCTTAAACTGAAATACTCACATGAAGTGAAGAAATCCACTACTTCATCACAAAGAGTACCCTTTAAAGGGAAAAGCCGTTTATTACGTTAAACAGTGTTCCAGTGTTTATAGGAGCATATGCTCGCTGGCACCGGGAAATGAAGAGCTGATTAAAAAGAATGTTTTAAAAAGTAGATAGCTCCCATCAGGCCCTTTTTGGCTCACTGTGACTTATTTCATCTTCAAATAACAGTGACTGAAGTCGCCTTTAGTCGAGTGTGTTCAGGCTCTCTTTAGGTTTGTCCGTTTTTGACTCTGCCAGCACAGCAAGTCGTGCACAAGTGCAACACTTTAAAGCCGCATGATTTTCTGTTCTTACAGTACTGTTTTTTCAAAAGTAGTGCTGGCATGATGGTATACATGACTGTCCAAAATTAAGCTTTTCTGTGCCAAATAACTCGTGTCTGTTCCTGTAGAATGAAGTTTATAAGGCTTCAAATGATTCTAATTTTAGATTTCTTGTGTAATTTAGTCTGGAAAAGTTAAAATATATTATCAGTAGCATTTATACTTTTACAGACACAGATACAAAATGTGCATCTGCACTAAGTAAAATCCTCTCTTACTTTCAAAATAAGACCAACATGTTCTGTACATATAAAAACAATATGAGAAAGATCCAGTCATGTGTATCTCCGCACTCCACACCAAAGCAGAACGGTAAATACCATAGACTGTATATGAAAGATGGTTGGCAGAGCATTTGAACTGTGCTTAATTCTGCTCCAAAACCAGCATGGTTCACCAAAATTTTCAGATTAGAGCAGGGGTCTCCAAACCCAGGCCTCGAGGGCCGGTGTCCTGCAGGTTTTAGATGTGTCCTTGGTCCAACACAGCTGATTCAAATGGCTAAATGACCTCCTCAAAATGTCCTGAAGGGCCGTTTCTCAATTCTCAAGTACGCGAGTACGTACTCGCGTTCTCGGTGAGTACGTACTCGCCGAGAACGCACGGGAGTACTACCCGCCGAGAACGCGAGCACGGACTCGCGATTTGTACAATTGGAACACCTGCGTACGTGATGATGTCACAGGTCCGGAGTTTTTACTGCCGTCCCCTCTTAATTTAACTGTGAATAACATGTTATGAAGCTTAACTGTAATCACAGCCAAACCGGTTTACTCAGGAACAAATAAAACACTGAAATAAACCAAACATTAACATTTAGAAGTGATCTAAGTGACTTATATATCATTTTTAACCTCAGTAGTGAAACCTCTATTAATAAAAATAGTGTACATGTACATACGTGTACATACCTTAATAAAACAAGCAGGTGAGATGTTAGAACGCTTTTATTTCTATTCTAGTGGACACTCAATACTATAGACAGCTGCTGGAGTTTCTTTAACCTGAGTAGTGAGAAGACCGCGAGCGGGGGGTTGAAAACAATGTGCCGGGAGTCCGCTGTTGAGTTTTGGACGAAATGCATTCTGGGATATTTAGCTGTACCAAGTCCACACCGATGCATGCTCGATAAAACGGGCGGAGCGAGAACACATCCGGGACTTTTTCGCGTTCTCGGCTTGATGCGTACTTCGAATTGGAACAGTACTTGGTCTCCGACTGATGACGTATCACGAGTACACGAGAACGCAAGTACGTGCAAGTACGCATATTGAGAAACGCCCAAGTTCTCCAGATGCCTGGTAACGAACTAATCATGTGACTCAGGTGTGTTGACCCACGGTTATATCTAAAACCTGCAGGACACCGGCCCTCGAGGCCTGGAGTTGGAGACCCCTGGATTAGAGGATGGTGTGCCATGCTCTCCAGTTTAATTAACAAGGCACATACATAGACTGTACAGTTGTATGAGTGAACTGCAGAGATGTGCGTGCATGCTAATTAGTGCTAAGTCACGGCAATAAAAAAAAAAAAAAAAACTTAATCGTTAGGTGGTTGCCAGGACAAGACTATCAGAAAAATCCTTTGGCTCTCTTGATTTAAGCCCTTATTTAATTCTTATATGAACTATGTATGGTCTCAATCGCTACTTTTAAGTCTTACTGAACACAACAAGGGTACGAGTTAGGGTAGGCCCTAAGATCACTGGAAGCAAGATGCAGTGGCTACGTCCATTTTTTATATACAGTCTGTGATTATGGTAATCGAGGAGCATTTCTTATGTCACTGATGTGTTTTCAAAAGGCCTGGACAACAATAGGACTCTGTGGCATGGATATCAGTTCTTGGAAGCACAGACAGTACTGGTTAGTTAAATCAGCTCATTGTTGGTTTTGCTTTTCACGAACTATGATGACAGCGAGACAAAATGTATGTATGTAAATGAAACTCAACGGCTCAAATGCCAACAAAGAGGTAGCTCAGCTGAGTTGCAGGACTTTTTTTGGTGTTTCATGAGATGTGTCTTCATGCATTCATGAAAACTCAACAGGTCATTCAAACAGCGAATCATTTTTAGTGAATTCCACTTTAGGATTTTATTCAGATGAGGCAAACCTGATGAGCCAGGGATCTGAAGCTCAAACACAGCAGACAGATTTGCTTTATTGGATGGATTTCTTTCCCATTGTCCCATTCAGTGTTTCTGTGTGTTTTTACCGACAGTATATACAGAGAGGGAAATGTAAGCCTCTTCAAAAGAGCGAAGACATGAGAGCACAAACTCTAAATAGCACTTTGTGCATTTTCAAAGAACACAGACTGAGAACTGCATGGAGCCAAAACATCACCATGCACTTTGCTTAATGCTGTAAGGAAACCTTCTTTAAAATAAAAAAGACACCGTCTGATCAATCCTGTGCGTCTGGGGAGACAAACACACATTTTCCTCTCTTTGTGCTTTAATCAGCTCTGGCAGCAGCTGGCAAAGGCGATGGACAGAAAGGCAATGAGCCGATGAGATGGAGAAGGCAGCGGATCACTTTGGTAGTAAAAAGCTTAGAGGGCTTTATTGTTGAAGCAGCAGGATAGCATGTGGCTGTTATGTAAGTGGATATATGGGATGTTACTGCACAGAAAAATCAGCAGATGTGAATTACAAAGGCTTTCTTTCCCTCCCGGCCATATGATGCAATTGAAAATCTCTCAACATTCAGAGTGAATGATGATATAATCTGCTTGCTGGGTGGTCAAATATTCAAACATAATGCAAAGTTTAATGTCTAACAACACTAACAAGCACATGGGATCAAAGACGGTCATGAATCTGGCTTTAAACAGCAGCTTGAGGGTGACACAATATACATTCATCCTCTACCCAGATTTAATCCTGGTTGTGGTTGGCACCTAAACTTGTTGGTCCTTAAGTCAAACATAAGGACCGGGGACCAGAATCAGCCCGTCAAAGACGGCCAATCTGGCCCATTGAACATCTTTGGTAAATGTGAAAGATGACTTACATTTTATACTTTCAACTTTATTTTCATAAGTTTTACAGCGTTTCCTACAGATAACGACCTTCCCCGTGGAAATTCATACAACACCACAGTAAATAAGTAATACATAAACAAACAGATAACAAAAAGTTTGTTTTTTTCACTGTCTTGTGATTTTTCACAGTGGACTCAAAAAACAAAAACAAAAATTCTGTCAATTAACTAAAATTTTACATTTTATAATTAAAGGGCGGTATGTGCAATAAGCTAACAAAGTTTTTTTTTTTTCTAATTCAAGCTCAAAGCACCTCTTTTTTCAATCATGTAGAAAAACTGAGATGTAATTTTTAAATTGCACATTTTCTTATATTTAACCTCCTAAGACCCGAACTCTTTCATGGCATGCATTTTTAATTTCTCATCGCTATTTGGGCTGATTGGGGCCTGATGAATGTAAAAACAAAGAATTACCTGATTTTTTTTTTTACCTGATTTTTGGTTTTGAGAAAAACTAGATCCACATATTGACATAGACATTTGTTTTAAATTTTGATAGAACAGTGGCAATATAATGTCCTCGTAAGGGGTTATCAGGCCCTTGTAGAACAAAGTTGTGTATTTTGGTCTAGACAACCCAAAATGTGATGTCCACATATGTGGACGCCAGGTCCTAGGAGGTTAAATATCTCAGGAATTAAATATGTAGTCAAATATCAATACACTGACAGTTTTACTTGTCCAGACCACTTAAGATTAACTGATTAATTTGCTTTTTCAGTGTCTGTAATTGTTAAAACAGTCAAAAACAGCAGGGTTTTCTTTTCTTTGTGGTATTTTCAAAATTATTATGGGGCAAACCCTGCAAAGCTTGTGATTTTGTGGTGACATGTTCTCTACTGGTTGAAGTGTAGGCACCAAAAGACAGTTTAACCTGTCCTTGACACACCATGGCATCATTCCCAGAAGCTGTTCTAAAGTGCTGCAGGCATGACTTTTATTTTGTAGGTCAAACTGGAAGTTAGCATCACCCCACTTTCTTGGCTAAAAGCTAATGAGATTTGAGCAAGATAGCCTCAATGAACAGATGTCTCTTTTATGGTTTTTGAAGCACGAATGCAATTGCAAGAAGCAAAACACTAACAGTGGGCTGTAAACAAAAATACCACCCCTGCAAAGTTCCCATGTTCGCCTACGCGACAGTAAATTTTCCCAACAACTTCATCAGAACCATTTAGCCACTTGTTAGCAACCACATTTTCTGGGGCTTCACCGAGTAGCTTCAAAGATAATGAGTGGGGTACTTCATAAGAGGCTGCAGAACAAAACATGCAGTTGCCTAAAGCGTGATAACCACAGACTGTATTTCAGTCTTCTAGCTAAAAAAAAAAAAAAAAAAAAAAATACATTGTGATGTTGTAAGTAATTCATAGCAATTAATGCTAACTCAGTTTTGGATGTTTAGGAGTTATGCTTGTGGTACTCTTTTGGATAAAAGCCAGACTTTGGAAAACTGTATGCCACACAATATTTTAAAAGTAAGAGTTGATCAAACGTCACATCATGAGCAAAGGGATAAAATGTACCTAATGCTTTCCACCTTTCTTATTCTCATTCTCAGAAACATGCGGCCACTTATTCCACTTGAAAATGTAGATGTTTGCAAAATCTACAAATAACTAATTTTTCATTTTGAAAACGAAGCTGAGCAATACCCCAACAGCTGAGCGCTGGTTGCTTTTTATCTGCTCAAACAAGAGTAAATGTAGTCAGCATTTCTGGCAGCGGGACAGTGCGTGGAGGATGGAGTCGAAATATCCTTAGGAGTGTGTGTAGAAGTGTGCTTCATGTATCTGTTTCTTTAATACTTTCTTGACAACACTGGAGCTCTGTGGCGTGGACGATGACCTGATTTCTGCTGTCAAAAAGACTTCTGTGCTATGAAATAAGAGTCAATTTTATCTCATTTCCTGCCTATAAAGAAGTGGCCTTTATTTCTGTTTTTTCTTTACAGAGAAGGGTCAAGTGTACAAGCAGAAGAAGCCCACCATGTATCCGCCCTGGAGCACCACGTTCGATGCCCACGTCCACCGCGGGCGCATCATGCACGTGATGGTAAAAGACCGGACAGCCGAGCTCAAGTCTGAGGCCACGGTAGCTCTGGACTCGCTGGCAACGCGGTGCAAAAAGGAGAACGGCAAGCTAGAGATTTGGGTTAGTGCATCAGGATGGATTGATGCGTGTGCTTGTTTGAAGTGACAGACCAGCTGTTTAGTTACGCAGGCAAAAAGAAATCCAGATGTGCAGATGTGTTTGAAGGGCTAATCCTCCTTTAAATTATTAAAAAAATAACAGTTTTTTTGTAATAAGCATCATCATATGCACTGAAATCAAAACACTAACTGCTTTTAGATCATAGCAAAAGAAGCCTCGGTTAAATTAATTACTTTAATGATGGCTCGAATCCACGTCCTAGTAAGCAAAGTCAATGAGCCAGTGCACACAACACCATCAACAAGCAACATCTGTGCTTCTCCTGCTGTGACCGTTTCAACGTACTGAGAACAAAGTTGTCCCATATTTTCATGATAACTTCTTTGGATTATTTTATTATCATGTCTACACATAAAGCCAAACAAGCAAACACTTTTATTTCTGTTTTATTGCAACCATTATTTTCTTATGATATGAAACACAGATGGTCTTACAATCAACACCCAGCACAACTTCAGCGTTTTTAACTACCACAGATATTATTACATTTTTATTAACCTTCCTGGATCATATTATTATTGTGACATAATTATTGGCGTCATAACTGCTGTCAGTATGAAAAAAGAAGGCTACATCACAATGGCATGATTATAAGAAATTAAACCCTCATCATTCAGCAAAATCCAGCTTCTTTTATGGAAGAAATTAACAGGTTTGACCTCTTAGGAAATGTTTACAGGTTTCTACTGTAGACTATATATAGACTATATGACTGATATAATCCACCATCACATCATCCGTTGGTTCCTGAACGCTGCTTTTTGTTGGCTTCGTGTTTGGGTCATAGAGGAGTTGTTTTTGGGGGGGGTTTAAGCCAGAAGCATCCATATTTGACCAAGAGGGGAAAGTGCAATATTATCAACTACCACAGCTATCTTGGTTAGCAAACTGTATCCATAAACTTGCCAATCCCCTGGTCACACAGGCCTAGAGACACTTCAGTAACCTCCAGTTGTTAGGGAAAGATGTGTTTCCTGACCAGTTTGCATGTGGTTGTTGGAAGTTGATGTTTTTTGGTGAAATCAGTTAAAAAGCGTCTCTGTGAGTTTCAGTTGCTAGCAGATTGGCACAGTCATCCATAGTCTGCATGGACGACAACAACTTGTCTGCAAACACTTGCTAACTAATCACTGAGTAGTAGAGAAACCTGAAAAAAAAACCCAAATGAAGACTGTTCACCTTCAAAGTCAAAGTTGTTTCATATTGCAAAACCCAACATGGTTCAAAGGGGTGCAGTCTTTACTTTGAACGTGAATGGTCTCAGTTTCTGGTTTGCATCACACTCTTCAAAGTTTAGCAACAGTTTACAGAGAAGCCACCAAACTTTGGGCACTGCTGCAATCTACTAGTGGCCAACGTAAACACAAGGAAGCAAAATGTACCTTGCTGTGACCAATTTTACCTAGCAACAGCAGCCAAACTCTCACAACAACTGGCCAACTGGTTGAATTTTTTCGGTACATGGTTGCTGGGAGGTCACCAACCGGTCTCTAGACCCATGTGACTGACTCTTAAGTGGGATTAAAATGAATTATAATTTTTCACCAAACAAAACCTTGCTGGATTTTCTGTACCACACAGCAAGCCATGTTATTTGTGAGATAGTTTTATTTCATTTCCCCACAAGGCATCAACCTGAATTCGCTGAGCTGTGGCCTTGGACGCTCGTGGCCAAAGTCACTATGCTGTTGACACGCACCTGTCATTCAAAGATGCTGCAACCCAAAGTCTAAGATTTAACAGCATCCAAATGACTGAGTTATAAAAAAAGAAGTCACCATCTGTGCAGTTTTTATAAAGAAAGAAACCATCAATAGATGACAGCCTCTGGGGACTGGCTCACTTTTGGAGTGAGCCTCAAGTGGCCATTAGAGGAACCACTTAGGTGGGTTTTTTTGTTTGTTTTTTTTTGTTTTGTTTTTTACATACGCGTGTCTTTTTTCTCAAGGTTGCCGCTTGATTTCCCCTCAGGCTTGTATCCAAAAAGACTCTTTTGTTTAGCTGAGTTCTACATCTGCCAACCAAAGGAAGCGTGAAGAACTAACATTACAGCTCAGCCGAGGCAGGATTTCATTAATGTCTTCATCTCGTCACAGCTGTCACAAGCGCGATACTTTTTTCCACGGGTAGATGCGCCCCTACGTCTTGTACTTCTGTAGTTAAGTAGAAAGAAAATAGTTCCTCCAAGAAACTGTCCAACATAAGATTCGCTGTTTTGGGGCCATGGATTTGGGCTAAGCTGTTCCTTTAATTAGATGCAGGTCATTTGGCAAAATCTGCTCAGTCTTTTAAGATTTTTTTTTTTTTTGTTAGAGAGAGCAAGAGATCACTTCCTGGACAGACTCGGTTGTGAGTGGCACTACACTACATTTCACGGCATGATCTCTTAAACCAAACTAATCAAATACGCTCCTTCAGCCTGTTCTTTATGCGTGTGTGTTGCCAGACTGTCTGCATGTGTCACTGCCTCTAAGGAGCATGACGTATATGCATCATCCTGAATTCACATCCTTCCCTTTTCATTTTGTCATTTTCTCATGAATTTCTTTCCTAAAATATCTCTTTTTGTGTGTTTTTGTCTCCCTTTGTTCTTCTTTTGTTTCTTTTTCTCTCAGTTGGAGCTGAAGCCGCAGGGACGCATGCTGATGGAGGCTAGATATTATCTGGAGAAAAGTGGTGAGTGAATCAGACCTTCAAACCTCAGCTTGCTGCCCCTCAGTAGTTATTTACTGAATTCGAAGCCAAATAAGAAGAACTGCCTCACAAAAGTCTGATAAAATTACAGCGAAAGCCACTTGTTCTTATGTGGTTTACATAATTGTCTCTGGCACACACACACAGTGCTGTAGTCTCAGGAAGCAGCTTAACAGCAACTCCTCTGGTTTTGTGCACTAAAAAGACAGGACGGAGGAACCAGAAGCACAAAGGACGAGCTTTAGAAGTGCTGCCTAGTATTGTTGCCTGTGGGTTTAATGCTTAAACTCAAATTTACGTGTGACGTGGTTCGACTGTGTAGAAAGATTTAAACAGCCCTTAAAGTCCAGGGATTTCAAAATGTGACTAAATTATAACTGATGTGAACCATCTCATCCTCACCCCTGGGGCATCAATTAGTGCCCGTTTGTCAAAACCGCTAGTGTGGTTTGTTTACACAACCCGTGTCCTGTAGCGTCTGCCCCGACATGCTGGATTATGTCAGATGTGGTGAGTATGGTCACTACTAGCTCATCTTTTGTCAGTAAGCGGCGTTACTCTTGTGAAGAGACAAGTTTTAAACTGTAACCTTTTCCTGACTCTAGTTTTTAGTTCCTGAATCTAACAGGTGAGTGGAAGTAAAAAAGGTTTAACATAGTCATCACAGACAGTGTGTTCCAACTAATGACTTAACAGGCTCAGTGCTTATAGATGCCCACATCTGTACTATGCAGGGGTTAAAATGGGAATCCCTTCAAATGATGGTTAATTATAGCTAATAAGCAACTTAGTGCATGAAATTAATGGCATCTCAGGACCGCTTACATCTAAAAGTCATGGTTTGTGTTATCCCTGTGATGCATTCATAGTGCAGATGCATAATTGTGGTTGCAGTATCAAAGAATCTCACTAGCGGCTAAAGAAGCATTAATGGAGTTTGTGACTTTTCAAACAGCTCAACAAATATCAGCCGATAAAGTGTTTTGGTGCAGTTTTCCACACACCGATGTGTCTGTAAGCTAAAGACAGCGATGCTTTACTTCCTAGAGAGAGAAAAAAATTAATGTGCAACACTGAAGGAAGGAAAAGCATATAAGAAAGAGAGGAAGGAAGAGAAAGATACAAGATTATTTTCAGAAGTGAGGACTGCTCAGCAAGTGAAAGTTTATAAATGGGAAATGCAAATCTTGCATGATTAATGGAGACCGTACCAGATTTAAATACTGAGATACTGGATATATTAATCATGTGCTGCTGAATTTTGTTTTCATTAAAAAAAACATAGAAGTTTCTTGCAGAAGAAGTTCTATTCTACTATTTTTTTGTTATTCAGTGGTTGCATGGAAACTGTTTAGTGCACGCTACACGTGTTAGTTTGTGGTATTGTGGTAAAGTTTGCAGCGATGCGCCATGTTGGACTGGTTACATCAAGGGTAACAGACGTCAAGCTGTATTTAAGCTGGTTAGATTCACTCTCTGAACTCTACTGTTTATTAAGTGTTGTGCAAAATTTTTGAGCCACCCCTCATTTCTTGATATTTCCCAATAAGCCAGACTTTCTTGTGATTTTTTTTTTTTTTAATTGTTTTGAGTAATTGATCTGTAGTCTTTCTGAAGGTCTTCCAAAGTTTGTCTTTAGCTACTTTTTCACTCTTTTTCAGTCCAATCCTTGTAACTTGACCATGGAGTACCACCTGGAAAGTGTCCGATTGGCAACATCTTCATTTTTCAGCATGACAATAGTCCCAAACACACTGCCAATGCAGTAAAAGCACACCTGCATAGAAAAACAGACAAAGGAAAACCAAAATATGGACCGCCACGCTTGTTACCATTTTAAAAACTCTGTTTTCCTATTATACTGTGTTGCTGTGTAGGTTTACACACATTTCAGTAAATCACTACAAATTTTCCCATTTCCATAGCAAAACATAAAAAATGAAGGATGGCTCCAGACTGCTTCACTAGCTCACTAGTCACTACGGGCTGGAAATCAGCCATATAGCTTCTGTAGCATCTGCTTATATTGTGTTAAATTCAGTTGGTTATAATCACAAAGAGCATTGAGTTGTGGTGTAGCATCACAGGACACCTGATCATAGTCTGTACAGACTGTTAATGTACCCCCACCTGCCAAATCCCACTTTAAAAGCCGTTCACAGCATTCCTTCTATGATCCACGAGGAAGAATAACAACAAAATCAAACCATTTAAACTTGTTACCCTGAAAAATATCTATTATTTTGAAAACCAAAAGTTAATTGCATAGGTTTTTTCCCATTTATGTCAGCATTATTCTATAATTAACCACAACAAAAAGCAAGGAATGAAAAAGTGGAAAACAAAGGGTGCCTGTGGGACATGAGACAAAGTCTCCTGGCTATTAAACCTGTAAATTACGCCTCTGCCAGCCCACCAGTTTACTAATGCTGTGTCGGTCTCTAAAAAGGGACAGTTACCGCTTACCGGCTGTCGTGTGTGTCAGAGCAACTACTTTTGTATGAAAAGGTGACAGGAAAGTTTGATCATGAAAGACCTAAAGGAGCCTGATATCAGAAAAAACTGTCACCTGTTTAGTCTTTGCTTGTCAGAAGGTAAAGAGAGCAGAGTGACGCGATAATATAAAATTAGAAATGATGAGAATGATCATTTAAAAATATACTGAATTCCCAGAGAGCCTTCTTGCATTGCAGTTAATTATTGTGAAATTCTCACCTGGTCCCTCTTAATGTGCTCCTCAGGTTGATCAGCTTCACTTCTAGGATTATGTGCAGAGGTCTGCTAAACTTTAATATGCACTAAATGATCATTTATTTGAAGGTTTTTATGAGTAAATAGGCAGGTGTGTTAAAAATATCAGTTGTTTTGTGTTTTGCTGTTTTAACTTCTTACCCTGTTTTTCTTTTCTCAGTATTAATGAGGTTCCTTTATAAATGGCGAGAGTGGCGTGCTCATCGCTTTTGTGCATACAAACATGTAGCTGGCAGCCAGAATGTGTGTCCTAGAGAATTATTAATAATCAAGTAGGTGTAAAAATATAGGAAAGTGACTGTGATTGTTCATCTTTCGAAGGCGTAACCGTAAGTGTCTCATCATAATTAGATTTTCTTAAGCTAAAAATAAGAGTTTTGACCGTCTGCCCCCTGCTGGCTGTAAGCTGGTTGTGCGGGCACTTTGTGCTTTCACTGGTGCCTTCCTGACATTAACACCATGCCAAGCACTGAGAAGTAGAAGTAAGAAGCTGTCTCGTGTGTCTGTAAATATAGACCAAGCAAACAGGAAATCACTGCAGGGAACAACAGGTGGCATAGTGATGGGTACACTTCCTCCAACGAGCAAACACATACTGGTGTCTTCCTGTCTCTAACTGTAGGATAATCACAGAAATGTAACATTTTGCGCAGACGCAAAGTCACATGTGGTGTTTGAAGCAGTTTTAAAGGAATAATTCAGCATTTTAGGATCATTTTCTGCATGTTTGCTCTCTTAGAAAGCATGAAAGTCATACTGAGCTTGGGTCAGTGATAGTTTTTAGTCACAGATGATGACTGTGCTTGATCTAATACCAAACACTATGATGGTTGATGGCGATACAAACCGCAACACAAGCTGAGTGGAAAAGACAGAGGTCCAATCAGACCATCGATTACAAAGCAAAAAAATAATAGATTTATTGATAACAAAGAAATTAAATGCACAGTTTTAGTTTGTTTTTTTAATCCAACAACAATTTTATTAGCAACTAATTTGCTCACTCATTGACTGTTAATACAGTGTCCTGTCCATGTGCACAGACTGATATCACCAGAACCAGTTTTTTAAATATAAGCAACAGTTTGAAGCCATTTACTCTGAGAAACGCGCCTCAGAATTCTTAAACATGAAATGTATTCCCTGGAAACAATCTCCAGCTCGCGTCTCTGATGTTGTTAGTAAAAACTACAGTAAAGATTAACTGGACAATAAACAAACACTCACCAACTGTGCACCGAGCAGCAGTGGAACTTGACCAAGACACAAATCAGAAACAGAACATGTTTCGCTCACAGCGACCAGCATGCTTCACAAAAATGCAAATGTAGGTGAAGGGTCCAGCTTGCATTGCACTTTTCACACCTTGACTAGCATTTAGTGGAGTAGTGGTCAAGTGCATGCCGGCAAGTCAGCATCTTGCACGCAAACTTCAGGTGACCACAGAAGGCTGCTAGCTAACCAAACCGTGACCTTTTCCAGACCCAAACCCAAAAGTTAGTTTGCAATCAACAACCGGTGTAAACCATACACACAAAGTCCACAATCTGCATTCACAAGCTACTAAAACAGCTGTTCCTGCTCAGCTGTTCATTAACACAAATTGTATAATCAGTCAGCTCAGGTGAAATTAAAAAAAATCAACATGAAATGAATTTTCAACCAAAACTAGTGTCAAATCAAATATGTGAGGCTGTTTCCTGGGCCGACCCCTTGTAACATGAAAGCTGAAAGTAGCTTTAATAAAAGAAATCTAGGCCTTAAATGCTGAAATGGGAAGTGCAAGGAAAGATTTATTTTCAACATGAACTCTGCTGTTAGTAAGAAACATCTCGGGTGGTGAGAAATTGAAACTTTGCTGTGAAATCCTGTGTTCTTAGCAGGTCTCACCACTCTCTCCACAGAAAGACGAATAAAACTGCACCTTTTTGTGTTGTTTTTTTTCCTTCTTCTTTGAAGTTAAAGTTGTAATATGCGTTTCAGATGCTGTGGGTCACACGGACGGAGACCCGGAGTCCGAGCGTGAGAGAGAGGGTCTGTTCACTCTCCATCAGCGACGCGGCGCCATAAAGCAGGCCAAAGTTCACGTGGTCAAGTGTCACGAGTTCAGCGCGACGTTCTTTCCTCAGCCAACTTTCTGCTCCGTCTGCAAAGAGTTTGTTTGGTATGCAAAAACCCAAGAAGTCACAAATCTTCACATTAGTCATTTTTTTCAATCGTATTAGTCATTTCATCTCTCCCTCTTTCTTTCCACTGCAGGGGTCTTAACAAGCAGGGTTACCAGTGCAGACGTGAGTGCTGGTTCATTGTCTTTCTACCGACTAGCCTTCGTAACTCTTTCTCACGCGGTTATTTTCTGTCTTTTAGAGTGCAATGCAGCAATCCACAAAAAATGCATAGACAAAGTTATCGCCAAATGCACTGGTTCAGCCATAAACAGCAAGGAAACAATGGTGAGTGTCTGCTTCACATGATTTGCTCCATGACGCTGCACATCTTCCAGTCCGACAAAAATTCCACAAGTGGTGACACAGAGCGTGTAAGAAATGTGTAAGCTTGTGGTTCTGATGCTTACTAATGAAAGAGTCGCTTTATGCCAAGGCATCGTCGCACCAGGCGCTCAGGTCTCATGTCATCTTCTTCCCCTCGTTTCACTTCCTCCTCAGCTCCATGTCAGCGAGAGTTCATGTGTACGAAAGCATGAGGGAATTTAACGCCAATAAATAAAGCTCGCTGTTTACATATGGGAGGTGTTTGGTTACTGACGCCTTCCGCGTTAATCTGTGTGCGATGTGTTTTTAGATCCACAAGGAGCGCTTCAAGATCGACATGCCTCACAGGTTTAAAGTCTACAACTACAAAAGTCCCACCTTCTGTGAGCACTGCGGGACTCTGCTGTGGGGACTCGCCAAGCAGGGGCTCAAATGTGAGGGTGAGAGGCGGGAGTTTTTTGTTTTGGTTTGTTTGTTTTGTGTGATTTTATACTTTATGTCTGCAGGGTAAGACAAAACACAGCAGTGACATCACAGACAAAGCTACAGACACGGTGTCATAACAGACATTTTTCATAATCCAACACTACGCCATAAAATTTATTTCAAAGCTCAGTTTAGGAACTGAACGTTCTTGGTTTAAGGGTTAAGTAAAATTGATGCTGGCAATCTCTTAAAGTCTAAGACTGATGGTTGTTTAGGAGTAGAGCCTCTACTCCTCCACATCAAAAGGAGCCAGCTGAGGTGGTTCAAGCGTCTGGCCAGGGTGCCTCCTGTTCCCCTCCTACGTGAGGCTTTTCAGGCATGTTATACTGGGCAGCAGACCCAGGACACGGTCAGGCTGGTTTGGGAATGTGTCGGTGTCTCCCCCTGGAAGAATTTAAGGCAGGCTGGACTTGGATGCATGGATGGATCATTCAAAATAAAGCACTATAGCTCAGCTGAGTCTATGGACGAGGATTATGTTGTTGTTGGTTTTGGGGGGGACTTCATAGAGGACTCATTGCTCTGGCAACGCCCTGCTCCAGCATCCCGATGGTACAATCTCGGTCAGGTTGCCCCAGTCAGATGTCATTTCCTCCAAACTTCTGGTGCTTTGTTATAGGGTTGAGTGTGTTTGACAGAAGAGTGGTCATGTGGGATTAGTTGGATGAAGGTATTTTGACTTCTTTACCAAGAAGTTTTGAGACACAAGACTAAGTGACAAAAAGCAAATGAAACTTTACAGTTCTGACTGAAGTTACAAGCTCTGTGGTATTCAGTCTTTTGAATCTTGACTCTGAAATTAGTCCCGTTTCTCTAGAAGCTGCCTTTCAGCACACACAGTTGATCAAAAAACTGCCGAGCAGCAGGGAAACCCCTTTGCCAAAAGATTAAATGTTCTAGACAAGATTATGCAGATATCTGTGGGTTTTAAATGGCTTATGCTGCATTGCAAATGTTTCCTTTTGGATTTTTAAGGCCCGAATCATCAATTTTTAGGCAGAAAAAGAGTCATTCATCAAAGAATTTGGCAGCAGTGACTTTTACAGGTTACCACGAAGGGGTTTCTTGGTTCGGCACAGCTATATTACTCCTCCACAATACCATCAACACACTCTGAAACACATGCAGCAAACTATGGCGCTCACTTCCCTTTATCTGAAAAATGTAACTTGACAAAATTTGATAAAACATGGCTTTCACCACATGGAAATGATCATGTAATCCACAGCATTACTCGATATATTTCCAGTAGCTGAGACAACAGTGGGCGTTCGAACCTTTCCCAGCATAAATATGCGCTGCATGTGTTGGACTGTTGAACAGAAACACAGTGCAGCTGCCACAGCAGGTGCAAAGTATAAAGTTCTCCCTGTGAAATTAATCATATTTCCAGTACAAGCCAGCTGACTGAGGAGTTAGGGATGGGAAAAATTATTATTGTGGATGTGTGAGAGTTTGCTTAGAAACAGCACAGTTATATAAGGAACATGTGCAAACATTAAAGAACGCGTGACATGAAAAAAAGGGATCAAGTGAAAAAGAAATTGGACTCTTTAGCAACATTTTTTACATATAAGTGTGCATTTTTCTGTCATTGTCATTATAAATTTTAATATTACCCCATTCTGAAGTAAAAGCTGATACATTACTTTTTGCATAACTAATAACAGTGTTAAATATTGCCATCTTGCACTGCTTTGAATGTTCTTTATGTGTTCAACTGAGTTTATATTGTGTTTGATGTTGTGCAGAATGCAGCATGAACGTCCACCATAAATGCCAAAAGAAAGTGGCTAACCTCTGCGGGGTCAACCAGAAACTGATGGCTGAAGCTCTGGCAGTCATTGAGAGCAAGCAGCAGGTGAGACAAACAGAAATGCCTTCAACCAATTCAACTGTTTCCTCGTTTATATGCTGCTTTTAGTGACTAAAAAACCTCTTAAACTGGACCTGCTCTCCTCAGTTCCAGCAGAGTAGCTTTGCATCAAAATAATCCCGATTTATCTGATACTGAGTTTTGGTGACGCCCCTCAATTCATCCTTGATTAAAAGCAAGCATTTTTAACTTCTCCTCCTTTAAGCCAACTTTCTGATTGCTCCTTGCAAAGAGAAGACTTGAATAGCACGAGATATTCCATCTCTGTAACATCATGCACATCTAACAGGAAGACTTCATTATATGAAACTTTGTTTAATGAGAAGATCTAACATAAGACGATGTAACACTAGATAACATAAGAAAAACTAAAGCAAATAAGAAAACAGATAATATTGTCCCCTTTAATACTAGGAATTAAGGAATACTTTACTGTGGAAAACTCCATTTTGAAACTGGGCCTACCTTTTGCTTTAAGGCGAGAAGCACCAGAGACAGTGACATTATTGGTCGGGAAGGTCCAGTAAGTGTTGCCCAGCCGGGAGTGGTGCGAGCTCCATCCGGGCTAGTTACGGGTTTACCAGCCACAGCTACACCTGCAAGTAAAGGTATGCAACCTCTAAAATGTTCCTTTCCGTTAGACAGGGATACATACTGCATACTTTATCTCATTTGTGTTTCTCGACCTGCTTCTTGTAGCAGATTATCAGGGTGTTTCATGGGAGGGACCAGGAGATGTCAGCAGGTCGGTCAGCGAGGTGCTGCCAGAAGAGCCTCTGTACGCTGTTCCGAGGAAAGATCACCAACCCAAATTTACCATCAACGACTTCACACTGCACAAGATGCTCGGGAAAGGCAGCTTTGGCAAGGTAGCAGAGGCGATCTGATTCAAAAGAGGAAAAGAAAAGCACGGAGCAGAGCGTGCATGAAGATGTGGCATCTTTGTCATGTTACTTTATATATCAACATATTAACAAAAGCACTTAAAGAGCACAACTCCCCCGAAGGGCAAGAGCTGTAGTAAAACCTTTTACTTGATCTTTGACCTATGACCTTGGAGCCTTACATACTAAAATGGTGTACTTTATTATCTTTACCCATATGATTGGAGCAGAATTTGCTGAAATCTTCTATAAGCTTGAGGTTTTAGGATATATTGGTGCAGTGTGCGAACTTGTGAACTTTATGGCGTTATTGTGACATCATAGGGCGTCGTGTTAAAATGTAAAATTTGTCTTGCAGCTCTCCACATGTACTTTCATATGATATATTACTTGACATGGTTTAAAGTTTTCACTGACATTCACATTTGATGTGATCTTGACCTTTTCATCAAAACTGAATATGCCCAAGCTGTTATTGGCATCTATCATCTACCGTCACAAAAAATTTAAACATGATATCTTGAAAACTGTGGATGCTTAACTGCTAACAAACAGACAAACAGAAGTGATTACATACTCCCTCCCTTTGGAGGAGAATAAAAACTGGATGCAACAAAAACAAATTATTGCCCTTTTCTTAGTGGAATTTCTTAGTGGGGGGGAAAGCGTTTTCTGCAAATGTGTCAAAGCATCATATTTTAGTCATTCTTGCTAGCAGATGCACACAGCACGGAGGGCTTAACACAGCACTCTGAGGCTTGTGGTCAAATGTGTTGTGCAGCCAGTTTCCACTGAAAACCACCTACTTCTTGTTACTTCAAAGTCTTTGCAACACATAGAGCTAGCTATGGTAAATGAGTGGGCAACAGGCTACAACTCTATATGTCCAAACTGAAGATATTTTTTTAAAGGTTTTTATTTGTCTTTCGTCTTCTCCAGGTGTTTCTAGCAGAGCTGAAAAGGAGCGGGGAGTTTTTTGCAGTGAAGGCTCTGAAGAAAGACGTGGTGCTGATGGATGATGATGTTGAGTGCACCATGGTAGAGAGGAGGGTTTTGTCTCTAGCCTGGGAAAATCCCTTCCTTACACATCTTTACTGCACCTTCCAAACTAAGGTGATGACCCATGTACACTTGCACAGTCACTGCATGCAAGTAGGTAGCCACTGAAAATAAGTCTCTGGAAACAAAGCCCTGACCCTCTGTGTTTTCACATCCAGGAAAACCTGTTCTTCGTCATGGAGTATCTGAATGGAGGGGATCTTATGTTCCACATCCAAAACTGCCACAAGTTTGACTTGCACAGAGCCACGTGAGTCAAAAGACGCAGCTCTCACAGTGACACACGACTGTAGTTTTGCACTGTTTGGGTCTTTACTGGATGAATGTAACCTCCAGGCTTGAAAAGTGCCTTCACTGCAGATGTACCTTTAACCTGCATGATTAATCATTACCAGCATGGGGGCGAAAAAACATCCATATACCTCAGTAAACTATTTCCTAATTAAGTTTTTGGTTTCCATCACTAGTTTCACATCTTATTTAATAGAAAAATGACATTCATTTAGGAAATTACAGTCCAACTTAGTGGAAAATAGACAAAGCAAGAGTTGATTGACCCCTGAATACACCCGATGCCACATTTATAAGCATCCCAGAAGCTGCTACACAGAGTAGGCAACGAGGGCAGGAAGTCAGATACAAAAGCAGCATGGAGAATGTGGTCAATTTTCAAAATAAAATACCCAATGCAGACTAAATGTTCTGCTTCTGACACGCCTGTGGTGTGACTTGATGCAGGACTGAGACATGCGTCAGACAAACATCTGGTGTACTTCAGTGGTTAGACGCACTCTAACCACTAAAGTACAAGTAACCACTTGGGATTCAGAATTCGCTACCAAATGGCCGTGCATTGCCCTTGGTTTCTTGGTCTTGTTTTCTTGTTCGTCACATTTGGTTTTAATAGATCTAATCTCTATAAACATTCATCTGCAATTATCTACAGATTGCCAGTGGTTTTCATTTTTAGTGCAAATTCTACATTTTAGCATCCTTTAGTTACACGTGGGTCTGCGTAGAGAGCAAATGAAGGGGCTTGCATTTACAGACATACAATCTGGAAGCCACTGGTTATGTTTTTTTAATCTATCTGCATTAGTAAAGCATGGATATCAGTTACCCCAGAAGCTAAGGCCACCCTCAGGCTTCAAACTTACAGTCTCTTATGGGGATTATTATGGTGTTTATGTTCATTTCTATATACAGTCGACATGTGATCCTTATTTCTGTGACATAATTAACTTTTAAGTTTGTTGATTTTTTTTTGTTTGTCTATTTCAGAGTTTCAACTATATTGACCTAGGTTGGCCAAAATCTGATCAATGATGAATTTTATCCTCTCTTCTCACATACATCCGTGTCTCCTTACAGCTTCTATGCAGCTGAGATCATCTGTGGGCTCCAGTTTCTGCACTCTAAAGGAATTATTTACAGGTAGGTGCTCAGTGAGAGCTAGAAACGGCACTGAAATTCATGGCATGAAATATATAGTCCAAGAGGAATCATTTTCTTTTCTTGCACCTCTGCAGAGATCTGAAACTGGACAACGTGCTGCTGGACTCAGATGGTCATATAAAGATAGCAGACTTTGGCATGTGTAAGGAGAACATGCAGGATGATGTACGGACCTCCACCTTCTGCGGGACCCCAGACTACATCGCCCCAGAGGTGACATCCTTTGCATGCTGTAGTAATGTAAATGTTGTAATAAACTGGTATCCTTTTGATTAAAAGGATCATTCGACCACAGCTGGCCACCAAGTGATACGCATAAACGTCTAAATTCTAGAGACGTTTTAAGGAGGGCTTTTGATGTTAGGTCTGTACATTAATATTTGGACTCTGTTAGAATAGCTTTGCATGATGCGCAGCTCAAAATAAGCCTTGTTTATCTTATGCAGGCTATTGTGGAGAAATAAGCCTCTAAGCTGCCCCTTTAAAATAACAAGTTAAACCACATTTTAAAATATTAAAGATTAGAAAAAACTGTAAGCTGACAATCTGGGACAGAGGTGTCAAACATATGGCCCCAGGGACCAGAATCAGCCACGAAAAGATTAAATCCAGCTCACTAGACAGTTTCGGAAAATGTGAACGAGCACACGGATTTTGGACTTTTAACAGTATTTGCAAGTTTTACAGATTTTCCTGCTGATAAAGACCTCCCCCACAGCTATTCAGACTTCTCCAGCATAACAAAGCAATAGATCAACATTTAAAAAAACATTTTTACCACAATCTTATTATTATTATTACAGGATATTCTGGGCAGTGAGCTACTTTTTCTGCAGTTTTACACATTTATTACTTACAAATCAGTCCCAAAAAGTCGTGCTGACAGATAATGCAGCATTTCTGTCATATAGAAAAACTGAGATATACTAAAATTACACTTCTTTTTTAAATACAAAGATATCCAAGGCAATTAGTGTGTGGTTAAACTTGTTTACACAGAAAGGGGAGTTTCCTTGGTCTAGCCCGCTTAAAGATCACAGTGAGCTGTATGTGACCAAGGACGTAAAATTAGTTTGACATCGAGAGCAATCGAAAACCCAAGATCTGACTGATAAGGACTTATTTTCAAACGTTATTGACCTCATTCTTTAAAACTCTGGCCATTTATATGTGAACATCTGCCATTGTAACAGTACGTGCACGACAGAAAATAAGAAAAACCCACTTTAACTTGTTCATTTTACCAGTTTGTGTGATCTTTATGTATCAGATCCTGCTGGGTCAGAAGTACAACAGCTCTGTGGACTGGTGGTCATTCGGAGTGCTGCTGTACGAGATGCTGATCGGTCAGTCTCCGTTCCACGGCCGTGATGAAGAGGAGCTGTTTCAGTCCATACGGACAGACACCCCCATTTATCCCAACTGGCTCAGCAAAGCTGCCAAGGACATACTCATCAAGGTCAGACAAGTGCTTCAGTGGCCAGTTTAAATAAGATCACAGCAGGAAGAAAAGAAAGCAAGGATTCTTACTGAGTTTCCTGTATGTTCATTAAATGCATACAAATACCTCTCGGGGCCCTATAGCTAAACCTCTGTGCGTTTGTGCTTCAGCTGTTTGTGAGGGAACCTGAGGAGCGGCTGGGAATCAAAGGAAACATCAGACAGCACAGTTTCTTCAGCAGCACAGACTGGAACGCCTTAGAGCAACGGCAGGTGCCGGCGCCCTTCACACCAACTATAGTAAGTACAACAGGGAACCACTTACTCAACATATCCACTCGAAAAACTGGTAGCTGGCTGATATGGCCGACGGGTGAAAGTAAATATAATCTAGAAAGTTGTCGACACAGTAATTGACTATAGTGGCTATTTTCAAACTTCAGATTGGAGTCTGCATCGAGAGCCTTACTTTCCTAACTTTAAGTTTGTTTGCAGCCCATTTGGGGACCACGGCCCACCCTTTGAAAATCACTGGACTGCAGTATTTACTTGTTAATCTAAATATTGCATGTAATGAAATATTTGCCCTTCGTCCTTGCAGACCTCACCCAGCGACTGCAGTAATTTCGATAAAGAGTTCATCAATGAGAAGCCCAGACTATCGTGTGCTGACCGCACGCTCATCAACAGCGTAGACCAGACGATGTTCAGAAACTTCTCCTTCGTTAATCCTGGCATGGTTCGGATCGCAGCACGTTGACCACCGGACAAAAAATAGCTAGAATCTACAAACACGCTGCTCAGTCACAACCAGCAGTTACTGTAACTGGAACCTACTGTAGAACCTGAATGTGGCAAAACTCACATACATGAAGATGCTAAGTAAAGGGGTATTCCTGGGTGTAAACTGATACAACCAAACTGTGACCGGATCTTTAACTTTCACACAAATACCTTTAAAATGTACCTGTAGTCAACTTTGATACGTCAGAGTTTAGTTGACTAAAGGCATACATTTTCTTACAGTGTTATTCTGACAGCATGCAGTTGGTTTGGTTTTATTTTGTCATGAAACTATTCACACATTGCACACTTGTGCAAACGTGCAAATATTTTTTTTTTTAAAAATAAAAAAGAAAGAGAGAAAGTGTGCATCTTCATGTCTCGAGGCCTGTACTGTGACGCTGGATTTGGGACTTAGGTAGGTAACTTCAGGCTTACGTCTAGTTTATATGAAGTCAGGAAGCCAGTTCTCATCTTACCAAAGCCAGATGATACAGACCTAGCCTGCTCCAGAGCACGTTACATTTGGGACTCATCACTTCCTGAAAAAAAGCACCACTATTTCTGGAAGAGCCCTCCAACTAATTATTTTTACTCATAGCTCTTGTCTTTCCACGACGAGCATCAATAAGAAAATCAGATCTTGAGGAACAATTTCATTCCTGATTTTTTCTGTCTAGCAATTTTACAGGGCACTAAATCCTTGTACTTACCGGCAGCTAAAGCTCGCTGAGGGAAAAATATGTAATCTCCAACCAACTGAGGAGGGGCTGCTTTGTGAATTTGGTTGCAAAGGTGTTGGATCAGAAATCTCACTCTCGGATGAAGTTCTTTGTTCATCCGTAGTTTGCACTGAAGATGCTAAATTGTCTGCAAATGCTCAATGAGGGACGTTGCACCTTAAACGTGTAACTTTTACTTTGAAGCAGAACAGCTTATATCACCCTTTTCACAGAGTTTGTAGGCAAGTTGGCGTCCTTCATGCAAACTGGCCACAGTAACCATAGTAATCACAAGGTTTTAAATGCAGCACCCTATACACCTCATTGCAACCACTTTCACCTAACAGCCAGCAACTTCCAGCAAACCATCGCCAACTGGTCAGAGAATACATTTTTACCGAGTGGCCTGTGGTTGCCGTGGGTGATGCTGACTGATCTCTAAGCCTGCCTGACTGAGGCCTAATTAATTCAGTCCTTAGGCCAGTAAACTGGGTTTACAGTCACTTGAAGGTTCATAAAGTCCAGTCGGATATTTATGTGCCATTGTGATTTTTTTAAATCTGAAAAATATGTCCTACCGTGAATCATCTTCTACAATTTTTGATAGTTTCTTTTTTTTTTGCAAAATCAAATGGTAAGGATGAAAGTTGTATGGAAATATGTTTTTTTTTTAAAAAACAAAAACATTATAGGCTTAATTTATTGTAATTTTCATCTTTTAATTACTGCACGGTGATGTTTTGCCAACAAACCTAGTGCAGCAAGATTAACGTCTTTTTGCACACAAATTAATTCATAATTAATTACATTAGAACATTATAATGCATCTGTTGTTGGTAACGGAAACAGGGTAGATAGTAATAATCACAAGTAGAGCCTTTAACTCTCCAGACTTTTCCTTAATAAAACATGGCGTTTTGCTGCTGGTATAATGATCTTTTCAACTTTTTCAAAGTGGTAGATCTGTCCACATGTGTCATTGGTCATATGCTGTCCTGTGAAGATGCTAATAGCTACAGTGGGAAACCCTGAGTGGGCTTATCCAGTTTATAATTACCTTCGATTGCAGTGTTATTGTAAATGAAGGCAGATACAGTAAGCTGAAGTTATTCGGTAGTACAGGCCTCCTACTTAATGGGCTGTGTGTTTAAATAGAAAATGTGCTTGTAGTGATTTTATGGTGCCTCAGAATATTTTAATGAAGTTAACGTCTTCAAGTAAAACAAACTGAGAAAGTTGATTTAACCAAATGGAAACTTAGTTTTCTTGTCCTGTTCCTGTTTATTTTTTATTTTATCGCCTGTTTTTTTTCTTATGTAAATAAATGATACAATTCATCTGATATGCTGTGTTGTTACTTGGTTGTAGATCTGTTAATGTACTGAAGTTTAATAACTGGGTTATTGTTTACATGTGTTTTCCTGTTGTATCTCAGGAGTTTTGTTGTTTTAATGATGAGCTACTCCCTGCATACTGTAGTTTTGATGTTCTCCTCATTGTGAATTCTGTACATTAAAGTGTGCACATTGTGGGCTTTTTTTTAAAAAAAAAATGTGTTTGTTTTGGTGAGGGACAACATGAAAACTGCTCAGTCGTGTAGTATTACATCAGAATGACAGAGACCAGAGGAGGAGGTGTTAACAAAAATAGCCATCTCAGTTTTTCCACTTAATTTGGAACTTTACCATATTTTCCACTGTTACAGACATTTACTCAACTGATGGGTGCATTATTTTAGCACTCAGTCCTAAATATAGACTACCTAAGAAAGAATGTCAGAGGCACTTTTTTCATTAGGGTGCTATGGATGGCCCAGATGTAGGACTGACAGCCAAACAAATAATCAAAAACAAAGCTTTAATTAAGTTAAGTGTAGCAGTCCGAGTGAAACAACATCCAGACTTTAGAATATGTTAATAAAACAGACAAGGAACAGACAGACACTGACAAAAACTGAAGGAAAACTAAAGATTTAAATACACACGAGGAGATTGGAAACACCAGGGAAACAAGACACAGCTGAAACTAATTAGGACAAGACAAGGAAGCAAAACTAAATGCAAGGCACAAAAGACAACTAACTATTAAAATAAAGCAGGAAATGAAGAACAGCCACACTGAAACAAGTATACACAACAGGCACATGAACTGAACAGAAGGGGAAAAGACAGACTGATAACTCCACAAATGTAAAACATGACAAGTACTAAAGCCTCATAATGCTCGGGAAGTAATGAAAACCAAAATCCAAATCATAAACAACACAAAGAAGGAAATACAAAACAAGGATTAAGTCTGTGGACCGTGACATCATGTTAACATAATGAGAAAAGTGATAGTACTAATATTTATCATCACACTGTGTTTACCTGCAAAAACAGGAAAATATCCTTCACATTAAAACAAACTTAGAAGTAGGATTCCACCAATGCATCACCAGTCAAGTTTCACATGACTTTCAAACTTTCCAATTTTAAACTTTATTCCCAAAATTTTGGCTTTACCCTCAAAAAAGCATTTTAAATTTATTCTCCAAAATTTCCACTTAAAACTTTAAACTTTTAAGAATAAAGTTTGACTTTATTCACAGATTTTTAATACCGATGGCTAACATGCCAGGTTATTCAATTTTTAAAAATATTTAAAAAATGAAAATGACAAAAAAAACAAACAAAAAAAAAAACATTTGGATATTTTGGCTTCATTCTCAAAAATGTTTCAACTGAAGTTAAACTCAATATTCTCAAAATGTAAAAGATTTTTTTCCTGCTATATATAATACTCCTTCAAACATACCAGCGTACTGCTGCTTTAACAATTATGGATTTGAGATTTCTGATACCAATCTTGGTTTGAATATATTGACAAATAATCTGAATATGCATGAGTAACACAACATTTGGGAGAGACGGGGTTAAGATTTACACTGAACTTGCAAAAAGATTGGGTCGTTGTTTACTTGGCAACAAGAAGGAGCCAAAGACAGTACTCTGTCTGCTCAGGGAGGATGACACTATTCTACATGAGATACAAGCATTATTTGGACTGGGGTCAGGTCGCCCTCTGCTGGAAAACCAATCACATTAGGGATGTTCCTGAAAAAGAAATTCCCACGTGATTATATGAAGAAGAAAGACAATAGTATTCAATACTAATACTAATACTTATCAATTTATCCAGAATAAGAAAACATTCAGAAATGTTGTTGTGGTTGTTGTTGTTGTTTGTGTGTAAGAACCAATTAAAAGTGTTTATCACATTTTTCAGTAAGTCACTGATTATTGGAAGAAAAACTAATCCTAAAAGCAAACAAACACATTTTGATGCTAGTAGTTTAGCATTGGATATGGGTCAGTTATTGGTTTTGCTTTACTGTATTTATTCTCTGATTTTTGAGAATTAGAGTTAGAGTTGAGGGTTAGTTTTATGGGTTTTGCTTGTTTCTTTGCAAGTGATCATACATACCCATAAAAAGTGTCAATATTTATTGCTCGTGATGCATGTTTATATGCAAGTCAGCCTAGATAACACGGATAATTTTGTAGGTCAGAATACCACAAAACCCCATGTCTTACTCAGTTTGCTTGTTTAGAACTTACCATTAAGCGGTGGTTGTTTTTGAGGGCTGCTGCCAAATATCTTAGCTCTGACGTGTCAAACTTATTTTAGTTTGTTTTTACGCACTGCATCAGAGTTTTTAAAAAAAAAACATAGCAACAGTATCTGTATTACATGTGCATTACAATTTATAGTAGCTCTACAAAGACAAAAGTGTCACATAGAGAAATGAATATTTTTGCTTTGTATTATTTATGATTAAAACAACTTCTCAAGACCTGGAAATACATGCTATAAATTTTACATTTCTGTGTACTAATGCTGACGCCAAACCCAAATCCAGTGGGCCAGAGCGAGCTTTTTGGCATCCAGTTTTGGCCCCATGTCTCATGTTTAACATCTGTGTCTTACATCTTTGTCAAACAGTTAACAGGTTGCTAAGGATGGCTAAGACAGCACATGAAAAACATATCTACAAGTCCCAAGCAGCCACATGAACCACTTCTTTTTTAAAAATTTATTTATTATTATTTATTAATTTCACAACAAATGTGTCTTACTGCTTCCCCAGTTAGACTGACGTCTTGACTCCTCATGTAAGAGGTCGTTATCAGGCTGGAGCCAATCATCTACAACTATTTTTTCATACCAGTCATAGCCAGATATTTGCATGTGACAGAGACAGAAATACAGAACAAAAAATTCCTTTTTTGACACACATCAATATAGATGACATGATTACCTCCAATCATTGTCCTGAATCACATTTTATTTTAAATTAAACTTTCATTTTATTATTTTATTATTTAAGTTGCTCATTAAATATTTGAGAACATAAAAACCTGTCTCTTGTCCCCATCAACCAAACAATATCAGGTGCTCTGTAGCACCTGTGACCTAAATAAACTTCCTTTACAAAAATGGTACAGTATAATAAGTAGTATTGGGGTTTTTACTGTGTAGAGAAACTGTTGGTGGGCCCCAAAGAGGTTTTAACCGGAGCTGAATACCTTGTTCAAACAAGGTAACACAGATTCACTGTAAAGCTGTGACACCACGGGTGCAGTGGGTAGATGATGGCCCTTGTGTTGGCACAAATAGCTGCACGCAATGCAACCGATGCCAATCTTGTAGTTGGCGCGCTGAGATCCATGCTCACTCGCTCGCTCATTCACACAGTGTAAAAAAAAAAAAGTAACCAAATCAATTATACATGCAGGTTTGACAATCAAAAGCCAAAATCTATTTTATGTTTCAGTAAGATTGTTTCATATTTCACCTGCAAATAAACACGAGACCATTCTTCTGCTAAACCTTTTTTCAGCAGGCAGCCACCTTGAAAGTTTAGCCAAAATTCACTTTGAGAAAAAAAATCCTATTATCATTCCAGGGACTTCAGTTAGTGGTGCTGTATCAAGGCTGCTGGTGTGGCTCACTTGAGCTCTGCACATATTGTGTTCTGACCTGAGACAGACCTGTGACTCAACTTATTATTTTTGAGGGTGTGTTTTGTTTTGTTTTTTACCCTAAATCACAACCTCTTCTTAAACCTCATGAACAAGTTAAATACTTAGTAATTATAAAGCAAATCCAAATGCAGAACACAGGTCAATGGCCTGACGAACCTCTGACTTATTCAGCCACCACTCCCCCAAACTCCTAGCACAGACGGTTGGCCTCTAAACAGGGAGCTGTTACCTCTCAGTGACCTCCATAGCTGCAGCCAGTGCAATAACATAGCCTTATGGCCTGGCATGAGAATAATTGTCTGTTTAAATACTTCCTCAAAGGTTGGCAAATGACTGACTCGCAGGAGCCAAGAATTAAACATAACCCATATCAAAATAGATTATGCAGTTCTGAGAAAAACTAACTAAACGCTATGATTCACAGTCTTGTAAAACCACCTTTATTGATAAGATCTTGAAGCAACCCTTTTCTGTATAATTATCAGTCTTATTGTGGAGAAACTTTGGCTTATTTTCACTGAGGTTTGCAGACATTTGTTTATGCACAGCTGTTTTAAGGTCTGACCACAGCATTTCAATTGGGCTAAAATCTGGACTTTGGCTTGGACATTGCAACACCTTGATTCTTTTCTTTTTCAGCCATTCTGTTATAGATTTGCTGCTGTACTTGGGATCACTGGCCTGCTGCATGAGCCAGTTATGGCCAAGCTTTAACTGTCAAGCAGATGGCTGCATATTTGTCTCTAGAATAATTTGGTAAGAAGACTTTATGGGTGACTCAGTGGCTGTGAGGTGCCCAGTTCCTGTAAACAAGCCCAAATCATCACCCTTCCACCACGGTGCTTCGTTTTTGGCATGTGGTGTTTGTGCTGATATGCTGTGTTTGGTTTTCACCAAACATAGCAGTGTGCATTATGGACAAACCGCTCCACTTTGGTCTCATCTCTCCAAAGGACATTATTCCACAAGTCTTGAGGGTTTTTTTTTCCATGTTTACCTTTGCACCCTACAGCTTGCATTACATTTTATTTCTAGAAAGAGGCAATTTTCTGCTACAAAACTTTCCAAACAAGTCAAGTCAAGTCAAGTCAACTTTATTTGTCAATTCTACCACATGTACAGGACATACAGAGAATAGAAATTTCGTTACTCTCAAACCCTCAATAAATAGCCATACGTGTTCATAATCTTTAACATTTAACATGATAATTAAGTTCTCAGATGTAGGTTTTACAGCTTTTTTTGAACAACACATGGTCTGACCTTGGCGTAAATGTGCTGGGCCATCCTCTCCTGAGAAGACTGAGGCATTTCCTTAACGCACACCTAAACGCTCCAGACCAGCAAGTGCAAAAGCTGCTCACGCCTGCTGACGATTAGTTAATCAAGTCCATTTGATTAGCAGCACCTGGCTGCTCTTGACTCCTATGGAAGCCTTACCTGTATACCTTTTCACAGCACTCTCATTTTCTCATGACAATAACATCCAATAAGGGAAAAAAATGTCCCAATAAAGCTGAGCCGCTTCTTGTTCTCGCAGTACTTCTTTATTTGGAGTGTGGAAATTACAGTACATCAAAACTCTTTACAGTAACTGAGGATAGTTTGGTGTACAGTACGTGGTGACATGTCCCTTTAACACATCATACACAACATACAGCACACAGCTGCTGCTTCACATGAAACCAAATACAGTGTTTTTGTTAGAGAACCAGGGGGGGGAAAAATGATATGCTATGCAGAAATGACAGATGTTTTCATGATACTACAGCAAAGAGTCATGATTTTAAAATGTGACCGTGGAAACCAGATACAACAGCTGTGCTAAATGCTTTTTCTCCTCACACTTAAATGAGAAAATGAACTCAAATGAAGTTTTAAATGTGATAAAAATGATCATGGGTATAACTGATGAACTCTGGATCACACCTGTGGTCCCAGACAGGTGCTCAGACTTAAATTTCAGTAGAGAAAACCATCCATGTGTCTCCAGTGGATTACTGGATTTGCTTCACTATGCTAACAATTTCACAAATTTCTGCAACTATGGAGAAAAACAGCAGCTGTATGAGGCTGGACAATAAGGAAGGAGAAAAAGACTTGTACTGACTGGCTAGGCAGAGAGAGATCACACTAGAAAGGATGTGCAGCAGGTTAGGATGATTAAGGATAGAGATAGAAACATACTAAATGAATGAACAGTGTGTTAAGTTGGAAGGAGTACTTTAAGGAGCTGATGACTGAAGAAAATTAAAGAAGAAGATAGATGGAGGAAGAGGATTAGTAAGCAGGAAGTGAGGGGCTATAAAAGTGATGAAGATATGGGGAAGTTGTTGGCAGAAGTGACAGAGGCGTTCAAGATAGACCCTTTTTGCTTCCAACAGTGATGGACGGGTTGACAGATGAGTTCAGGCAAGAGTATGCGTGGTCTATGATGATTGCAGACAAGACTGATCTTTATTGAGAGTAGAGAAGAGCTGTAAAAGAGCCTGAAGAGGTGGAGGTATGCTCTGGATAAAAGAGGAACAAAAGTGAGACAGAATACATGTGTGTGAATGAGAGGTGGAATGATGAAGCTGCAAGGAGTAAAGACAGTGAAGGCAGATGAGTTTAAATTCCTAGTATCAACCACCCAAACGAACAGACTGTGCACAAGAGAAATGAAGAAGAGATTGCAGGCAGGGTGGATGGAGTGGCAATGCTAAAAACAGCTTGCTTTAACTGTTTTTTCTCATCTGTCCCTCTGTGCAACTCACAACGTCCATCAATGAAGATTTAAAAATAAGAAAATGAGAGAAACCTAAAGCTCTAAAGCCAGCTCTTCTGCAGCTCAGCTTTAGACTGAGCTAACCGTTTCACATTTAATGATGAATCCTTCTCCACATATTACATCATAGTGCAGCCGTTTGTCCTACATTCGTAACCAGCTCACTTTTTGTTCTTTTTATTACATTTGAACTTATTCAAAACAATTAAATGTTAGCTAAGCATAGCAAGCTATTTATTTAAAATCACAAAAGCAAAAGTTTCTTTTTAAAGTTGCGCCATGAAAGAAAAAGTGTGCTCCCCTGGGCCATCTTGGATAATGCATGAAAAACAGAAGCACACGACATTCACCTGACTGCAAGCATACATAATTTCCTGTTTTCCTGAATTAACGAGACAATCTGAGTTTTATAGATGGTGCTGTTACAGGCTATTAGCTGGATAATGCAGTGTTTCTGAAGGCACCAGCTGAACTGATAATACCTCAGGATACAAGCAGCTGCATCTAAAATGCATTCAGGCTGACAAACACGCCCGTCTCCCAATGTTTCCAATCTGAGCCACAATAAAACTCAGCCAATAAATCAGGCAGGGGGTAACAAATTCAAGCACTTAATAGATATATGCACTTCTGAACTTTGAAGAAGCCTTGTGAAAGCCTCAATGAAAAAAATAATAAAATCCAAGATAAGAGATTCAGGACAACTGGATGTCTTTATGTCAAGTGAAGTGCAATACACGTCTGTGAATTTGGCAGTTTTGTTGTAAACTGATATAAAATGAACAATATGTGCATAAATATGTGAAAGGAACCAGAATCATTTCACAAGTTAAACCAATCTCACAAAAATTAAGGATATTTGATAAGTTTTGACTAAATTACAAATAAGCTATCAGAACCTTTTCTCTTTCAGATGCAGCATTATAAAGCGGTGTAATGATTGTCACACTGCAAATGCTGTCTGGATTATTTGTATAAGTCTGACTTGTATCAACTTTCAGGTTGATTTCTGAGACTTGAACTGAATTAGAACTTCAAAATTCTCAAAGGTCATAAGCATACATCATAAGAACTGTACTGTGGTTTCTCATGCTTGAATCCCCATGTATTTATGCAGCTGCATTGCAGTCAAAGCCCAGTGAGAAGCATTCCTGTGGTTGAATACTTGTACTGACAAAATTCAAAGTGCTGACACAGTAAGTGTTTCTGCCTTTGCCTTATAAATTATCACATTCGGAAGTACTGTAAAACAAGAGCCCATCAATTCCAGTAACCAGTTTCAGAACAAACACTTTTTATATTTAGATTCATTTCACTTACACAGCCTTCAAAATAAACTAAGAAAAATGCCCCTGATCTTCATTCACTCTTGATGACTGGTTGAAACAAACAAACACATGCACAGATTTTAACATTACAACAAAAATGTTAAGTGCTTCAGGACATCATTAGGCAGTTCTTTTCATTTCTCCATTACAGAAATTCTTAGGTATCTCATGTTTCGTGTGTACTTATTATTTTTAAATACTTGGCATAGAAACAACTGGATGGCTATTGTGCAAACTCATAGGAAAAGATACTCCACTGTAGTGGTAAATATGGTCCAAGGAAGTCCAGAAGGAAGAATCTGACCACAGCATCTTCACGTTTCAGTCCAGGAGAACAAGCTGCTACTGAAGAGATGCGTATGCACTTAACAGATGGAGGCTCCACCCATGGGAATCTTTTTTGTTGTTTTGTTAATCCATTATGGTCAAGAATGACCTGCATAGGCCACAGTGAGGGGCTGGATGCTGTCCCAAGCTCCTCAAATGTACTAATGCAGTGGGAATCCCCCCCCCAACAAACAAAGTTAACACTCAGTTACTTCTTAAACTACAGCTGAGCTTCAATCTTTTAGACATTTTACTTTATTTCATATGTGATATTTAGGTGTTTTTCCTAATATGCAGGAGGCAACATGGTGCAGTCAGGACTTTTCATCGCCTGCCCGTTAGTCCGGCTGCACTACTGCGGTTGAGGTTGCGGCTGAGCTGAGGGAAGTGGACGGTGGGAGTTCTGGAGGTGGGACCGTAGAGGCCGAGGTTTCTGGCTGCGACAGACTTCCTGGGCTGCTTCACACAAGGGAACGGGGAGAAGACCTGCTGTTTAGGAATGGAGGAGAGCCCGGGAGTTGACGGGGAAGAGGAGACTTGGGATCTAGAGGATGAGGAGATAGAGGAGAGGGAGGGGGTGGAGGGGGAGGAGGTTTTGTAAAAGTTGGAGGAGGCAGGAGGAGAGAGTGCAGATAAGCAATTAGCTGATGAAGAAGGTGGTAAGGAGGAGGCGGAGTTGGGTTTTGGAGTGGAGGTTAGTGTAGGACAGTCTGAGGAAGATTGATCAAGAGAAGGCGGAGCTGTTGGAGAGTGGGGTGTGCTTGGTGTGGAAGGTGATGAAGAAGGGATGCAGGAGTTGGAGGAGTGGTGAGGTGGAGTAGTAGGAGGAGAAAAGCATCTGACAGAGCCAGCGTGTCTTTCTGATGAGTCAGACTCTTTATATCTGATGGAGGATGGCGGTGGAGGGAGGCGAGGGACTTGGGGTGCAGGTTTAAACTCTGGTAATTTGGGTACTGTATCTGGGTTTTGGTCGTTGGGAGAACTTTGATTTGATTCACTCTCTAGAGTCAGGGAGTCCAGCTGCACCACCACATCTGCAACTTCTGCTCCTTTAGTCTCATCTGAACCCTGTAAAGCCTCTTCACATGCTGACCCCGTACCAGAGGAGTCAGGAGACGGAGGTATAAAAGAGTCGCTCGCCTCTTTCTGCTCATCATCCTGTTTATTTTCCTCACTCTGTTTCTCCTCCTGCTCCTCAACCTCCAACTTTGCTGATTCTCTTTTTTCCTTCTCCTCTTCGTCTTCCCTGTCCTCTGAATCTCCAAATCCCAGCTGAGCTCTAGCCCTAGCTATATTCCTCCGATGTTGCCGAACATGAGTGCGCCAAGGTGATCCCCCACCTCCTCTGGAGCTTCCTGGAGATCCAGTGCTATTTGAGGCCAGGGAGCTACAGCGCTGCCTGGCTGGGGAACCCGGAGGAACCGGACTCTGGAACAAAGAACTAGGTCGGGCCCCTGGTAAAGTGGACGTTGTAGCAGAAGTGGGTCTGTAGCCTCGAGCACCTCCATGTGGTTTTCGGCCCAGGAGGAGATGGTTTATCACTGAACTGGAAGGGTTGAGCTGTGAGGCCAGAACACGGGTGGCAGGACACTTGTCTGGAGGGGAGGTGACAGTTCGGAGAGAATAAAACATCATTTATTAAAACAAGCTTACAACAGATCTCTGAGCTTACCAAGAAGGCGTAAAAATGACCGAATTCCATGAGACATTTTGACATACTTTGCCCTTTAACCAGAGAAACAACTTATTTAGCTGACCAAAGTAACTACAAAAATAAGGCATAAAATAAATTGTAATCTTAAACATAATTCTGTTGTTGCTGTGCAAATCATGACTGCTGCATGCTGTCATTATATGAACACCATTAAAACAAGGGGAGAAGATTTAAAAAACAAACAAACAAACAAACAAACAAACAAACAAGATAACAGGAGCAAAGATAACTAAAGCTAACTAGAGCCTGATTTTTGCTCCAGATAGTTGTGTTAAGCTTTTGTTAGCCCTAGTTAGCTCCCTTTAGCTCTTAGTAACTCATATAACCTCCAGATAGCTGCAGCTAGCTACTTTAAGTTACCATCAACACCTGTTCATTCAAAATAACTGTTAGTTCTGAGTAGTTTCTTTTAGCTTCAATTAGCTCATGGTACCTCCAAACACATGCTTTTAGCTTCAGGTACCTACTGTTAGACATCTCAGTACAGTTGCTTTTTTTGGCTTTCATTTGCTGCTATTACCTAGACATATCTAATATTGAATACTATTAGGTTTAGATAAGTCCTGCTAGCTTCTTTTAACTATTATCTGCTCACATTTGTTCTACCATTAGCCCCTGTCAACCCCAGTCAACCCTTTTTAGTTTCCATTAGCCTATGTTAGCTGTCGTTATCTAGAAGAGGTAGCAGAGGCTATCTAGTTTTCTTTTCTGTTACGTTAAGACAGCTCCTGTTAGCTCAATAAATCTACTGTTAAGTCTTATTAGCTTATTTAGACCCAATTAAACTATTCTTTGTTTTTATTTCCTCTAGATAACTAAACCTTGACTCCATTTTAGCAACTTTTACTTTAATTTTTTATAATTATTCGATACAGAAACCATCAAGTAAAGCTTGATGTTTTAAAAATTGTATATAACTGCATGTTTTCTATTTTAATAACACACTGAATTATTCATTTTAGCGTTAAATTTAGTACAGCTAAATCAGCTCAGTGACATTTTTTAAACATTTAGCTATTACAAGCAGCAATATAAGATATCAAACACTAGGGGCATTCAGAGCATTTGGTTTATGCGGTAATGAGATTCAGAGAAGCTGTGGACTAGAGTGAAAATGATTTTTCTCAAATTACATAATATGTACAGTGTTAAGGTCCATCCCCAATGTAAATAAGCCATGTTACAATACAAGCAGGACTTTTTAAAAACAGATTAAAGTGATTTACAGAGCGTGTTATGCATAAATTTTTGCAGCTGCAGAGGGAAAACACCAAAGCTGACTGTAATACTTTTGCACAAGCCTTATAGATCATGGAAGGAGCTGCAGCTGTTCATCAAGGTTAGTGTCACAATTACCCAAAACAGAGAAGTCCTCCAACATGCAGGCAAAGAATGTGAATCATTGACCAAATCAAGTGTAACTGGAAACATCTGTCACTACAGAGCGTTTTGATAAAGTATACTGTATAGTTCATATAAGAATTAAAATATTTAATAGCAGTTTAATTTATACAAATATTATTTATTCATGTAAAGGATATTAATTATACATAGCAGTGACAGGTGCCTCCAAATAAAGGTTCAGAACACACTGTAGGTGGGTGATTGTGTATGCCACCTGCAACCAGAGCAAAACCATCACCAGTTGTTGTAGCTACAGTATTTCATTTTCCACACTTATTTTTGATCAAATATCAATTATATAAAAGCAGAGTGTGACACCAGTTTCTCTCAAAATACCAGATAACAACTGTCAAATTTAAAAATAAAAGCTTTCTTAGCACTGCGGACACGTGTGTGCACTGCACAGCATTTGGAGAGCATCATCTATCTGCAAAACCGAGCCAATGCAAACCAGAGTTTTGTCAAAATCAATCATTTTTATAGATATACACCACTAGAAATGATTCAGTGGTCTTGCAAGATTTCCCCACAAGAATTTAGCTCTCTACTTGTATTAGCTGTGTCTGTGGTAAAAATCTGTTGATTCCAATAAAGATCATTTCTAAAAAGTCAAACACCAAAGATTGCTCAAATAATCCCCAGAACACCCAATTTCGGAATAGCTGTTGACACAAATACCGTCAGCGTGCTGCTCAGTAGTGCTGCCACTCTGTTTGCTGGAAGCCCCCTGAAGAACCCCTGGACTTGTGGGCGCTACAGGTCCAGGTCCTATGAGTCACACGTCATAATCATCATCATCAGCTGGCTTTTTGGTTTCTTTATTCTCATCCATGTGTACCATTTCACTGGCATTTTATTTATTAAAGGGGACCCATTATGCTCATTTTCAGCTCCACATTTATCTTTTAAGTCTACTAGAGTAGCTTTGCATGATTAATATTTAAAAATTAGCCTCATCTATCTTACCATGAGTATATATTTATCCTGTCTAAAAGAAGCTGATTTAGCTCCTCTTTAAACTGGAAAGTGTAAGCAGCAGTTGGCGTATGTGCTTATTTGCTGTAAAGACCTCCCCTCTTGCCATTCCTACCTTACCAAAGCAATAATAGGAAACGTATAATAGGTCCCCTTTAAGAAATGTTCTGGTGTGTGTCTCAACAGCAGAAACACACAAAAAAATAAAGATTTATGCACTGAAGAAAATGTAAAAACATCCTGACAAAATAAATAATGAACATAATGAAACCTTTTTTTAAAAAGGTCATCATCTTGGTAAACCTGCTGTGTGAATACTGTCACTGATTTCTCACTCACCTGTGCGGATGTAGAGTTGCATAGCCTGTTGCTGCTGCCGTCGTTTGATGCGTGCGTATTGCTTCTTCAGGGCGTGGATGTCGGTGCTCATTCTCTCCATCATCATGCCGTTAATGGCCGCTTGATGCTCTGCCCTTGCACCTCCTCCTCCTCCTGCTCCTCCACTACCAGCCCCTCCTCCTCCTCCTGCTCCCACCGCTCCGGGGCTCAGCTCTGCGATGCTTCCCTGCTCGGCTCGCTGGTCTGGATGTAAGAGTACACGTAGAATCAGAACACATGCTTTATTATTTCCGCTTGTTTGGATCTATTTTATGACTGAATGTGAAATAAAGTGATTAGAGTCAAATTAGCTGGTGGTTCAAAAAGGCAGACAAAGCAATTTAAGCAGAATATACAAAACAGACCAAATCCAGCGTGCCTTTTTGGCTCTTCTTAAGCTCCTTTTCATACTTATTTACTTGCCCAGTTTGGCTTTAAATCAAAATCAGCTGTGCACTAGAAACATCAGATTTAGTACAAGCAAGAGAAAAAAAAGCTGCTTGATGCTCTCGATAGATGATAACATCTGGAGCATTTAATTAAATGTACACTACATGCTGCATTGTTTGATAGTGTTTTGGAGTCTTCATATCTGCTAAAGTTACAAGTTTCAAAGACTTTCAACGTAAGCCCAGTGGGCTGAGTCACTCTTTCCTGTTTTCTTTGCCTCTGATGGCATCACAATCATGGCGCTTTTAGACAAGCAGCCTTTGAAGATGACATAAAGTGCATTTTGTTGAGTGAATTATTGTTTGTTTTCTCTTCAGCTTCACTGAAAGTTGGAAGTTATTTTCCATCTCAGCTCTTCCAGCAGGACGCAACGAAAAATCCCCGTCAAAGACAAGCAGCTCAGTTTGTTTACTGTAATTACTCTGCTGTCTCAGAGCGGCTGTGCAGGCGATTGATTGATGTTCTTTTCCTTCACATTGCTTCCAAATATAATGAGCAGAGTTTCCCTTTTGAAGTAGGTCAAGTCAGTTGTACTGAGATCTTCTTATGAGGTTAAAAGTTCAGCTCAGGTTTGGAAAACAGCTTTTTCAGATCTTAACCAATGTTTTTAACTAAAGCCCCCTGGCTGGTTTCAGCTTTTTCATGCTTGTACAAGTCGTTGAAGAAGCAGGAAGTGGGGATTTGTCTGGAGGAAACAGATCAGAGTCTGTCAGTACTTAGAGTCAAATTAAGGGCAGGACACGAGGATTTGGGGCAGTAGTCCATCTGGAACTGCTTGGCTCCTGACTGTACCCACACTGAGGGTCACCATTTAAATCCTGTGTGTGTGCGCGCTGACCTTTGAGATGTTTCTGGTATCTCTGCAGCTCGGGGGCCAGTAGGCCACCCAGGGGACCCAGACAGCCGAGCGCAGTCACCACAGAATCTTCATCGTCCATGTCGGCGTCATCATCACTCTCCCAGCTGCCCAGACCACCACTGCAAGAAAACCATCACCACCACAAAATACATGTTTACATGTACAAGAGGCAAGATTTCAGACAGACAGAAAAAGTGTGTAAACACACTTTTGGACTGAATGTTTGGGTTTTCTGAACATTTGCTGACGACCAACATAATACTGTTAATGTTGAACATCAGTGTCAGTGAGCAGAGTTGCACTGCTTTAAGTTACAGTGAGTTCATTCTGTATTCAAATTATAGTTGGTGATTACAAAGAGGCTTTACTGCTTCCTATACTGCGCTATTTTCCTTCTAAAGTAGTGACCATCAGTACAATACAAGCATCTGTCCCATGGTCATACCTCCAGGTCATCACTAGCAGTTATAGAGAACATAAGAGAATTTAAGAGAGTTAAAGTGGAAAAATATTGAGCGTTTTGTTTTTGTTTGTTTGTTTTTTTAAACACAGCACTATTGATTTTCTGAGTTTAGAACAAACCTTCCATTGGATTTCACTGAGGTAGGGAACGGAGTGATGTTGTAGGTGTATTTCTCTCTTAGCTCGGCTAGCTGGGGGAAGGGAAACACCGCCATGGAGTAAACCTCCTGACAGACACAGAAAGGAGGCAGGTGAGAAAGCCACGATCACAACATTTAAAGCATTAAAGCAGTGTGTGTGAAGTTTGCTCACTACCTGCATGAGCTCTGTAGGATCGATGAGGTTGTGCTCCAACATCTCCTGAGTGAGACAACCCATGGTGCTGTAAAACTCATCTGCTGTCTGACAGTACTCTATCCTCCTGAAGAAAGAGGAAGTGAGAGAACCAAGGATGGTTTATAATTAGATTTAAACCATTAGAGATGTGGGATGCACGTAAAAAGTTGATTAGCTAATTTTATTCATGTCAGAATTTATCAGAGATGCAGAATTTATCAACAGTGTCAGCAGAATATTTTATCACTTCTATTGCAAATGCTTGTCTTTTATTTTGAAAATTAACCAGATTAACTATGCTGTCCCCATTTCTGACTTCCTGCCCTCTTTATCTGCTCTGTGAAGCTTCTGCAAAAAAAACAGACTTGAAGGCATTTTGAGGGACTCAAAACCATCAAAACCACTTTCCATCTGATACGTGGACATCCTGTTTGGATGCAATCAGCTCTAGCAGCTGAAACCCAACAGGATGCATTTCCGGGGTAATTATTATTAATAAAACAGAATAGCAGGGGTGATATTCGCTTTCAGTGGACTTTTAATGCCAAGGGAAATTAAATTAACTTGCAAACACTGGGAATAAAAATTGGGTGGAGGTATGTAGCCCAAAGCTACATAACTCCCTGAGCACCATGGATGAACTGCAGTCCTGGACACAGAAGAATATCTTGATTATTTTGTGATATTTTCTTGAGATGCATGGTGCTGAAGGAGGTATGTAGCTTTGGGCTACATAGTTTGTTTTGTTTTTAATATTTGAGTTTATATTTTATATTATAGTATTCAGTGCTTGCAAGAGAATTGAATTGCCCTTGTCATTAATAAGCAGCAGAAATTTGCTTCCTCTAAATGGTCAATAGGATATCTGGGCTGGATAGCGTAAGGACCTCAGTTGGGAGGGACCCGAAGCCTCTACTCTCTACACACCAAAAGAAATCAGCTGAGGTCTGTGGTTCAGGCTTCTGACTGGAATGCCTCTTGGACACCAACTAGGTGAGGTGTTTTGAAAATCTCCAACTGGGAGAAGATCCTGGGGAGAACCTGGACTTCTCTCAGCTGGCTTAGGAATGCCTCAGTGTCCCACCAGAAGAGCTGGAGGTGGTGGCTAGGGAGAGCTACTGACCCAGATGGATGAATGGATGATGTGAAATGTCCAGTTTTCCCCTATCCTAAAGTGCTAAAAAAAAATCTTGATTTAAATCTACTCCAGCAGCCAATCACTTCTAAGTTACACGTAAGCACCTCTGTTCATAATGTTCATGCACGAGTAACACTGCAACCAAACAGCCAAGCCAAACCTGGTGTAACATCCGCAGCAGAATTAACAAAACATACGTGTTTGGGTGTGTTCTCTAGACCAGGTGTGACTGCAGGTAGGTTCACTTACTCTCCCAGTCTCTCCCAGATGGCAAGACCAACCCGAAACAGCACCTCTGACCCCTCAAAGAAAACAGAGTCCCAGATCTTCAGCACGGTGGGTGCCGGCAGGCAGGTAGCAAACATGGTCAGAAACCACTGCATAGTGAAGACGTTGGTCAGCGGAGGCTCGTAGCTGCCTGCAGCAGAGAGGCAAACAGGGACTGTGATACTAAACATACACGAACAAGTTCTTTGCCTCTCTGCAGGATGAACATCTAAATAGTTTACAGACTTTGTGACCAAATATCACATGTAACAACTGTACCTCCAGCCTCTCGGTTGGCTGCTTTCTGAAGGTGGTGGAGGTGCTGGGAAAGCCTCGGCAGCTTTAGACGCAGCAGGTCTCTGAATACCGCCATGTCCACTGACAAGAGGAGACAACAGAGTAAGAAATCCAGCCTGATGAAAAGCTAATTGCATCCATTAATCCTCAGATTAGAGCCCCAGATCCACAACTTTTTAATTTACATAACTATTTTTATAAATAAGCTTTTCCAAAGTTAGACGTTATCTGAAATGCATCTATCACATCCATTACATTTTAGCTCATTAATCTCAAACTCAAGGCATTATTCAGATTACTTGTTCAATAAAATGCAAGAAACTGAAAAAAAATAAGCCCAATTTGATATAAAATTTGCTTTCTGAATGCTTGTTTTGTTCTGTCAAGTCCATTAAATCACTAGTGTTTTCACATCCAGTTAGGACCCATCTGCTGACTTAGGCTCTGGGGACGTTGGCCAGTTTTTGTAGGGCTTCAAGTGTTAGTGGATGAAAGAAATCCAGATTAAGCTTCTCTTTTCTGCCCATTTACAAATTCAAACAAATTATGAAACAAGCTTAATTTCAATGATACAATAGCCAACCACTCGGGACCTGGCCCTGGATAAGAGGGAGGGATGGATGGATGATAGCCAATTACATTTCAGGAAATACAATATACGACTAAAGCTGAGACGTCACTACTCCAGGCCTACGTGTGGACTACAACATACAGGAATGCGTTTATGGAGATTATTTCATCTCCAAATCAGATAAATGTACCCAATGGTGTAAAGAAAAACAGTCATGACTCTATGATGCAGACAGATATTCTCCTGCATCTCTAATTGCTGCTGCTCTGTTAAGCACTCTGTATCTGCCCTGATGGAGTTCCTGCAGTTTGGTGTCCACTTTCACATTTTTACATTTGGCGCTACGATATTGTCATTAGCATCTTTTTAACACATAAGTGTGAAAATTAGATATTATGGCAGCCAGTATAATCTTAAGTGTACTGTCATAGGCTGTTTACCTGATAACGCTCGCAAGTTGTTGGCAAAATAACTGTCAGGGAGCACTTTATCGATAAGATAGATCATCACCTGGATATAGATGAGTGGGGAAAAAAAAGAACAGAAAAATAAATAAAAAGCGTGGTTTAAGCACGGTTATCATCATTCAAAGCAAATTAAGCTACATCAAAAAGATTAGTAAGCACATGTAAGCAGACTAAACTCAATGACCTGAGTTTGATTATATGGTTAGATTTTGGGGTATACCTTCAGTGCATCACTCTCACTGCCTTCTGTAACCTCCAGTATAAGAGCAGCCAGTACATTGAATCCTTGGCAGTAACCCACAGTTTTATTCCAGCGGGCGTATGCCAGAAGCACCCTCTTCAGCACCACCCTGTCTTGTTCCCCTTCCTGGCCACAATAAGAGCTGCAGCCTGTCCTGTGTAGATCCTGTGGACGAAAAGGAACAACAGCTTGGATTATTTTATTACAAGGACGTGCATTAACATTAAACAGGATAAATGATGACTAGACTTTGCCCTGTTTACGGAAACAGCCTCTGTTGAATCAATGAGTCAGTGAGAAACAGCAAAGATCTGCAACGACTCAGCTGACAGAGTCATCCTGTGTTCTGACGCACAAATCATCAGCAAACAGCATCTAAGCAGGTACACCTTCCAAGAAACACATTATCTTTTATTGGTAGCCCGAATATACTGTTGAATGCACGTAAACAGCCATCACGGATGTATGCACCTACAAAAACAGCTCATCATAGCTCAACAGGTTCAGGAAAACAAAATGTCAAGGGAAAGATGGAATGTTAATAATTATAGTCTTGAATCCAGCGTAGTACTAAAGTTTCAAACACAGACTGAACTGAGTGTACATGATGCTAGTTTGATGACATTCACACCCAATCTGGAGGAATAATTTACCTTTAATATTCTGAGGTCTACGTCATCGCTGACATAAGAACGAAGCCTAGCCCTAAGTTTTACAGAAAAACAAACTTTACGGGAATAAATGAAATTTTTTAATTCGTGTCAATCACAACTTTTGTTTTTAAGGCTTTTTTCTCCAATTGTCAAGAAAAAATTTCAAAACCACATCATACATTCACGTATTGTCATAGCACAGGTTCAGGGGTTTTGTATTAGGATTACATGTCATCACCACTAATAATTTAGACCCTACATGGTTAAATGGATTGATATTGATATTGATATACCTTTATTAATCCCACAAGGGGAAATTTCATGTTAAGGCTGCCGACCTATTGCACGCAATGGCGGCACCATCTTACCCTCCGACCATACATACATTACACAAACATCACATGGGGAAGACAGGTCAGAGGGGTATCACATGGAAAAGCACAACATGAGGAAAGATAAGGAGAAAAAAATAACTCCCCCCAGACTGAGCTCCAACAGGGAGATCAGTTTGAGAACAGAAAAAAAACATCTCTGCACATAGCACATGAAAAAACTCTTAATACACCAAAGAACACATGACAAGCAACAGGGAGGGGTAAAGGGTGAGAGACATCCAATGTAGACAGTACATCCGGGCCTGCAGCCTATGCGCTGGTCTCCATGATCCACCGTCGGCATCGGAAGGGAATAAGCGTCGAAGGCGTTTGGAGGGGGAGGGGGGATGAATGTATATCTGCATGTGCATATGTCTGTGTGCGTGTGTGTGTGTGTGTATGTATGTCCAGAGTTCAGCTGAGACAGTGTCCTTCGCCCTGCTAGGCTAAGTAAACAGTCTTCCAGCCAACTCAGGTGGCCTTGCATAGAATGGGAAGGAACAGACTCAACACAGTCGTTATCAGGGAGTTTTTGTTCAGCTCCACAGGCGCTGAAGGGGTAGCCGCATTATGATGGTGATTTTTCTTTTACAAACAACTCATGAGAATTTCGAGCTGTTTTTAACACTCCGACACTGGTCTCTCAATCTCCCGTTAGATAGCTGCGAGTTTCTCCATGATGTTATTAGCCGTCGATTCAGTGGTCTTGTCACTCTTTTGCTCACAGAGCAGATTCTGAGACCTCACGACCACAGCCAACTGATCCGTGATGTATTCCAGCTTCCGCCCATAGGTGTTGTTCTGAGCGGATTCTTCCCTGATGTATCCCAATATCCGCTCAGAGATGTTATTCTGAGTATTCACTGCAGCCGCAAGCGCCTCCAAGCTCTTGACCATGCTGCCTTCCGTGAGCCCTTTCTGAGAAGCCGCACCTCGTCCCATCGATTCAATCCCAGCGGGCAGCCTTGTGGGGGCTTGAACAGCCGGTTCCGCTTTCTTAATTCTCCGATAAGCCAGGGCCAGGCCAGCTCCGATCAGCAAGAACCCTGTTATCATGGTTCCGAATAGGTAGATATCTTCAGCGTCCTCGATCGACAGTCCCGCCAGGCACACGATCCTCCATTTCTGCCACCCATCCATCGTGTATCCGGCAGGGAAAGTCCCTCCAGGGCACTCGGGCTCTCCCGAGCCCAGACTTCTCATTGAGAAAAGGGTGTCAATAGCATTCAGAGACCAGTTGATCAAATCCATAATTCTCTTTTAGGTTTAGGTATTAAATACATAATAAAAATTCTTGCCTTTGCCAACCTAGTTGCAGTTACAAGTTTCATTTGGAGTTGAAAATTATCCTAATCAATATAGAAATCTATGGGGTGACGCGCTTCTAGCACCACAGAATGGCTGTATAAGATGGACGTAGTTTCAGGGTCTCCAAGTGAAGTAAGGCATTCTTTCTAATGGCAAGCTGAGGGAGATTCGTCTTGTTGCAAAGAGACTTTCTACTCTGCAGAAGTCTATAAGAAAACAGCTCTCAACCCCCTTGCTCTGTGACCTCTGTAAACTGTAACTATATGGGTTTAATTGCTACTTTCTTGTCCTACTGGAAAAAAAAAAAAAACAAGGTTTATTTTATAAATTATAATCATTCTTAGAGCCAGAAACAAGGATAAACCATGGTATGCTCATGAGCTAATCTCACATCTGGTTTCAAAATTATGCTAATGGTGAAAATGCCAACATCAAGACCCTGTAACAAGACTTCATTTACCAATGTCTGACATCCTAGTGACCACATCCATCTTTTATGAAACATGTATGCTAGGAGCCAGCCTCAAGTGGTCAATTATGGAACTGCAGTTTTTGGCATTTCATTTATCAAACCCAGGAGTGGACTCTTCTTTTAAAGATACAGGATCCTAAAGTGTATAGAATAAAAGAGCTGTATGAATGTTTGTGTGTAGTACTGAAGTGCTTTGAGTGCTCCGTGGAGTAGTACCATGCCCCTGCATGTGACCCTGAACTGTGTCGACATTACACTTCAAAAGGTATTCAATGGTCTGCCTCTTCTGTATTTTAAGCTATATGCTGCAAATACAATTTGGTTACCTTCACGATCTGGATCCCAAGGGAGTCATCATCTGGATTGCTGCGTTCATTAAAGGCAAAACGAAGCGTCTTCTCCCAGTCGATAGAGATACTGTGGAGGTACTGGTCTGCTAAGGTTAGCCAAACCTGCACAATTACAACAGCAGGCAATAAACAATGAGTCAGTCGGTGCTGTGGTTTTTGTAGAAATCCAGCAAACATTTTAACTGTACTTTTACTTCAATAAGGAACCTCCTGCTCACTGTGACTCCCTTTGTTTTACATCCACCCAACAGAAAAGATTTTAATTGTTCATCTCCTCTGACAAAATGAAAGTAATTGCTTCCATTTCTTCATACTTGCATCAAAAAAGATAAAACTGGGATGTGAGATGAATGGAGCATAGATAAAGTACATCTACACGCTGTTCTTTCATACCACGCTTTCTCTCTCATGACTGTAAAAACTTGGCCCGAAGGCTGATGACAACAAAGCGAACAGACGTTTCTTGTAATAGCACAGCTGGGCTCTCGCTTTTATTTGCTTAACACCCCGATGGCTTCAAAACACGACTAGAGAGGAAAGATGTGTAAGGTGTTGTTTATCAAAACACCTTTTTATATGGAAGCAATTTTGTGCCCAAACAGAGAGAGTTTCTACTTTTTTACTCACTGAGTATGACAAAGTTTTTACAAAGCTTATATTTGGGCGGTTAGAGTGACATACCCTGTTCCTCCATTCCTTTGGTATCCCAGTTGGAAGTCTTGCCACAGCTTTGAGGGCATCATACCACTGTGGGGAAGAAAAAGCACTGAGTTTAATTAGTTTATCAATGAAAACACCCAGAATTATAATATTTATATGCTTACTCTATTAAAGAAAAAGGAAAAAGCTATCCAGTCTCACTCACTATATGTCCATCTTCTACATACAGTCTATGGCTTAAACATGCACATAGTGGAATGTAAACATATTTCAGACCAACAGCTTTAAAGTGGTAAAAAGAAGACGTATCAAGGATCTGCAGAATAATCTGAAGGTGTACTTAATATATAGGCAGTGTATCTTCACCCTCACCTGCTGAAATCCATTCTTTCCCAGAGATGGTTCGATGGTAAACTTCAGCCTTGTGTCAACCCCTACAAAGAAACAAACAGCTGGTTAGAGGCACCTTCTACTTGATGTTCAGACTTTTTTCAGATACAGAATTGGTTTTTGTTTAAATGTGTACACATGCACAGAAATGTTATCTGGAAATTGCACACTTAAAACATAAGGTAGTTAATGAAGCCAAGTTATTGATCTTCATAATTTAAACCCAATATTTATAAAAACGTTCCAGAGAAACGTTTTTTTTTTCCCAACACCTTAGCGTACTTCTCATTTCACTAAAGAATCTGCTTAATGTTTAATGTTAAAGATCTGAAGTCTTTCTGCTAGTTTTAGTCAGATACACTCAATGGCAAAATGCGCAGTTTACACATTTTCCCGCGTATCCAAAGGAAAAATGGACATCTCATTTCCCGACTGTGATATTTATTTGGTTTGCTTTGGAGCCGTCAGTCGCTCTCCACTTCCTGGTAGTGCTGAATCCGCGTTTCAGTCTCCATTTCACTGCTTAAATATCGTCTAAAACATCCTTTACAGCATATTTACTACAGTAGGCTAAGCCCCACGAGAAGACCTAACGGAAGAGAAATTCTCATCTGAAGTTAAGAAGCCGTAAAGTCCTGACATGCCAGTTCGGCTCAACGCCAACAGCTCCGACTACGGCCATTTGCCTTCCCGTCCCCGTCCAGCTCAGCCTCTGGAGGATTGGTGCCTCTCACACGGGACACCTGAGCGTGGTTTTTCTCTACGATGAAACGTCGAACATAAGAAATAATGGCTTGTAACCTGAACGGTCCGCTTCTGCCGTTTTGTCGTGCGCCATTATGGATGAGCGCCGTTTTATTCCGCAGTGTCCTCTCGGGGCTTCGGGAGAGGATTAACGCGGAAAACCCTCCTACTTCCCCGTCACAGATTAGTCTAACGCAGCCGATTCAATGTGGATACAGAACTGCAGCTAAGGCCGGCAGCAGCAAAGTTCAGAGGGCAAACTTAACCATTTCTCCACAGTGTACGTGACATAACCACGGTAAACACGAACATAAACAAGGAGAGTGTGAAATCATAGGATAAGAGAAGAGTCCACGATTCAAATCTTATTCTGAAAGTCTGCAATTTGATCGATTATCAAGGTAAAGGTAACGAACCTCCACCCAAATACAGCAGCGATTTAACAATCTCTTACACTGCCGCACATGTGCCAGAGAAACGTCTCAGTTTTATTTCAAACCTGGAATCTACTTAATCTTACTTTCACTGCGTCTTGTTTAGATTTCGACTTACTCTGTTACCCCCTTTTCTATTTAACTGATCTCGAGTATTTTTAAGGTTTTTGTCTTATTCCATTTTAATTGTCAATACTACTTTAATGGGCTTTTTTTAATGAGTTTTTTCTAGCCTGTATCATAATAATTTCCAAAATAACAAGATTCAAACTAAATGTGGGTCAAACCGTTTTAGTGGGACACATTCATGCCTGACATTTTAATATATCCAGCCATGACCTTTTGTCGTTTACATGATGATATTACTGTATTTTCATTTACAATGTACTACAGCTCACTACTGTAAATTGTACTGTAATATTTACATATTACAGCCATTTACTGTAATATACAGAATTACATTATAATAATGTTTAAATGACAAAAATCAATCCCAGTGCATGGGGTTGACAAATATAATGGGAGTAAAATATTTTTATAAGTAAATACTATGAATGCAAATCAACCCCAGCCACTAAAGGTGTGCCCATTCATTTTAAATGGCCTGTATTTTAGCACCTGGTGTCTGCACAACACTTTCCCATGACCTCATATGCCATATATACCATTTCTTTGGAAATAAATAGCTTGTTTTACGTCACCTGCACATATTTGCTAACCACATGTCTGATGCATCAAGACATCCACAAATACACAGAAAATAAGCCAAGTCACTCATGACTGTTCAGCTATGCTGGTTAATCATCTCTTAAAACGATTAAAACACAAATTATTGTTTTAAACAGTCCTAAAGGATCCATTCTTAAAATGTTTGTAATACCACATTAATGCTTAAGTGTACGCTCTCACGGTGCCATTATTTTGATAATCATAATTGGAACAATATACATTTCTTGAATGGGATCTTTCTTGGCTTAAGATCTGTAAAGGAAAATATGATTTTTAAAGATTGCTGCACCCACATGATGCAAAATCTCCAACAACACCGTGGACTTTATTATTTACATTATATATATTTCAGCCCAACATTTCGTAGTATTTTGGCACGTATCCCTTGTTAGCGCTGCTCTGCCTGCAGATTTTAAAATGAGCCCAAATACTCTGTCACCTGGCTCTAGGGTACACAGCAGCCGGGGTGCACTCCTGGATATCCCGTTGCGCTTCTTCAGGACGTTGCTGATGATGTTACCGACCCCTCCCGAGCTTTGCTGCCGCTGCTTCACGCCCGCTCTCGGCCTTCTGCCGGCGGCGGGGAGCCGCTCCTGCCTCATCCCGGAACCAGAGCGCTGTATACGCGCTCAGTTACCTCATCGTTTGGTTCCGCTTTTACAGGCACTCCTTTGATGGAGGGCTAGAAGACATCCCGGCCGCTCCTCCAAACGCTCTCCTGTAAATCAATCGGTTAAATTGATGTTTCAGCCTTCTTCCGGTTATGCCTCGTTCTTCTGATTTATTCCAGAGGAAACAACATATCTCCCACGTATCAGTGAGTGCGGTACTAAATCACCCAGGACGCCATGTTCAAAGGCTCCAAGTGATGCATTAAACATAAAAAAGGTCAAAAATAGCCGAAAGTAACCGTTTGTGCTCCTTTGGTGCCGCTGATGCTGCACGCCTCCTCATCCTCCTCCGGTATGGCGTCACCGGGAGGAGGCGCACGGACGGAGGGATGCGGTAGGATGGAGAGACACGTGGGGAAGAGATAAAAGGATGAGGTAATGGTGGAGGAGAGCGCATGGAAAGGGGAAGCGGAGATTCAGTTTTGTAACCCACTAAATCCTAGCGCACCTAATACAACAATCTCATCTCGCTGCTTACATCTATTTAGACAAAGAAGTCACATTTCCTTTCACAGATGAGATGAGCACAGACAGCAGCGGGCAGACTTTATCTGACAACAAGCACAGCAGTGCACAACACTTCACACTGAGAGACAGAAGACCTGCAACTAAGTAAATGCCTTTACTATAGTAAGGCAAAGATAAATTCTCAGACAGGAAAACCCTTTCTGGGCTAAGGTCAAGTGCCAAAAAGACAAGGCTCCTTCTTCAAAGTATCAGCTCATAGATACAAAGATACACAACAAGAGTTTTTTCTTCCACAAAATTTTACACAGTGAAAACATACACAGTGAAAAGAATGATTACACTTTATTTTTCTAAAGATTTTCGGTATATGGGTAACTTATCCCAGTGTTTCCCAACCTTTTGGAGCCACGGCACATATTTCACATTAGAAAAATCACACAGCACACCACAAAACAAAATATGTCACAAAAAGGATATTGATCTTTTGACACGCACCAGGCATAGCGGAATTGGCTCGGTTTGTCCCCAGTATACCCCCAGTACTTTTTGCTTTCTTCTGACCACTACTCATGCTAGGGCCTTCATCTCGGTCCGAACTTTCTCCAGGACCCAGGTCAGACTGACTACTTTTTCTTTTCAAATATTTATCCATTGCTATTACACGCTGCGTTGTCTCACTCACAGCGTGACTATTATGCAATTTCTTCTGCGTCTTCTTCTGTTTTACTGGCAGTTGGCAATCCATTTAATTAGAGAAGGTAGTTGTACTGCCCGTTACTCACGCCTGTCGCTTAGATTACTAAACATGTGGAACCAAATAATCTTCCATGGCACACCTGATCATTTCTCACGGCACACCCATGTACCATGGCACAGTGGTTGGGAAACACTGACTTATCCTACAATTCAAACAGAAAGCCTTTCCTAAAATGTGTATAATCTCTCCTGCCGTTTAGTTATCCATCCTCACAAACGTTCTACCAACAAAACGTGACCAGCAATCAAAGAAATGTTTGCAATGAAAATCAATGATGCGTGGCACTGTGATTCAGCCCTAACAGGTGCAGTAAGTGCTTCCTGAGTGGAAAACATTTAGTCTGAATGAAATTTTGGATCGTTACCTGCAAACAGACTTTACATAAAAATAAATCAAGGCCTTTTGTGGTGAAACTGTTCAGCCAGTAAAGCTTCATGATGAATTACCTCAGCTCTGGGTGTTTATTTTCCAAGGACAGCACTAATAACAAATGTGTTTCTATCATGGAAATCTGTTTTGGGGCTGTACACATCTGCTCATGTACAGAAGCTGCTGTTACGCAGCAGACAGACATCATTAAAAAGAGACTTTAAGATAAATAGTTAACTGATAAATCTTTAATGTCCCAGTTTGAAAAAGCTTTTTCCAGCCCTCAGGCAAACATGCCCAAATTAACTGAAATTTTAATTAGTGTCAGAAAAAGTACAATCAAACATTTTATGAACTAGTAAGATGAAGATGAAAAATTATTCCACATATGAGTCGACCTGATTACATTTTGACTGCATTTTTCCTGCTCTGCCTGCTGTTGATGTTAAAGTATGGGGATGTACACTTTTTGCAAGCACAGCAACAATCACAACTGATATTCATCAAATTCATTCTTCAAAGGAGATGAACGCAGGTTATGTTGGTTTTGATTAAGAGCATTAGTGTGTGTAAATAGCATTCGATATAAACATGAACTCTTCATTCAGAATAGCTTCACCCTCTAATGCAGTGTTTCCCAACCACTGTGCCGCAGCACATCGGCGTGCCCTGAGAAAGGATCAGGTGGAAGATTATCTGGTTTCACCTGATTAGTACTCTAAGCTAGCGGTCCCCAATCCCCGGGCCATGGACTGGTACCGGTTCGTGAGTTGTTTGGTACCGGGCCACGAGAGTTGAGGCTCAGGTGTGAAATTTATGGTTTTTATGGTTTTCATGGTTTATCATCGTTAACTCGGTTTCCCTGGATCTTTTTCTGTGTTGTAGTTGTGCGTCTTATTTTGGAAGAAATATTTATGCATTACCATAGCAACCAGAGAGCATTAAGGGGCAGAGAGGAGGATGTTACTCTCAATGTTGTTGTCAGGAGTACACTGACTAGTGGTCAAAAGAAAGCAAAAAAGCTATATTGGGGACAAACCGAGCCAATTCCACTATGCTTGGTGTGCGGGGAAAAATGATCAATATCCTTTTTGTGACATTTTTGTTTGGTGGTGTGCCGTGTGATTTTTCTAATGTGAAATATGTGCCGTGGCGCCAAAAGGTTGGGAAACACTGCTCTAATGCAGAGACACACACACACATCTTGTAGTAACAGATGGTCTGTTTTTCCCCTGTAGGAACAATTAGACCATAAATCGCTATTTGTTATGAAGTCATAATCTTGATATAAACACGTTCATGTCATTTCACGCAATAAAAAGTAATAAAGCATTGACTAAAATTTATTGTTTCGTATTTTCTATGTCACCAGCAAAAACGATTCAGCCAAATCACAGCCTTTGCAGTGTTCAACGGGAGCCATATTACCATATTATTGTGTTGTGCAACTGACCACCAAGTGTAAGGCTGGCCTGGTCATAAAGTCTGTAAATGGAAAGCAGCCCTGGAAAGCCCATATTCTGTTATAGAGACCATGATGGGAGCCAATATGATGCACAGTGATGGAAAAGAACAGTTATCAGTAAATGCATAATAGCTATGCAGTGATATCTTCACTGCTCTGGCCAGGCCTGCCTATAGGTGTCTGATAAGTGGAGTTAATCAGTGTTAAGGCCAAAATCTACAGTTCCTGTGGCTGCACGAGGCTGTTACAGCATTTAAAAACTGCTTATTGCCTGGTACAAGAAGGTACAACAGTTTTGGTCTCACCTACACTAATGAGTTAATTGAGTTAATTAACTGGACATCTCCACTTTTATACATTTTAAATTCTGGCTTCAAATAAAACCCAACATGGAGGCTGCCATGCTGTATGTGGTATAGAGGTGAATGCTAAAACGGTCTTCAGTGACCTTCCACCTTATGACCTCTGTAAATATGATCCTGGTGACTTTATGGGTTCAATTACCCATTTCAAGTCATATTGAACAAAAAATATTGCAAATTACAGCATTAGAGTCATAAGAGAAGATTATTATCATTACTTTTTTGTTGTTTCGGCTTCTTTTTGGATCATAAATTAGCATGTTTTGGTTTAAACTCCATTTCTCCTGTTGTTTGACAAATCTGGTTTGGATCATGTCATCCACAATTTGGACCTCTCAGTTTTAAGTTGCGGCTCTAGTTTATTTGCACCTACAAAGACCAATGAACTCCTGAGCACATGCAGACATGATCCTTTCTGTACTTTCACTCTGAGAATTTGGGGTGAATTATTTCACTCTGTCATTTCTGCTGTCAAACTTGCTGTTTTCAAGATGTAAAAGATAATCAATATAGTCAGGATATTCATTTTCACGTGTTTATCATTTGCTTAATTCACAACCTGTTTCCTGAAAATATAAAAAACTAAGAGTGTAATTTTCATACTTCAGGGGATTTGACTACAAAGAAAAGGTCCTATAGGACGAGCAACCTCAACCATCTAAACCCCAAAAAGGTCACAGAAACAAGGCTGACATGTGCACTATTGTTAAAAAAATGGCTCTGATGTGTCTGCATCTGATTTGCAGAATAGGATAGAAAAAAGTGAAACTATTAACCATATTTCAGTTGCTGTGTTGTCTGGTAATTATTCAGGTTTCTGTAGGAATGCCTCCATTAACTGCCATTTCTTTTTCTTTTTTTTGAGTGACAGGCTTTCTCATGATTTATAAATTGGTGACAAGGGTTGCTCTGAAAATCTAAATGTGAAATTAATTGTACAGTGTTACACTAAAGCCAATCAAAATGCAGCACACTTTCTGAACATAACACATAACATAATATATAATATGGGCGAGGAGGATAAGGGATAAAAAAAAAAAAAAAAAAAAGTGCAGGAGAGACACCTGAGCACACTTACAATACCTGTATAAATGTATTTTTATTTAAAAAAAAAAGAAAAAAAAAAGTTCTACTTCATTTTTTTTTCTTTCGTGATTTATGATATCAAAACTAGGACATGTGTCACAAAAGTATTTTAGGTCCTTTCGGCACCCATCCATAATTATTTTGTTTCCTTAAAATGCAGGATGTTATGTTGCAGCGAAAAATGAGCCTACCTGCTGTTCAAACCTTGTGCTTATGAAGGGCAGCCAATAAGAACAAAGAACTAAGAACAAGCAACTAAAATAGCTTGGTTCAAAAGTCATGACACCAAGATTCAGCATGAGATAAATACAGATTATTTTAAATCATTAATCACATGAATCCTGTGAATCACACAACGCTACCCTAGATGAGTCCAAACAAATATCTGGAGCTGAAATAGATCATAATCCAAACAAAGAGGCATGAAGGATGTTCTCATTCACTATCAACCGATTGAAACCACCGAGGATTTAAAGAGCATCAAAGATTTTAGATGAATTTGTGTTAACATGTAGATTTTTTAAGAGGTACACTGTGTTAATACACACTCCTGAATTCAGATGAAATAAACTCATGAGATTTTTCATAATTTATTCGATAGAGAGAATGTGAAGAATGTGAATAATGATAAATATAATTTGTGTTCATTTTCAGTCACTCATATTCATATAATTTCTTGAAGGATGGTGCAGATTTTGTGGTCTTATCAGCTCAGTGCAGTCAGCTAAGAGGAACTCCACCTGTTGTTTCACACAGTTACACCTCCTGTGTGACACTGCCTGGTTTGCTATTACATAAAAACAACGAGTGTATAGTCTTACGTCGTTTTTGTGACACGGCCTGAAGAAAAGCTGTGATAATGTCATAGTTCTTCTGCAGTTTGTGGCAAAGTCGGTCCCGTCTCCTCAGCTGGCGGATCAACTTGGCCGACTGAAGGCCTGTACGATATTTCACCTCCTGGATGATTGAATGCAGCTCCTCTGGGGCTGAAAACAAACACAGAAAAATTGGTGACGCAAACTCCACACAAAAAAACCCTGGCTTGATGGTGGAATTGAACATTGCACATTTTTATTGTGAGGCAATATTGCTAACCACTGCTCGACCTGTGCTGCCCTTATAGTATTTATTATTATTATCATCATTTTAAATGCCAGCATCAGCCCAGAATTACATGATCTACTGATCTCTAACTGGGATTTTTCAGATGATCACATTTTAGGAACATATGTCTTTCTTTAACCTACAGCTTTTTCAAACACATACACATATTTTCCACAATAATATATACTCCAAATAAAGCCGTGGCACAGTTTTGACACACCCGTGATATCTGCAGTCCTCTGATAAATCATAATCTCACACTCATTAGCCTGTTTTCCAAGCTGCAGGCAAAAGAGGAAATGAAAACCAGATCAGCAGCACCACATAAACACAAACCCTCCACCCATTAATGGAAACATAGCGTTTAAAATCTGATTGTCACAGCAATAGATTTAAGGAAAAACAGGGGACACTTTTGGTTGTTTTTCTCATGTGTAAAATAAAAGGCAGTACATACAGCACTGTGAATAACTGAAAGTGAAAGAAATTTTGTGAGCTCTTTTTGCAACTTACTAACTAACTAACTAAATAAATAAATTTTAAAAATAAAGATTTAAACTTTCAAGCAGAAAAGCTTGGAGGATGTACTATAGTAATCGTCTCTTCTGAGCCAATCAAAAACAAGAACAGTTACATTGTGATATACATCTATTAAGGATGGATGGATGGATGGACAAGCCATTCAAATAGATCAATAACTTTTTTTTAATTAATCCTGCTAACAACCACACAGACAAATCACATAAACTTTGGATGTTATGCATTTAGCTTTTTGTTGTGTGTATTATTTTTGCAAATACCTTTGGATTAAAGATAATACAAAAAAAAAATAATCCACAGACATTGTATCAATTTTCACAACTGTAAGACTAAAGAGTCTAATCCAGCCAGTCACTGGTTGCCAATTAGGCACGCACAGATCTGATATTTAGTTATTGGTCAGATCCCGACTCAAAATGGTGGATCTGGTATCAGTAAAATCTGTCCATCTACTTGATTCAATTATATGCCGTTCTGTGTTTGCTGTACCAGTAGTGCGCTGGTTGCTAACAGCAAAGAGTCAGCAGTTTGGAGGCACAGCCGTTGATGATACTTTTGGTTTTTCTGCAGTCGTCTCATTTCATTGAGCCTGATACCTGATCCTGAAACTGTGCTCTGATTTCACTGAAATAACCCCCACATCACCACGCTGATAACCAGAGTAGGCTTTGCTGTGTTGCAGATTTGAATGGTGAGTTGTAAAACACACACTGACGGCCTTCATGTATTCAAATGTCCAACTAACTGTTCAACAACACTGGCAAAGATGAAGCTTTTCTTTCTAAGGGGAATTCATAATACTGTACTGTGTGAGTTTGTGTAGATACACTGAATGAAGGATTTGGGGTAAGAAACCTATGGAGGCATGTTTATGTGAACTCCTAAAAAAGGAGGTAAAATGCTGACTGGCTGAAAATGGCAAGTTCACGATAAGCAGAAAAAAATAAAGCACAAACAATGACGGCAGGGAACAGTTTTCATAGTTTTCACTGTTTTATCTAAGAAGAACTTTTTTTATATTATGAGTTTGGTATTCTCAGAGGCAGGAGCTAAGCTGAAGGGCCAGCAACAGGACAATCAAGAGTACTGAAGGAGAATCTCCAAGCTTCAGTTCGGATTGTGCCGCAGGACAATGATCTGAAACAAACCAGCATGTCCAGAAAGCAAAATTAAGGTCTTCCAGTAACCTAGTCAAAGGCAGGACTTTGGTTACATTGAGATGCTTTAGCATGACCTTAAACAGGCTCTTCTTGTTGGAAAACCCTCTAGTGGACCAAAATTCCCCCACAGCAACATGAAAGACCAGTTATCACAAATTCTTGATTGCAGTTCTTGCTGCCAAGGGTGGCACAACCAGCTTTTAGGTTTGAGGAGCAATTACTTTTTCACACAAGTTCAGGTAGGTGTGGCTAACTTTTTACCATTAATAATTGAATTAACCTTTGAAAACCTGTGTATACTCAGGTTATCTTTGAAAAATATAAAAATTTGAATGATGGTTTGAAACATATGAGTGTACAAACAAAAAAAATAGTAATCAGGAAGGGGCCAAATACTTTTTCACAGCACTTTACATCCAGTGCACTAATTTCAAAGTTAGGAGAGCAATGTTTACATCAAGCCTTATTTGTAAAAAAAAAAAAAAAAAAAAAAAAAAGGATTCCTGATCATTTATATGCTTGTGAATTTAACACTGGTATCAGATCAGTGGTCTCTACCACCACATACCTGAATTCAGGGCTGTGTAATTTAAATTTTACATTTCAAAAACAACAATTATATCAAATCTTTTTTTCATTTTTTGTTTAATTTTTCCCATATTCATCATACCTTTCGCATTAGCTTGTAAGAAGTTCAGGTAAGTTTGCATTTACAGTTTTGCTTTGTTTTTTTAGCTGAACCACAATTTAGGTTAAAGGAAATGTACTTAATTAAAAGCACAAATTTCTGCCTTTTTAAGTGTAATAACGCAAATATTTTCCCAGCATAATGGCACCTGAAGCCAAGGTATCTGTAAGTTACCAAAGCAGGGAAAAGTTGCATATGTCGATCCCTTACACAAACGAGCGTGCTTAAGCGTAGCTAATAAACTGTACTGCTCTGCAGGGATCAATAAAGTGTAACATTTACCAAAAAGGGTTTTAAACTTTTCCACGGACCGTTCCTGACCAAACACAGGAGCAAAGCGAGTCTGCATATTTTGGCTGGTATTTCAGGTATTATTTAAGAGTATTTCCTCTTCCTGAGTGGCAGCCCTGAGCATTGTCTAACTCATACCAACCCTCAGCAGTGCAGAGTGCAAACACTGAAGTCACAGGTCTGCCCGTGTTGACTGAAGAATTCCTTTAAACCAGAGGAAACAATGGCAGCGTGGACCTCACAGTAACATGCCAAGTGGGAATCTGGGGTAACAATGAAGGATACGAGGAAATGAGCTGTCAACGCATTCTGTCTCTGTCATTGTAACGGTCTGAACACTGAGCTTTACCCACATTACACCCAGCCTGCTCAGCTCACTCCAGTATCTGATTACACTTACAGACAAATCAGCTATATATCAAGATGTATCTGTGAATCGGAAAACACACACATAACTTTCTCATTACAGAGACTACTGGAATGAATTATGGAAAATTTGGGATGAAGCTTTTACAAAAATAAACAAAGAAAACCCCAAAGCTTAAAGAAAAGCTCTGTTAAATGCTTCAATTAGAGAGCAAGAAAACAGTAACTGGATCATTTGTAGCTGTGAATTAAAAGACAGATAAAAAGCCTCCAGTCAACAGGGTTTGTGATCTCTGCAAATAAATTCTGGCACCCACTGAAGCATTTTTGATCTTCCTTCAAAGCAAAATCCACCAGAACTGTGATTGGGATTCAATGTACTCATGTTTAAAATACCCTCTTTTGATCAAATGCCCCAATGAAATAACAGAAAAATGCACAACTTCTGTTAAGTCAAGTAAAATGCACACTCTGTCTAAACAACATGTGGACTAGTTGCACCTACATGGATACTCATCTCACAAAAGTTCAATTTGAGCCAGGAAAAAGTGAAAATATTCATAGTAAGGAGGTAAAACTCCCCCCTACTTAATTAAAAATACGACAGTTACAGTATAAAATAATAACAATAATAATAATAATGATAATAAAACAATGCTAATTCTGAATTTTTTCCATATTTGGGAAAGATTTTTATGGAATGACCCTTCATGAAATATCCAAATTTCTTTGTCCATTTCACCTATAAGGAATACAATACCATTTTAAGATCCTTGCATTTCCACATGTGCAGTTTCTTTTCTCTATTACCTCATACAAACTCTATGGCCTTAAACTAGCATCAGTTTCTGTGTCTGAGACTGAGCATTAGCTAGGTCAAACTGGAGGCAAAGGAGTTCTTCCTCCTCACTGTTGCCAAGTGCTTGCTGATAGGGGCTCATCTGTTCTTTGGGGTTCTCTCTAATATTGCAGGGCCTTTACCGTTCCAGATAAAGCACATTTAGACACCTGTTGTTGTGAATAAGATTTGACAGTGCTTTTGCATGCTTGTTGGTGCAATAATGCAGGAATAAAACAGACCAAAAACACATAATATCAGCCATAAAACAAACAGGTGATAAGCCACCTGCATCATTCATAGAGGAGGAAACAGAGATAATCGCTGGTTGAGTTTGAATGATCCGTCTGTACCACCAAGCATCCCTCACCTTTCTGAGCCAGGTAGTTCATCTGGTGCCTCCTGGTGTGCTTCTCCTGCAACTCCTGCAGAAAGCTGGACCCGGAGTTACTGCGGCCCAGGAAGGCATCGGACCCGGACGCCTCCGTGGAGCTGTCCCAGCTGTCCGCATTCCTCCTGCTGCCTCCGCTGTATGTTTCATAAAGCTCCACCAGGAGACAGTCCACTATGGAAGCCCTCGGAGCTTTGACTGCATCTCCCACAGATTCAGAGTCGCTGTCACCGGCCGCGTTGGTCCTTTGGGTGGCAGTAAAGGTGCCAGGCGGGTTTCCACGCTCTCTGGGCACCTCCTGCTCTCCCGGACATGATGATGTGTCATTCGATGACTCGGCGGGGCTCGTCCACTGCTGAAAGCCGGAGAAATCGTCCTGCAGGGAGGCAGCAGAGTGGGCATAAACCTCGCTCTCTTCCTCGGAGCGCAAGCCACCGTCACATATGTCAACTTCTAAAAGTTCATTCCCGTTTAATTTCACCCTCGACGCCATTGTTTTTATTACGAGAAAACAGAACGAATGAGCTCTCTTATCCTGCTGCGTCTGTTTTTAAAAGTAGACTGTCATTTTCCTGACTTTCCTGAAGTTGCAAAGTTTTCTTTGAGCGTTTCGAAGAGGATAGAGTTCCTGGAGCGCTCCATTCCTCACCTCAGAAAGGTGGAGACTCGTCTGGCGGCTTTTACTTTCCTTCCTGAATATTCCGAACTGGAATTCACTGCTCCCCCCCTCCAGGACTACACAATGGACCAGCCCACTACGCTGAACTTCTCCAACTGCTGCCAAACTTTCTTCAGGTCGCGCGACAGGTGCGACAGGTGCCGGGAGCTGCTCCATTGGCCAATCAGAGAGGAGCCCAAAAGTATCTCGGCCAATCCGCTTTCACCTTTGAGACCAATTTATTAACGTTTGCACGGAAATTCGTAATGTGACTCCTCTAAACGTTAAATATCGTTGAGTATAAATAAAGATAAAAAAACAACTTTTCAATATGGATTGATACATTTATTTTAAATACACAAATAAATGAAGTAAATAAGAAGCATATACTTTTTACCCAAATTTTAATACAAGGCCCATCTTTTAGCAGTGAATCCTTCACAGCTTTCCTTTCACATGAAAATAACTTCAGGTCCTTAGATTTTTCAAAATCCTTGCAATGTGAGCCTAGCTTGCAGGAGATATTTTTTTTAACGTTGGCAAATTTCAATGACCTGTAACTTATATTCATATTCTAACAGCCCAGTGTCATGGTAAAGGATGAAATAAGCATGAAAAAGCACATCTTGTGTTTGTGTAAAAAGAGAAGGTACATTTCTCTTGAGCCTGGTTGATTTTCATGGTAATTGATAAAAGAAATATAATGCAATCAAAAATATGTCCCAGCAGTGAAATGTATACCATCCAGACCCAAATGTGGATTTTTAAAAAATCATATGAGACTGTTCTGATTTTTTTTAAGTCTTATTCATAAAAATGTAATAAATAAATGCATTTTAAAAGGTGATTTGATTACATAAGAGGTGATCACAAAGAAAGCTCTGATTAAATCACGTCAGCTTGGCATTAGAGTAGAAACTAAATGTTTATCGCAGTCTGGATTTTGAAGTTTCAGCTAAGTATGCTGACCTCTTTACCTGAAACTTTATCCCATGTTTAAGGTCCACTTTAAAGGTCACACTTCACCCAGATTACCAAAATATCCTTTTTCTGGTTTTCCCACTTATCACTTTCATTCCTGCTCACTTCACCATAAACCCTACTTTTATTTTTTGTCCAACCTACTTAATTTTATATTTGTATTAAAATACGACGATAAAATCTTTTGCTATATTTTGATTGCTAAGAAGCAAATCTGTTTAAAAAGAAGGATTGCTCTTGAGTTTTCTTTTTTTACAGATAGACGAAAGAAAGAAAGAAAGGAAATTAAAGCATTAAATAAAAGCTGTAGTCATGAGGGGCGGGTACACGCCTACAAATCAAATGATGCGGGCTTCCGTAGCACCACGTGACCAGCAAACAGGGAAGCGTTGAGTCAGGGTTGAGCTCGTGCCCGTGTTTTTGCTATCACGGAGGAGCGGGCTCACCATTTCACGCTGTTATAAGGCGCAAGGCGGATGGTAGAGACAGTCTGCTTCAAAAGTTTGTAGCTGGATGAAGAAAATGGGCTCTTTTCGCTGCTCCGGGCCGAAGATGTTCAGCTTTCTCCTGATCTGCGTCACTTTGTGGAGCCACCGAAGCGGGAGCAGCGGGGCCAGCTCCTCTCGGAGACCTAACATCGTTCTGATCCTCACCGACGACCTGGACGTCGCTATCGGGGGTCTGGTCAGTAGGAGCTTATCTGAGACTCATGACATTGTTTTTTAATGACATTTAACCGGATCGGATGAAGCTGACAGCTAACATTCCTGATAGCATACATCATGCAGGCATCCGACGGAGTCAGCAGGCTTATCAATCCATCACCACAAATGTGTTTATTATAATTAAACAACAAATCTAGAAGAAATGTTTTTAGCCAGCCAGAGGATGTTATGTTTATAAAGACTGGGTCTACGTGAAAGAGTTGTTTGTGCTATAATAACCAGTCTGACAGTAATGGTAATACATAATAATTATAATAATCCCAAAATAAACACTTTAAATCTACTCTGTCAAACAGCACGATCTGATCTCAAATGGGCTAGGCCTGGTAAACTATTACATGCATATTTATACACATATTTAAAAAGAAAGAAGTGTTATGCTTTCAGAAGGTATAAAATGATTTTAACTGACCAGCGTTCATTTCTCCCCACTGGGCTTCCAGGCCCACTAGATCAGGCTTTTACTGGCCCATAAATGATGCTACAATAATTTAATTAGTAGTATAGAGCTACATCTGCTAAATTGGTTAGCAACTTAAAGTTTTAAAATAAATGTCATGGAGTAAATGCTGTGCCCTTCTTTAGATTCACCTCTGCAGGTAAGAGTGCGAAAGAAATAACTTTGCCAAATTTTAAGATCATGCCAGGTTCACACCCCTCTTAAAAATGTGTACAACATAAGGCATTAAATGGCGTTACATTTACTTTCATTTCATGAGAGATTTGTTTACAAACAGGTAATGAATAGCCCAAGATGTCTTTAAAAAGTGCAAAATAGAGCTGTGATCATGTGACGCGCATTACAGTTTACAAATGGGAAAGGCACAAAACCTCGGCAACAACAGTATTTTCCCATCTTTAAATTAAACCAACTGATTTAAAGACGCTTTCCGATCATTTTTACCCCTCCATCGTAACTGACATCACTATCACACCAAGAAAAGAAAAGCTTTTTATTCAGAAATTAGTGTGATTAATGATTTCACTACAATGTTAATATTTTTTGACCCACTCCTGGTCTTTATGCTGTTTAATGGACACTACTGTTTAAAAGAATAAAACTAAACTCCGCAAAGTCACTGCAGAAAGTAACTGATGTGAGACTAATCAAAACAAAAACTGCTGATACATCCAAAAAAAAACCTTGTAGATTGTCTTATTTCTCGTTTTATCTGCTGATTCAAACCCAGATGTACTCAGACTGATAGCTTGTAAATATGCCATCCGAAAACATTAAACTGCTGTGTTTCGCAGGTTAAATGTTGTTACATCATCAATGAAGGTCATGAATTGTTGCTGATCATCTACCTTTATTTCTATTCTTAACCTGTGTGTGTCCAAAAACTCCTGACTGCATGTTTATGCTTGACTTTTATCAAATTTACATCACACTGGTGACTTTCAGACCACATCTAATGTAAGTTATTAAGACAGCTACTGATAGATATTGCCATTACCTGAAGAACAGCTTCATTTGAACATAATGCCAAATTTATGTATAAAATAAAAAATCATAACACATGCTGAGCCTTATTTTTGACTTTAGTTTGAGTAAAGAGTCCAAGTTTAGATTATTTTGTGTTGTTTTGGTACAAATTTGACAGTTTTTAATATCTGAACCTAATATTACACCGGGCTCACCTTCAGTTGTAGCAACAGTTATATTACAGAGCCACAGTATGTTAATCCATTTATTTTGTGTGCTGATTAGTGCACAAATGCCCAGTGTTTTTCCAGAGGTGTGTAATCTCTGCTCTGTCTGACACCACAGTCATGTGAAAAAGTGAGGCCACCACATGGAAACTCGGTGTTATTGACATATTTGCACAAGCAAACATGTGGTCTGTGTTCAAACAGCATCTACAGATAAAAGTGAATAGCACAACAAGGAAAAACATGTTTTTTCAATCATTTGAAGAAGAAATGTAAATGGATAAAATACTTTGCAGTTGAAAAGACTAAGTCTGTCATTGGGATCATGAGGTAATGCTCTATTAGCTTGATTGGCCACCAGTCTCAGACATCAATTTGCTGACATTTTTGACAGATTTTGGTGGTTTTAATGGAAGTACTCCCCATTTTGTATAATCATGTCATAATTAATCATGTCATAAACCTCAATTTCTCCTTCTGAGCCAATCCCCGATGCACATGCACAAGTCTGCTTTAGGCTTCTTGGACACTTCTTTGCATCCGAAAGTCAGGAAATTCCCGGCAGCCAGTTGTCAGTTTTCTGAAAGCACTTTTTGAGGATTTAGTGTTAGAGCTGAAGCATTTCTTCAAATTGTTTCGAAATCTTTTTAAATCCTTTGATAACAGTTGTTTTCTAAACCATTAGAAAAATCCAGTCATCTCCATTTAATCTGAAATCCTTGATTATAATTTCATAAATGTGAAGATGCGATGAATGTACATGTTTACTTACTTTTCCAGTGTTGCTGTTCCAATGCTATTCCAATAACTTTGTTATTTATTTTAGTGTTTCACCCTCTGAAAGCAGGGTGAATAGACTCAAATAGATCAAACCTTTGCTGGTCTAAAAAGAAAAGCTGTTTCTATGACAGTAACCTTCTCAATAGGACAAAAAATACATCCTGTTATTGCTGATGGCCGAAAAGCAAACAAAGAGTTTGAGTGCAGGGAATTGAATTAATGTCAGCTAAAAAATAAAATGTGTTTTCCTTTCAGAATCCCCTGAACAAGACGAAAAAACTCATCGGTGACGCGGGGATGACCTTCACAAATGCAGTAAGTATAGCCTCCCTACATATTCCTCTTGCTGTCATCAGCATAGACTGTATATGAAAGATGGACTTAGCTACTGATATTTTGTCACCCACTCCTATATAACTGGGCTTCTTTTTCAGAGGAGTCGCCCCCTGCTGGACATTAGAAAGAATGAAATTTTAAGACATTTTGCATTAGCTTTACTTTTCAAACCCAAAATTATGTACATCTTTTATATACAGCTTTCAGGGACTATTAAGTGTATCATTTGAGCCCTGCTTTGCTTCTGTACGTTATTTTGTAGCATTAACTAAAATGACTTTAGTTTTAATTGTCTCCAGTACATAAAAGCTGCATGTAGAGAATCCCAAGTCAAATATAATTAAAGAAAACCCTTTCAGTTTCATGTCGCATCTTTTCCCCTCAGTTTGTTGCTAGCCCGCTGTGCTGCCCCAGTCGTGCCAGCATCCTGACGGGGAAATACCCCCACAACCACCACGTCATCAACAACACCTTGGATGGAAACTGTAGCAGCAAAGCCTGGCAGAAAAGCGAGGAGCCACACACCTTCCCCGCCTTACTGAAGGCCTCCGCTGGCTACCAGACGTTCTTTGCTGGGAAATATCTCAACCAGGTGAGTGTCGCCTTTTTTGCCAGAATCGGTGACTTGCCTTTAGTAAGAGTTTGTCCCCCTTTGTCCTTCTACTGCGCTGTAGTTATCTGAAGAATGAAGGAGCTTAAAAATAATTTGTTGCTGTAAATCCCCTGTAATTAAATGTAATTTCAATGTCTTTTATTTGAAATACAATATCAGTACTTTTAAGTAGAACATGAATAATTGGTATACTTCAGCTGTTTTATAGGAAATGAGGCCCATTTTTTTTAAAATACTGTGTAAGTAGGGCTGCTCGATTATGGCAAAAATGATAATCACGATTATTTTCACTGAAATTGAGATCTCGATTATTTGACGATATTTATTTAACAATAACAATGTATTGAATAATGGCTTTAAAGATTGTCAAAAAATAATATAAAATAGTGTGCAAATACTGATTACAGTGGAAATGTTTGCAATATAAAAAATAAATGAAAAATGTAAACATCTATGTTTAGTGAACTTCAAAATACTGCACAATATTTGATCCACGTCTGACTCCGCGAACCCATAATGTTTCCACACCACTGAAGTCGTTTTACCTCTCCTTTCAACCAACAGCGTTCTTTCTTCAGCAGCCATTATCCTCTCCTCTACAAATAACTTCTGCTTAGCTTTCCGAGCTTTCCGAGCTTCCCTCGGGTCCTCTTAATTGTTGTGACGCGTGTTCGAAATGCAGAGAAATGCGCTCGATTTGCCACACGGAGCAGCGCGAGAGTAAAGCACGAGGGAGGTGCTAATAATCGGCTCAGTCATTTTTAAAGATCGTTGAAAGCCCAGATCGTAATCTAGATTAAAATTCGATTAATTGAGCAGCCCTATGTGTAAGTAAATTTAAGAAATGTGTAATTTCATAATAATTTTGCATTAAAAAATCAATCTTTTCGGGGCCTGGGCCATATTATGGAGTGGCTTAACCTTGCCTCTGGGAATTTAAGAAAAGGAGGCACAAATTACACTGCAAGTGATTTTTAAATACTTTGTGTTTTAAATACTTTGCTTTAAAATACCCAGAGGTTAGAACACTAAACCACAACAGAATATTTATGATGTAAGAAATATTGTTTTGTTTTGGGGGGTTTTAACCACTAAATTCCCAGAAAATTAGTTAATTTGAGTTCTTACACAGTACTTAAAATTTAAAATTTATCTCTTGTCCTGTAAAATTAGTTATGCCCTACTTAAGTTTACTTAAAATATAATTATGCGTTTATTTTTATAAAATAACTTTGGTTATCCAATATCTAAAATTACTTGCATTATATTTTATTTAATTTTCCCTGTATAAACCGGATTTGTTGCCTCTTATTCTAGTAAACCTCTCTCTGAGTAGGTACACTAGTGCACTAAATAGCATTATATTGTAATTTCAAATAAAATATATTGAAGTTTTTAATTGTATGCGTGTGTAAGAGATGCATAAAAGTGAGGCATCTTTACTGCAGTGTTCAGGAGACTGTCATTAGATGTGCAGTCATGCGATATATCATCTGAGGGTGAAGGTTACATCTCCCCTTGTGATTAACAGATGGTCAAATAGAGAACCAGAACGTCCTGTTTGTTAGGATGTTTAAAGTGTCACCAAAAAAGCCACTTAGGTCTGTTTTGCTACTTCTCATTTTCACTCCTCACTCTGTCTTTGAGCGTTTATGTGCCAGAAAATGAAAGAACATTTTCAATCTGGATTGAGCAGGTCGAGTCCTGCAGAATAAAACGCAGCATGATTCCCGTCATTGTACAGTCACATACATCAGGTAGATCAATGTCACACAGTGTGGCTCGCAGGGAATTTGGAAGATGACTAAAAATCTTGCAAATTTCTCCACGTGGAAGTCAGCTGTGATGTCATTTTGTTTCAAATAAATACATGATTTTCAACTAAATGTATTTCAACTAAAAATTTAAACTTAAACTTTTAAACTTAAATTTTCTCTAAATACTGTGGTTCAGCTGAGCAAATCGATCCTGTGTGAAAAGTGGAAATCTTTTTGAAACGTGTGACGCTGAGGTCTGAAGTGGAAATCATGAAGAACATATGCGTTTATATGTCGTGCTCATCTATTTTTTTGCAGGGTAATTCTCTTCATCTCGTCATGCAGAACTGCACATACTCAACATTTATGCTATTTTGCAGTATGGGCACTCGGAAGCTGGTGGAGTGGAGCACGTTCCTCCAGGTTGGAACTACTGGGTCGGGCTGGTAAGTCTGAAAGTTCACATTATTTGCTCTTACAGATATCATGGACCCGTTTAGAGCTTACCTTATTATCAAAGACAGTCATGCAGCTATAATCTCAAAACTATACAACTTCAATTTGCTTAAGTAACACCAGCACTGAAGTTGCACTGACTACACAAGTTTCTGAGAAACTCACATTCCTGTGGTCTCAGGAATATTTGGCCCTCTTTGTCTTTAGAGGTGAGCACGTCTCTGAGGAAAGGACTCTGCTTCTTCTTTGCCATCATGGAGTCAGTTTAACGCCGGTGTTAAACTCCAGCGTAAAGAAACAGCCACTAATTTGAGCTGTCATGTTTCACTGCATTATCATTCTGCCTTGTGTTCGTCTCCTCCTCTATTAGTGCTTCAAGTCTCAAGCTTTGATTTGTCATTTGTCATTTTTCTTAGACAACCCAAAGTGTCTGTGGCTCTACTTCTTCTGAGAACTTGTTTAGAGACTCGGCTGCCTCCTCTGATTGGAGTCTTACGTTTTCTATTAGCAAATTCTGCATCTGCGATAAAGCTGCTCGTCTGTCTCGGTGAACAGTGCTTGATGTATTGATCGTCACATGATGTGGTCATTTTGAGCGTCTGCCTGTTGATACTATTGATAAAACTGAGTTTATTTTGTTCAACATCTGAGTTGAACGCTGCTCCAACGGAAAATTCAGCTGCTGGAAATGAAGCCTTTTTTTTTTTTTTTTAATCCAAGAATTTTCCTAAAACCGTCACGTTTATTACGAATTTCCCTGAAAAGTTAGGATTAAATCTGTCAGAAGAGAAGTCATTTACAAAGCATCTTATCCCTTAATTCCTAAGGTGCAAACCTTAACTGTTAATGCCGGGGAGAAGGACATATAAGAGTTTTAGATGTAGTACCACGGGAGCGTATCGGATTAACTCTCTGCTACTCTTTCCTTTCAAGTGAGGAAATAAATTGCAGTTTGTATTCTGTGGTTAATGATCTTTTTCAGCTTCAGATGGTCTGCACAGTGCAGCCATTGTAGTTCTTTCCCTGCTACTGATGGGAAGTAAGACAAGTTCAGTATCAGAAAATTGGTCAGAAAATTGAGCATTATGTGTAATTTTTAAACCCCCATGACTTTGCAATAGAGATCTTGACTCAGCTGGTTGTATTTCGGTTATATTCTTTATTAAAGCGAGGTTGCAGAATGTCTGTCTCACTTTGCAGTTCTGTTTAAAATCTATGCAGTTCTGGCTGGACACTAAGTTTAAGTAGTGAATTTGTATTTCTGTCTATCTGGACATCAATGCTTTATTACCATTAATTGTTGTATTATTACAGATTGCACACATTTGCCAGCTTGACCCCTTTTAATTGCAAACTGATCGTAGACTGACTTCGTCTCATTGTTGTTTTATCACCATCTTGACGAAAGTTAGCAACTTCCTGCAGGTGGTTATAGACCAGGTCCCATATCCTGTTGGATCAAGTCACATAAAAGTCTTAAAATAATATATTTCAGTGCACTGAACTATTTTAAAAATGTTTTAATGACCTCTCAATAACCAGTCTCTGGATTTGAACCAAAGGAGTCGGCTCCTGTTGGCCATTTGAAAGAATAGAGGTTTAATGGATTCCTGGACCGGCTCCACGTTTTAAGTCTGTGTTAATCTTTCATACGGTCTCCATTCATACCTCCCATCTCCATCTTTCATACGAAGACACAATGACACTGTCACGTCCACAGCTGTGATTAAACCAGCATAGAACTGGTGCAGAACCTGAGATATTTTCTTCTTTGTTTTGAAATGTGTTTTTTTTTTTTTGTTTGTTTTTTAAAATCCATATTTTTCCTGACAATTTTCTGTTTTGTTATTTTCATGAGTTCCCAGTTTATATTTAATGTTGCAAAAATGTCTATTTCTGATTGAATCAGATCTGATATCAAGCTGCCTCATACACCACTGTGAAATGTAGGTGGTCATGTGGCTAAATAAGGAGACAGACTAATAAAAAGGCTGAAATTAGAGTTGCGTGGATTTACAGAAGGTCTCTAACTGGTTTGCAGAAGTCGGAAGTCACGTCCAGACTGCCGTGGAGACTCATGCGGTTTATAAGATTTTGGCAGTTTAAGCCAATAATCCTTCTGGCGCTGCCCCAGAGTCACTATCACTATGCTTTGAGGGAACTTTTAACAATAGGTTTCCATGAAATGCAGCTTGTCTCTGATCATTGGTGACTTCATGTGGTCAGCTGTGAGCAACAGTTGTAACCACTGTTTTTAAGAAAGGGAAAAAAAAAAAAAAAAAGAGGGGATTTTTCCTGCAATTAGATTTTAGTCAGAGCAAAAGAAAACCCCACTGGCACTGTAAGGAAATCATTCTTCAAGCTGTTATATTTGTTTGGATTTCATCTGTCCTATTAAATCAGGTTGCAACGACTGTATATAAATGATGGATGCAGCGACCGCCATGACAACCATTAGTTTTGGACCCTGCACTTTGTCATCATTAGTGTTTCCGCCGCAATCTTGCTGGTTATTAGGAGTGAGAAGTGACCGTATTTGAAGAGGGTGGCCTGCTTCGCTATCATGACCCTAACTTGTATCCAAATGGATGAATTTTAAAAACAATGTAACCACTGTACACTTGTTATAGAAATTAAGTATCCATACAAGCTAAAACTGTCTCAACGTGGAATGACTGGTTTTTTTGGTGCCAGCGTCAAGTGGCCATTAGAGGAACTGCAGTTTTAGGACTTCTTTCTGAACACTGAAGCTTTCCAGGTTTCTTAACCCTAACCCTGTGCATGGTTCAAAAATAAATATCAGGCTTTTTTTATTGGCTTCTTAAAATTCACTTCAGCTTCTTAGACCAAGATTATATAGATACATACATATAAGACACACCTGGAAATGATTTCTTCCACTAGGTGTTTTATTCTGTGTGATTTAAGGCTGGGAAATGTGAAATGAAGATGGTACATGTTCTTACGTAATAATTTGCAGTTCTTACACATGAACTGAGTGGCTCTTTAAAACTGAAGTGTTTTACAGCGTCGTGTCGTTTGTGTTTTCCAGGATAAAAACTCTAAATACTACAACTACACACTGTCAGTGAACGGGAAGGCTCAGAAGCACGGAGCCGACTACAGCAAAGATTACCTGACAGATCTACTGGTGAGAGAGCTCTGATATGACTGCACACCGTCCTTTACTTCATCGTTGTCTTGTTACTTTAAAGCCAGTTTTTGGTTCACACTTACATTTTTAGGGAAAAAATAAAAAAGACAAATCATGTCTGCTTGATAAATTACTGTAAATTAAAGTTTTTTGGGGAAAAAAACCCTAAATTTTAAGAGAGAGAGCTGAAGTTTTGTCAGCAACCTCTACTCCGCTTCTTTTTTGTTATGTTTGACTTTATATAATGTCAGAGAAAAAGAGGTAACATCTTTTTATATTGTTTGTAAGACCAACAGTCTGACAGAGAGACAGCCATGTACAATGATGTAAGCTTCATATGCAGAAATGATCAGTGGTCAAAGGCTCTGATCACTCTCTTCCCTCGTTCTCAGGCCAACATGTCTCTAGACTTCCTCCAGTATAAAACCAGCTACCAGCCGTTCTTCATGATGGTGTCCACGCCGGCCCCCCACTCGCCCTGGACGGCAGCTCCTCAGTACCAGAACAGCTTCAACAACACCAAAGCTCCCCGAGATCCCAACTTCAACATCCACGGAAAGGTAGAACTTTTTAAAGTCCTTGCTGAATTTCACTGATTCCAAAGTAAGATGGAAGAAAGCGTTAGGTTAATACGTTCTGTTGGGTTACATCAGTCTCTACGCTAAAGAGGACCTTGATAATCATGATGACTTTCATTTCTCCCCTCAGGACAAACACTGGTTGATCAGACAGGCTAAAACTCCCATGTCAAATTCCTCCATTCAGTTTCTGGATGATGCCTTCAGGGGACGGTCAGTCGCTTCACCTCCTCACCTTCCTCTTTCTTTGCTCCACTTCCTTATTTCCTTTTTGACACATCCTCCTCGGCTCCTTACCGGAGCCCCTGCTTTCTGTCATCGTTCACCTCCTAATTCTCCTCCTTTCTTTTCACCTTCAGCTCTTAACATAGTTTCCCACAGATTTAGCTTGTTTTTGTAGCAGTATGGGTGCAGCTCCTTTCGTGGCACCAGCTTTCTTAAATGAGTCAATATTAATTTAAAAAATATCATTTATACATTTCTCCACTGTAAATATTTTATTCGCCAAGTTTTTTCTGACATGAAATATAATCAGCTGCTTCATCCCCGAGTCTGTCATCCTTGCATGGACTCCACCATCACGTTGTGCTTTACAGCCTCGATGAGCCCGGTGTAGTATCCCAGAGAACACCTCTTAGTTTGTGCTATAGCCGACCAATGACAAGAGAACAGTTCTACAAAGGGTCAGCAAATGATCCAGAATGCAGCTACGAGGCTTCGGTTCAATTCAGTTTTATTTCTACAGCGCCAAATCACGACAACAGTCGACTTAGGCACTGTATACTGTAAGGTAGACCCTATAAAAATACAACAGAGAAAACCTCAACAATCATATGACCCCTCTATGAGCAAGCACTTTGGCAACAGTGGGAAGGAAAATCTCCCTTTTAATACGAAGAACCCTCCAGCAGAGCCAGGCTCAGGGAGGGGCGACCATCTGCTGCAACCTTCTCACCAGATCCTCCAAAAAGTCCCGTACAACACCTTTCTGTTGTCTTTAAGCTAGCTTTTGTTTATTTCTGTCCATTTGAACTGTTTTTTTATTGTTGGATCTATGCCTTTTTCATTATTTCAAATTATACTGTGAAGCACTGTGACTTTTTTTCTGAAAGGTGGTAAATAACTACATTTTTCTTACTTACTTAAAAAATACGACTGAGGAAATTGGCAAATAAAGTGTGGAATTAATTAAGGAGAATTACCGACAATAATTAGAAACAAAAGCAAAATAAAGAGTAAAGACTTAACTCTCCCACTGAGAGGAACCACAACAGCAGCGAGCCACGAGGGAACACATGAGGCAGAAGGAACGGGGCTTTCACAGTTAGAGAAATGTGATTTCCTATTAATAAAGTGAATGGGGGGGGGGCTGTTTTGCATCTGGATATATTCTGTAGAAAACTTTGTATGTCACATTTTCTCCTCATTCCCAGTTTATCTCGTCCTACAGGTGGCAAACTCTACTGTCAGTGGACGATCTGGTGGAGAAAATAGTGAAGAGGTTGGAGGTCAGAGGTGAACTGAACAATACCTACATCTTCTTTACGTCTGATAATGGATATCACACAGGTATGTCTGTGCGAGCGCTTTTTGTTTTTTATTTCAACATCTACGGTTTTTCAGAGGATATTTTAACGTTCACAAGGTTTTTAGTGTGGTAGGGTTTGGTTAGCTCTCACTGCTAACTGTTTCCCACCCTTTTATACCTCCAAAGGTTTAAAACACGAGAAACAAAACTGCTGTAAAATTGTCGATACTGTTGAAAATGTGGCCAAATCTCAGTCACAACCTAAAAGTGACGTCTCAGATGATAAGAAGTGCATGAGGCGTGTTTTTTGGACGCAGAGTAAAGAAATTGAAAGGACTCTGCAGCCTTGACAAGCGTGGATGTCTCTTCCTGTTTCAGGTCAGTTCTCTCTCCCAGTGGATAAAAGGCAGCTGTATGAGTTTGACATCAGAGTTCCTCTCATGGTCAGAGGACCGAATATCAAACCCAACCAGACCAGCCAGGTACACACACACACACACACACACACACACACACACACACACACACACACACACACACACACACACACACAGGCAAACAAACTGATAAATAAAATGTTCTTTTTTGTGGACGACACTGTGTTCTTCATTTAAATAATCAGTTCAATTATCAGAACCATGTTTTTCTGAAATTTTATTGAGTTACCATAACAGTCTCCTCCACTTCATTGCAATTTGGTAAATTTATAGTGTGAGTTAAGTTTCAGCTCAATCCAAAAAAAGCCCTTTTTAAACAACTCGTACTATTCGTACTATCTGGAGACAAATAGTAATTTGTGGTTATTGTGGTGCGTGGTTCTCTGTGAGTGTTTAGAGATGGTGCATCCATTTTGCTGGCCACATTTGTTGGACTGAGTGTTTCTTTTGTCTTGCCAGATGTTGGTGGCGAACGTTGACCTTGGTCCGACCATCCTGGACATCGCCGGGTACAACGTCAACAAGACCCAAATGGACGGCATGTCGTTTCTGCCAATTATGGTGAGAAAACTAAGCTTGTGTTCTGCTTTTGTTGTTTATAATACAAGGTAAAGGAGGTGTGGTAATGAATTCAAGGACAGTTGAATATTAATATGCTTAGTCAGACCCAAGTACACAAATAAATCCTTTTATTTGTAGATATATTACTAACAAACAATTTTTACATCATCAAATGTTGATCAATTGCCACAGTAACACATTACTAATAATATAATAAGAGGTAAGTGACAACTTATCAGCAAAAGTCAGTAAAGATTATTAGGTAACAAAATACATTTAAAGTCACACTTGTTCATATCTGTGTGTGTCCCCAGGAGGGGAAGATGAACGGCACCAGCTGGAGAACAGACATCCTGGTGGAGTATGAAGGCGAGGGCAGGAACAAGTCGGACCCTACCTGCCCCCTGCTGGGACCCGGAGTGTCGGTATGGAAGCAGGGATGAAGTAAAACTTTGTTGTTGTTGTGGGTTGTTTTGGGTTTTGGGGGGGGGGTGTTTCAGCGGCTCCAAAAGTTAAACACCAATAACAATTGTTTTTTCTATAGGAGTGTTTCCCAGACTGTGTGTGTGAGGACTCTTACAACAACACTTACGCCTGTGTGCGCACCATCGCCCCCTCTTCCAACCTGCAGTACTGCGAATTTGATGACAATGAGGTATAGTATTGTATTTATTTGCTTTTGCCTCTCAGTCTTTAGCAATTTGTCAAGCTAGCCAACTAAAATTTGTATTCAAATGTTATTTTTGTTGGCACTAATGTTAGGCAAGATGGCTACGATTAGCCAGCTACCTGCAACTTAGCTGTGCTGCATTAATCTGGTGATGGTTACTTCATAAAGCTGAACTAACCAAAAGTGCTCCATTTTATATTTTTGTGTAAGAAACTGATCCCATATCCTTAACATATAAATCAGTCAAGCAACTGGGACAGTTGGGAATGTCTCACTTTTAAGATAACATCTGTTGCAGCACTAGCGATAAAAGAGGATTTACCATGTGAAAAAATGCTTCATATAGCACATTTAAAAGCACTGTATGCAGGTTTTGAAAGTCTTTGATTTGCTGGCGTCTTGTGGTCAAATCGAGAATGGCATGTCCTTGAGTTTCTTCAGTTTTGAATCATTAGCTTATTTCACAGATGTCTATCTTCTGTAGATTTTCGTAGAAGTCTACAACGTGACTGCAGACCCGTACCAGCTGACCAACATCGCAAAAACCATCGACAAGGAAGTCCTGGAGAAGATGAACCACCGGCTGATGATGCTGCAGTCCTGCTCCGGACAGTCATGTCGGACACTCGGCGTGTACGATCCAAGGTCTGTTCAGCAAGACTCTGCATTTTATCTTTTTTTTTTTTTTTTTTTTTTAAATCAACAAAATTATATGTGAATTCTCTCATACTTAAACACTTAAATTCCCAAACGTTATCCCTTGCATTCACTTTTTTCTAAACTAATTAAATCATGGCTATTGCATAAATAATTACTGTGTACTTTTCAGTATTCATGTAATGAGTTGTGATTTCCTGATAAATACCTTGAAAATAAAAATATCCTGTTAAACAAGAATTCTATTTAAGTCAGCAATTAGTTTTTAATTTTTTTTCAATACATTTTGTACCTTTTTAGTGAAGTTTTCCAGGCTCTGTTAACACACAAGCATTAATTATTCTACCCTGTGATATTTTCCTCCCCTCAGGTATAAATTTGACCCACGACAGATGTTTACCAGCCACAGCTGGAGGCTCAGCAGACTCAGGCAGACACTGAAGTAGGAAGACGGCGAAGGATGTGGGGAAGCTGGGGAAGAAGGGCTGCATTGAGTGATGTGTTCAGCCTTTCCTGATGTTGTTGCCTTGTTGTCAGGCCTCCTGAGCCAATCTCTTTGTAAGATGAGGATGGAGAAGGGATCAGGTGGGGGTCATATTATGGGGCTGCTGGAAGATAGGAGGCCCACCTTTAAACTGTCTGTTTGGACTGCTTTTCAGTTATTTTTGTCAGTAGGTGTGAAAGAGAGCCAGATTATTAAGAACTGATTTACACAAAGCAAGCCATGAATTAAAACCCTGTTTTCCTGTAAGCCTTATTTTGCACTGAACATATCACTTTAATTCCTTTCAACTACTCACTCTTCTAATTTTTTAATTTATGGTTGAACACTTGAATTTATCATAGAAAGCTACAGAGCCCTCACTTTCCCATTAGGTGTGACTTTTTTTTTTTAATCTCATGCACTCATTTTAAATGTTACTATAAATTCACTTTTATGACTTTGCTTACTGTCAGTGGCATAAACTGCAGTTCCTCTAATGGCCACTTGAGGGAGGCTTCAAAAGTGAGGCAGTCCCAATAGATTCCCATGTTAAAATGTCAAACTTAGCACTAGAAATAAACATATACAGGCTGCTACAAAAAGCAGTTCTGGTCTTTGCCGTTAATTTAACTCTTAATAACAACTGTAGGGTAGTTTAATTTAAAAATAACCCATTTATTTTAGTTATATTATGGTATAAGGATTATATGATTAGGCCCTCTTTAACTGGTGGATGCCAGCATAGGTTTACTTCAGCTACTTTGAGTAACTAAACCGGAATTTCAACTTTATTTTTAATGCCTTTGTTTATTGTAGTTGTTTGACAAATAATATGACCTGCTGTGTAGTTAATGATACAAAAGTCTGTCCAAGAAGTTTCTGCTCCAATTTTAGTTGTTGTTTTGGGGTTTGTTTTCTTTTTTCATTTTGCACTAATTAGTCAACTTGTTTCTAGTCAAAGTCAAACTAGAAAACAGACTAGACAGTATTTTTTTCCTTAAAATATTCACCTTGAGTAAAAGCACGCACTGACGTTAGCTGAAAACTTTGGTCTTTGGACTGGAGGATGAACCTATCTTGCAAACCACTACCTAACACTGTAAAGCTTTCTGAGGTCAAACTAAAACTTCATTAGCAGATTTTTCTCCGTTATATCACAGCTGTATGCATTCATTACAGACACATATGAGTTTATAGTAAATAATCCTGTGTGCACAATAAGGAAATGTCACCTTAAGGGACTCTGGGGGCTCTGCAGAAAGTTGTACTTGAAATACTTTGGCAAATACAAGCTCTAAACTGCAAACAAGGCTCCACTTTAAGATTTTCTTAAACAGTTCATGTATCCAGGTTAATTTTATCAGGTTTAGAGCAAAGTTCTCAGAGCAAAAGAGGTTCCTCTGACAGGCAGGAACAAATAAATCTTACAATTATTTAGCAAGTAAATTTAAATTTATCAGAATTATACGACTGATTAATCAACTCAAGTTCAAGCCACAGTCACATTACCCTCTCAGTTGCCCTGCACATCCTACTGTGATGTAGGTAGCAAACAAAATTTGATCATTTTAGTCTCCCAGGTTTTATATGGTAACTCTAACAAGATCCCCCTTCCCAATTTAGTGCAATGTCCAAGATTGTTGGTTTGAAAAAGGTTGAACATACAAACACAGTCAAAAAAAATTTTTTTGTAGCATAACATCAAAAATCTAGCAGCTGTGGCTGCAATGCTTTCCAACTCTGATGTGACAACCACGGCTCATTGCACTTGGCACGAGACCAGATGTGCCACAGGTTGCCAAAAATATGAGGACAGCAAGTCAGATGTAGCAGCAGTACAAAGCATCCTGTAATTTTTCAAAATAAAAGACTGCACCAAACACAACCCTTCCTGAGACTCACAAATTCATGGCCTAAGTGAACTAAGAAATGGAGTAGTGAGAAATACTCTCACAGAAATCAATGTATTGAACTTGTTAAGATGACGTTAAAAAAGGTCTGTTATGACCGATTAACCTTTCTTGGCTGGGCTGGGTAAAAAGAGTCCGGATGAATTGTTGAAAAGTGGCAACGGCATTTCAACCAAACGTCCTTTCAAGAAAGAATTATAAATCAGATTTAATGCTGCAGCATCATTTCAATGCTTATTCCAAGACTGTTGCGTTCAATCATGAAATAATCAGCATTTTAACTTTTGTCTCACCTGATTTCAAATAACTGAGTTCATTTAAGATGTTGTGACACTTCACTAAATCTGAATTTCTGTACCAAGATCCAAAAGCTCATCTTCAAATTTCAAATAGAAAAGCTACGTTTTCATAAAGATCAAGATAAAAAAACCCAATCTGATTTACTAAAGTATAAAGCCCTCTGTAACCCTTGATTTGCATTTTTATCATTCTTTAACAAAAATTTCTTCATTTTAATGTTCCTTCTGCTTCCAGCTTTTTACAGATTGTGGCATTTCTTTAAAATATTAAAGTTTTGTGAAATCTGAGGTTCACATCATTCCTGTGCATATCTAAATGCATAGCTCTAGCCAGTGGCTGATTAGCGTAGCATAAAACAAAAAAACCCAACCAACAGTACCTATAGAGCCTCTAAAGTTACTACTGGTTAGTTTTGGGTCTGCTCATAGGTCGAGTCAGGCTATCAGTCCCAGTGTTTCCAGGCTTTATGCTAAGCTAAGGGTCTCCTGGCTGTAGCTTTATGCTCACTAAGCAAACATAAGTGGTATCGATCTCCTGTCTAACTTTAAAGCTGCCTGGAGCCAAAACATTGTGCTGATGTTCAAACTTGTAAAATTTATGTTCAGTAAGATGTGTGCAGATCACTCGGAGGTGGAAACCTCGGAGGGAAAATGCTAAACATCTGTTTTTAAAACCGACTGCGTGTCATGTTGACTGAGAACCGAAAAGACTTTCCCATGCTCTGTCTTGTTTGCTTTAATAATACTATTGTGTTCATGTATTGCATCTTGCTCTGTATTCAACAAACTGGACTGAATTCACGTGATCATTGAAACCCTCCACTGGACTGTTTTGCTGCCCCCCCCCCCCAACTGATCACTGATCGTATCTTCGACTCACTGATGCACTTTCCGCTCTGTCAGAACAGTTCAGTCGTTTTGGCACCCTTGAGTAGTTTTTGATTATGTATTTTTGGCTTATGTGTTTTTGTCCAAATAAAGATCTATTCTAAAGCAATCACATTCTGCTTCAGTATTTCACTTTAAAAAAGGTCCCAAAGTGTCCCACTCTGCCTGAAATATTTATTAAATTACATTTCTGACCTGTCTCAATCCTACTGTCATTCAGTCACTGCAGTTAATAGCATTAGCTTTGATCCTGCATGTTACCAGAAATAACATTGTTAGTGACATCATTCAGAGCCAAGAATAGAAAAAAACTGTCCGAAACAGCATTTAGAGCTGTGTAAAGCCTAAGCTTTTGGCTCACAGGGATTAACTTCCTTTAAACATTTTGGGATTTAATATACAGCTATTTTGTTCTTACCTCTTTTCGTAACGTTGTTTGCAAGAATCTCCAGTGTCAGTAAATTTGCGCACAAAATACAGTACAATACAAAATAAAAGTTATAATTGGATGGAAAATTTTGGTCAAATTTTCAAATTTGTTACAAAAAACTAACAACATCCTAAATCCAAAGATTTGTGGTTTAACAATGTATTTAAAAAAAAAAAAAAATGAGAATCCAAGGATTGAGTCACAGTGGAATGTTAAATAATGTAAAAGTTTTATTTAAAAGACTAACTTTTCAACATGATATTAACAGTAAACATCCCAGTTTTTAAGACCGTCTAAAATTCACATTTATTAGGTTCATTTCAAATTCTGTAGAAAGAAAAGTTAGCGAAATTTGACAATTCACACCCGCGTCTCAGCAGTAATGGTGAACCAAACCTAATGGACTTAACCCAAGAACAGTAACACTACCAATAACTATTTTACCCAATATACCCGACAAAACATACTTCCCATCAAAATATATTAAAGTACAACAATATATGGCAAATTGAAGTACTCTTCTTTTACTACCCCCTATAAGTCTCATAAAATGAAAAAAAGGTATGCGGGGACCCTGTACCCTAAAATTAGTGAAAAATTAGGGAACGGTTAACTAAAAAAAATAAATAAATAATAATAATAATAATAATAATAATAATAATAATAATAGAACTGGGAACTTGTTTTTTGGTCCACACATTCCTGGGACAGTGAAAAGAAACAAAAACAATTGATTTTTTGATCAGCTGACGATAAACGTCTTTGTTTACCAAATGAATTCTCTTGGAAATTGCCACTTATTTAATAACTGGATGGGTGAAAATCACCTGAAATTAGTGTTCTAGGGTTAATGAGTGATGATATCAAAGTCAGTGATGGTTGGAAAGCCACCAGGTGTCTCTACAGTTGTGTTCCAGTTTTTCTCCTGCAGTGCAAAAACAGCCCGTAAGCTATTTACGTGAGGATATATTTATTCCCTGTTCATCGCATGTTTCTAATCTGATTTCACGTCTAGAAAAAGCCACTTTCTCTGCTTTTGATTGTTGAGTAAAACGAGGCTTACTTTAATCTGCTCAGTAATCCCATTCTCCAACTACATTGTTTCTAACCTACAGTGGTCACATATTAACATAAGTCAAACATAAGTTTGATCATTTAATGGGCGATCGTGGCTCAAGAGTTGGGAGTTCGCCTTGTAATCGGAAGGTTGCCGGTTGGAGCCCCGGCTTGGACAGTCTCGGTCGTTGTGTCCTTGGGCAAGACACTTCACCCGTTGCCTACTGGTGGTGGTCAGAGGGCCCGGTGGCGCCAGTGTTCGGCAGCCTCGCCTCTGTCAGTGCGCCCCTGGGTGGCTGTGGCTACAATGTAGCTTGCCATCACCAGTGTGTGAATGTGTGTGTGAATGTGTGTGTGAATGGGTGGATGACCGGATATGTAAAGCGCTTTGGGGTCCTTAGGGACTGTTAAAGCGCTATATAAATACAAGCCATTTACCATACAGGCCATTTCACCATTTAATTACATTTTATTTATATAACACCAAATAAGAACAACAGTTGCCTCAAGGTACTTTATATTGTAAGGTAAACACCCTAAAATATTTGCGAGAAAACCACAACAATCAGATGGCCCCAAGAGCAAGTACTTGGCGACAGTGGGAAGGAAAAACTCACTTTTAACAGGAAGTATAATTATTATTGTTCTTTCTTTAAACTGAGCAGTATTTTAGGGATTTATTCATCTGTAGCCCTCTGTTTTTTGGACACTACATGTCTTTAGGGGGCGACTGTGGCTCAAGAGTTGGGAGTTCGCCTTGTAATCAGAAGGTTGCCGGTTGGAGCCCCGGCTTGGACAGTCTCGGTCGTTGTGTCCTTGGGCAAGACACTTCACCCGTTACCTACTGGTGGTGGTCAGAGGGCCCGGTGGCGCCAGTGTTCGGCAGCCTCGCCTCTGTCAGTGCGCCCCAGGGCGGCTGTGGCTACAATGTAGCTTGCCATCACCAATGTGTGAATGGGTGGATGACTGGATATGTAAAGCGCTTTGGGGTCCTTAGGGACTAGTAAAGCGCTATATAAATACAGGCCATTTACCATTTACCATTTAGAGGTAAAAGATCAACATTCATTATTTTTAGGGGTAGATCGAGATTCACTGTGTCTTAAAATGTCTTCAGGTTATCATATTTTCTTAGTTTACTGCTCTGGAAACACTAGTGGTTGTCCTAATGTGAATGTGAAGAACCCTGCATCCACATAAAACAAAGTCTTTATATGTCATCCGTCATCATCAGCTATCACAACCTTCCAAGATGGGAAGGAACGGCAGGTCGGTGCTGCCCAGGTAGGTTCTCCCTCGGTGCTGGAAGACGTCGCTGATGGCCCACGTGAGGCGGCCCTCCGGGTCATGAAGCGTTCCCATGAGTTCGCCATCCAATCCCAGCTCCAGGACCAGAGCGTAGTGTGGCAGCAGAATGTTATACCAGTTCAGGGGAACCACCTGGAAACACAAACACATTGAATGTTTACTATTAGTGCTAAAGTGTGAAATAACTTTAGCACTTAGCAACATAGCCTTAACTCATAATGTACAGCTAAAATTTGGTAACAATAGCCAGGACAGGACATTTCAAGGCTTTTAAATGTGCCAATTTCCTGCTTTACTTTCTTACATATGATAGTAGACAAAGAAAGCTTAATGGAGTACTGCTATTAGCAATTTCAAGACATCAATTTGGACTCTTTTTGTGCATCTTACAGACTACAAAAATCTATGAATTTACAATAATCAACCTAATGAATAACTAATAATACAAGACACACATGACATAAAGAATGACTTAATGCAGGGGTAGGCAACCTTTCTGGCGAGTGCCATCTAAAATTTCCTCAGAAGTCAATGTGCCATATGATTGCATTAGCAATAAATTTAATAACGCCCTATATTAACAGTTACACAGTATATAGAACAACTTTATACAATTATATTTTTTGGACATGTTTGCAGCTATCAGCAAATAGTTATCAGCTATTTTGAAACAAAAAAGACACTTTTTATCTCCATAACAGCAAATGAACTGTACAACAGAAAATGCAAATGCTATTTATGGTCTCCTCACAACAATGATAAGAAAAAAAAAAGCCAATATGGCATGTTTGTTAATACAGGGATACACATGTTAATGTCATCTCTGGTCTCCCACTCAGAGACACAGGTCTCCGAGTGTCCAGCATTCAGACGGCTACCTGAGGACACTCTTCGTGTGAGAGAAAATCTGCTCACACAGATATGTAGAGCCAAATACTGTCAATAATGTCTCTGCAATGTTCTGAAGACAGTTAAACTTGTCAGGTAGTGATGTCCAGCAGGTGAAAATGCAAGCTCCATGAACACGCACAGCTATGGATTCCAGCTGCGTTCGTAGTTCTGCAAACTTTGACCCCCACAGAGTCGAGCTTTTCAGTTCAGTCAGCTGCACTCCGATGTCGCATTAACTCAGTCAGTTAATGCGAGACAAATCCAGCTGCTCATTAAAGCTTTCCGGTTTGATCAGTCTCGAGTCTATGGATGTATCCGTGTATTTCCATGGTGCTGATGCTGCGCTGAGCGGACAGCTCCTGAAGCATTTGAAGTGTCGGAATGTGGAAATTTCAACATCGCTTGAAAAAACTGCTAGCTAGCAACGTCCCTATCACAGGTAGGCTAAGTGATATTTAGCCAATTACAAGTTGAATCTGGTAGTTGGGGTTGTTAGCTAAGATACCGTCATTAAGAAGCGGCACGACTAATGTGTCTATGCGAACTCATTTGCGATGTGCACCGCTGGCCCGGCCATTTATTTTTTAATGCACCTTCTCAGATTAATTCACTGCGTGTTGTGCCATCAGTTAACCCTTCGCATGCCAGCTGTGGCATGCGTGCCCAGGGTTGCCGACCCCTGACTTAAAGAGTTCTTCAAAACTTTTCTTGTTCACTTGAAAAAAATAAATAATAAATAATAATACTATACACGTTTACAGTCTTCCACTTTTTGTTTTGGCCCCCACTGATAATTTCCTTCTTCATACCATCTATATGGAGAGGGGTTTTTTTTTTAACACAATCACTTCTCCACACAGAGCCACGTAGGTTTGGATTTTTTCCCCTTAATAATAAACACCTTTATTTAGAAACCGCATTTTGTCTTTACTTATGTAACGACCAGATCTGAGGCTCACAGCTACTAACAACACAGGACACGAAATAATGATTAGGGAGAGGAGAAAAAAAGAAAGACATTAATACTTCCTGTTCCCTTTTTTAAAGATCTTTGCATGGAGTAATGTCTTTGTTTGACTTAGCTTTGCATAAATGTGGAACTGTAACTGGAGATGGTGTCAGGCTGCAGGGAGTGGCAGGAAACAACATTAGACAAAGACGTGTCAGTGTTTTCTTTCATTCAGACTAAAATTGAGATATGAAAGTGGTGGCGTCAGCAGTTTGGTATCAATGTCCACCGTGCTAAAAGCTTATAAACTTCATTTTGGCCGCGAGTTTTTATTTTCCTGGGAGACCAAACCGTGTCTGAACTGAACCATTTCTTTTGTTGAAATGTCTTTGATTTAATTTTCACCCCTGAAGCAGTTCAGCAACAGTTCAGATGTGTGTCCTGGGATGAATTCATTCAAGTGTGTCTGCGTGTGTCGGAGCAGTGTATTTAGTGTCTGTGTGTGTCCAGCTAAAAAGGTCCTGACCCTGTCCTGTTAGATTTCACACTGTCTCGTCACCATGCAGTCAGGAACAAAGCTTGACCACACTATAAATAACTGAGAATCACGGAGACCAGATGCATTATGGGAAAATAGATGAAACTACACTGCTTCTATACAGAACCTCTGAACTTAAGTTGGGAAGCAGCTAATACCTTCTTTCATTATTAATTAATCTGCATTGAGCTTCCTTCTCAATAAACTAAAATATTACAAAAGATGTCCCAGTTACTAACAGCTTATTTGTTACTTTACAGCACAAAATACCGAACTTTATTGTTGCTTTGGGGAACTGAAGTCATTTTGCAATTCCAGCCAAACAATATTTTAACTGGTTGCTTATTTGCAGAAACCACAGACTTTTTTTTCTGTGTATTTACATCTTAAATAATCTTTTATTTAATTTGATTGAGGTGCAGCCATCAACACAAAAACCTGGATGAAATCAGCACTTATCTGAGATCTTACAGGCTGTTTTAAAACTACAGCAGATCCCTTTTAGTTGCCAATAATCACACAAGTTCAAGTTTGACTCACATTTTTTTTTCTTATCACCCATCAGCTCATTATCCTCATAATCAAAACTCACTGACCTTGGCCAGGAAGCGTTTGACCACTGGGTACGGAGCAATCATATCCAGAAAAGGTGGCATGAACTTCCGAAAGCGAGGTGTTGTTATGCCAACCAGGAATGTACCATGGTCACTGAGTCGGATGTTGTCGGGATAACCAATCATGTTGTCCATGATGACCTCCTTGGTACCAGATTTCGGGCCTTTTAACCAATACCTGAAATACAACAAAACATTTTTCTTGATTTGATTTGAGTTTTCTTCCCTTTGGGGGAAAAAAAGTGCATTTTAAGGGAAAAGCTTAGTTTAGCCTCCAGAAAATGAATGCAACTTTGTATAATATCCTCTAATCAATCCAAACCTCAGTATACGTCCAATGCTGGTTTCCGCCAGTAGCAGGAAGTCTTCGTCAGGTGACAGGACGATGCCATTCGGCATGTAGAGAGAATCCACAAGCACAGTCACACTTCCTGACTGGGGATTGTAGGAGAGAAGACGGCCAAGGCTGTTCAGCTCAATCACCTGAAAAAAAATCAGAATTGTTCAGTTTGAACGGTTTAGCCTGATTTTGTACAGCTTTGTATTTAATGTATCCAAACACCATTTATATAAAGCTCCTGTTTATCTCTTTAGTTTACATAAACTCAGTTTAAGGTGAGCTTTGCATTAGTACAGGGAGTGCAGAATTATTAGGCAAGTTGTATTTTTGAGGAATAATTTTATTATTGAACAACAACCATGTTCTCAATGAACCCAAAAAACTCATTAATATCAAAGCTGAATGTTTTTGAAGTAGTTTTAGTTTGTTTTAGTTTTAGCTATTTTAGGGGATATCTGTGTGTGCAGGTGACTATTACTGTGCATAATTATTAGGCAACTTAACAAAAACAAATATATACCCATTTCAATTATTTATTTTTACCAGTGAAACCAATATAACATCTCCACATTCACAAATATACATTTCTGACATTCAAAACAAAACAAAAACAAATCAGCGACCAATATAGCCACCTTTCTTTGCAAGGACACTCAAAAGCCTGCCATCCATGGATTCTGTCAGTGTTTTGATCTGTTCACCATCAACATTGCGTGCAGCAGCAACCACAGCCTCCCAGACACTGTTCAGAGAGGTGTACTGTTTTCCCTCCTTGTAAATCTCACATTTGATGATGGACCACAGGTTCTCAATGGGGTTCAGATCAGGTGAACAAGGAGGCCATGTCATTAGTTTTTCTTCTTTTATACCCTTTCTTGCCAGCCACGCTGTGGAGTACTTGGACGCGTGTGATGGAGCATTGTCCTGCATGAAAATCATGTTTTTCTTGAAGGATGCAGACTTCTTCCTGTACCACTGCTTGAAGAAGGTGTCTTCCAGAAACTGGCAGTAGGACTGGGAGTTGAGCTTGACTCCATCCTCAACCCGAAAAGGCCCCACAAGCTCATCTTTGATGATACCAGCCCAAACCAGTACTCCACCTCCACCTTGCTGGCGTCTGAGTCGGACTGGAGCTCTCTGCCCTTTACCAATCCAGCCACGGGCCCATCCATCTGGCTCATCAAGACTCACTCTCATTTCATCAGTCCATAAAACCTTAGAAAAATCAGTCTTGAGATATTTCTTGGCCCAGTCTTGACGTTTCAGCTTGTGTGTCTTGTTCAGTGGTGGTCGTCTTTCAGCCTTTCTTACCTTGGCCATGTCTCTGAGTATTGCACACCTTGTGCTTTTGGGCACTCCAGTGATGTTGCAGCTCTGAAATATGGCCAAACTAGTGGCAAGTGGCATCTTGGCAGCTGCACGCTTGACTTTTCTCAGTTCATGGGCAGTTATTTTGCGCCTTGGTTTTCCACACGCTTCTTGCGACCCTGTTGACTATTTTGAATGAAACGCTTGATTGTTCGATGATCACGCTTCAGAAGCTTTGCAATTTTAAGACTGCTGCATCCCTCTGCAAGATATCTCACTATTTTTGACTTTTCTGAGCCTGTCAAGTCCTTCTTTTGACCCATTTTGCCAAAGGAAAGGAAGTTGCCTAATAATTATGCACACCTGATATAGGGTGTTGATGTCATTAGACCACACCCCTTCTCATTACAGAGATGCACATCACCTAATATGGTTAATTGGTAGTAGGCTTTCGAGCCTATACAGCTTGGAGTAAGACAACATGCATGAAGAGGATGATGTGGACAAAATACTCATTTGCCTAATAATTCTGCACTCACTGTATAGATCTCTTTTTATCGTTGCTCTGTTTTGTTGAATTACCACCTAAAATACACAAAAAACTACATTTGTTTCTTTGCCTGATTCACTTCAATTGGCTTATTTGAACAGATTACAATAAAAAGTACCTTGAGGCAACTGTTGTTCTTATTTGGTGTTATATAAATAAAATGTAACTAAATAATCAAAACTATGTTTGACTTTGTCCATATCTGACTATTGTAGGTTAGAATCAATGTAGCTGGGGAATGAGGTAATCAGAGAAAGACATTCAATGGCCGTTAGCCTGCTGGCTTCCTCCTGTGATACTCAGTTTTGTTTTTGTGCACCAAAGTAGCTGAAAGACAAAACCGAGCGAGCCAGAGTAGCTTATGAAAAACATTTTGAAAAATGGTTTTGTTACATTATTTCATTACATTTCCTGAGGGCAAGATTACACAGAGACGGTGGATTCTGGTTGTCTTATAACTCCCTTATCCAGAGAGTGATATTTAATGACCGTAATAATGCTCACGAGAGAATACATCAGCTCTGTTTTGAACAGTAAAGGTTCCACCTTATGTTAAAAGGGTTCTCACTATCTACCACCCAAACTCCAATGTTTCTAAGCTTCCACATCAAATAAAACATGGTCATCCCTCAGGCAGCCACGGTGACTGCCACGGTGAACCAGGAAATCATATTTCTAATTTGCATCTTTACTGTGAGAAGTTAATCAGATTTTAAAGTGCTTCCTGAAGCCTCACCAGAAGGCTGAGTGGACTCTTGTTGGTTCCTTTTTTTGGCAAATTGGCCAGATGGACTGGGACAAAGAACTAGCTTAAGTGTCCTCTTGTGTTTTTGAGTGCCGTGGTTACCAAGCGACGCTGGAAAAAAAACAAACAAAAAAAACAATCCTCAATGGCGCTTGCTTGCATCAGCAGTCCTTTTTGTGATCTATTAGAAGACCAGAGCTGCTGCCCACCTTTTTTTCCAAATCTTCTTTGTGCAAATCTACAGTAAAAGTTGTGTTTGGATTATTATTTTAAAGCCCAGACCTCCTTCTCACCTCCAGTTTGACGTGCCTGCGTCCCCAGCGACTGGAGGAGTCCGTGAAATAGATTATTCCAGTTTGGGAGGAAATCTCAAGCCCGTTTAAAAAGGCAAAGGGAATGCCATCAGCTCCTGAGGACAAACAGAATGACTTTACTGGTCTTAAAGGGATTCATACAGCATGTGGAGCACAACTAGCACACTGTACCCTCTGAATTAGCCAGCAGTAAAGTCTTTTCTCCGGTTTTGGGATCCACGCTGTGAAGCCCGAAGTAAGAGTCAGCAACGATCAGCTGACCGTGACGATCCAAACGGATGCCATGAGGCCGACCGCACACAGGTTCATAGTCTGTACTGCTACCTGCAGACACACAACATGTGGTGCTGTGAAAACATTCAATGTTTTTCTTAAGGTTAAGGATACAGATCTGTTGACATAGACTGAGCTGACAGCACGATGGAACAGGGTTAATTATACACACCGTTTTCATTTTTGTGTCTTTTTGACACGCAAAAATCGACTTAAAGATTTCCATTAGTCTCATATGCGCTTTTAAATACTCAGAGCAAATTGTGAAAAAATAAACCTAAAATTATAAATAAAGGTTTACTGAATAATTCAATCAGACACCTTAAATATTCAGGTTTCATGTGTGCTGCAAATGACATTTTTCCCAGTGTTGTTGTAGCTAAATGCAGCGAGTCATCTGGTTTGGGTTATTTCCACTGAGGTAAATGAATCCTTGTTAACTGCCAAAGTTCATTATCATCTAATTTTCTTCTAACCAAATGAAGCACTGAGCTACTTTGACTGTCCCCTTAGACATAAGAGCTTCTATTAGCCCTCTGATACTCAAAGTTAAAATTTAACTTTAAAAGTCATGAGAAGTCAGCTATTAAATGCCAGCTTTTATCTTCATACTATTTAAAAAAGATGAACTGCTGATTCGAAGGACATAATGTCACAGGTTACAACAGCTACACTGTAAAGTTATGAAGACCACAAAAAGTTAGGAGGAAAGTGAGGAAGGAAGCAGTCATCCCTGAACAAACACCAACCGCATTCTGGTAGATTTTGTCCCATCTGAGTGATGAAGGTCAGGCTGTCGTCAGGACCGATTCTCCACAGCTTCCCGTCCACTGTGCCCGTGTACACATTACCTGAAACACACACTCCATTGCACTTAGATGTCTTCACACAGAAATAAGAAAGAAGGGGAAAAATAAACTCTCTCACCATGCTCATCAGCAGTGAAGGATTCTGGTCCGTGTAGTTTCCCAGTGAACAGCCTGCGACCCTTCTGCAGATGGGTGTTGACAGCCAGCGGACCCTCCAGAGCCGGAGGTGGCCCCTTCAGTCTGGGGAAACAAACCGTGGGTAACGATACCTTCAGGAAAACTGAACAGCAGCACCGAGCTAAATGAACTTTGTGTTATGAGCTATTATAATAGTTCTTGAACATTAAATAAAAGAAAAAATATAAATACACTGTTTTACGAAAGCTACTCTCTATATATACAGAGGCAAAAAGCATTTTGATTGAATTAAAACATAAAAATGCAATCTGACTTTGACTGGCAGCCCGTAAACTCTTCTCCTCATGCACATCTGATCCAGTGGTTTAACTTTGCTTGTAAAACAGCAGTTTGGTTCTTGTATCCACTTTTAAAAGGCTGTTAACTGTATCTGCTGCACTTTCCACTATAATCAATGTTTGCGGGCCTAAACCGCCCCGCAGTCACGTTGGAGGGACTCCAGCTGAAAGTGTGAATACTTACACGTGTGGTTTGGGGTCGATGGGAGACGGCAGCAGGTAAACTCCAACAGCGACAGCCAGGAGAGCCACTAACAGAGAGCGCCTTCCCATTCTGAGCGAGACAGGAAAGAAACAGCACTGGATATTACAAAATTCATGAAGTCATAACGCAGCTGCAAACTATTTGTGGCAACAGTACCAAATATTTCCACTAGCCTTTGACATTTTGGTGTTTTTTACTGGTCTATTGACCACAGATGTTTTAAATGTACTGAACTTTTACAGTGAACACTTTGGCACAACTCATAAAAAAACAAGAAGTATCCATAAAAGAGACAGTTACTATGAACTTTGGATGCCTACAGATGTGAATTTCGGGGAGTTCCAGCACGAAAACGCGTTTTTCCAGCAGTGACCTTTTAATGCCAAAACATGACTCGTGTTCTTAAAAACATTCATTCTAACACCATGAACATGATTATCTCCACCACAAACAATGTTGTGACTTCAGTCAGCAGCTCCACACACGCTCCTCCTCCTCATCTCCTCTGACAGATTTATTAACCATGAAGGAGCCAGAAGGAAAAAAATACAATTAGAGGTCGTCCACTATTAGGACATTTCATGCTTTCAGGCAGCTTCATGGACACAGCTGAGATGTACATGATTAAAATCTCCCCATAATGAGACATTTTGCATGTGTAGATAATTTTGAGCATAAGCCACAGTAGAAATGTTAACATCCACAGGAGATTTAGAACAAGTTAACTAAAAACTTTATTTGTGTAGCATTCATGCAGCTAAAATTCCATCACGATTTTTCTACAAAATGTGTGATAATTATATTTCTGATGATGATTTCTATCCATGTTTGCAACTTACAGGAAGCTGCAGCTGCATTATAGCACAACACTACTAACACAGCATTCAATCCAGAAATGTGCATCCCCCTTTTTTCCACAACAGCACACAGAAAACAAATCAAATGTTTAAACTGAGAATATTCACCAATTTAAGAAAGAAAAGAGCCTATTTTGATTTTGTGGCCATGTTTCCTTTTTACTAAACTGTAATCTTAGGCTGGCACGTGGCTCTCAGTCTCAGATATTCCCGGCTTTGTCTTAATGTTGTGAGAGTTGGCAAATGTAAACGAATGGCCTTGCTCTATGTGATATGGGTCAGTCCTAACACAAAGTAATAAAACAACATTTTTTTTAATAAAACAATAATCTCCAATAAGTGTATAAAATAATTCTGGAGAAAAATAAAATAAGAAACAATAAATAGAATAAAACTACAAGCTATTTACAATAAATAAAGAAAAATAAAATAAATCTGATTGTCTTCAACTGACAATTGAGTGACTTTTTTTAAATAAACAAAACCATTTCTTCTTCAAGCCAATTCAGAAAAATGTACAACCTGTTACACAAAAGTTCACCAGTATTCAGGAAAACTGCAAAGCTTAAAACTTCCTTTGTGTCGAGCCTCCAGGCACTCACTGAATGTCGCTTCCCGCTCAATATCGACTGGACAAGATGCACATTTCAGCTCAAATATGAAGCACAACAAGCCGCCTTTGTTAACACATCCTATGGTTACGCTACAGGACCTGCAGTTAATGAGTGCTCAGAGTGTACTTTGGCTTCGTGTTGATTACATCAAGCTCCTCTGATTCCTTTGAACATAAAGGAAACACTGTGGAGGTTTTTTTGTTTCCTCACATCAGGTGATGTTAATCAGTCAGAAACTCAGACGTGGCATTTGAGTGTCAAGTGGAAAAAATGTGACATTTTGCAGTTGTGACAGCTTTGTAGGAATGAGAGAAATCCCAAAGAGTGAGCTCTGGGGAACAGTTGTGCAACAGATTGCTGGATTTCCAGCTAACCTCCTTAAATGTAGAGGCTAAATAATAACCTGTTCTGCACATTCTCCTGCCCCGTGTCAATAAATAAAAAGTCAGGAGGCTTTGAGTTTGTGAGTTTATTAAAATGATTTCCCATTATATATATATTTTGTTATTTCTTTTTTGCTGCTATTTGTTAGTTGGTAAAGTAGCAGAATCAGGTCTAAGTAGTTTACTAACTAACAAAAGGGTTTAGTCCTGGTGATAAGAACAGTGGTCCCTGAATGCAGCACATAAAAATGATTAATTAATCAGCTTAGCAAGGTGACTGCTGTGCTCCGGGGACAGGTTGACATGCAGAAAGCTTGAGCCAGCACAGATTCTGGATCAACAGTGTCAAACTCGTTTTAATTCATCAGCCCATCTCAAGTGGGTCAAATCAGTAAAAAACACTGTAGAAAAACTTTATTTAAAAAGCACACATAAATGAAACAAACTTTCCCCAACCTTTTTTAGATATTCCTTTATTTGATAGGCTTCAATTTTTACGAGGCCGCTATTGTAAAATATGCCCTTTAAAATAAAGTTTATGCTGACTCACTGCACCACCTTCTGGTACAAACTGATATTACACAAAAGTACAGCCTGGCCCTAGTTGGACTTCTGTTGGTTTCTCTTCAACACAATATATAGATGTTTTGGACACTGTTGATTGCTTTAGTTAATTCTGTAAGACTTTAAATTTTTTTAATCATATGAATTTTCAGTAAGTGCCTTTAAGTGTAAAAAGGTACATTCTTTAGTTGTTCACCTAAAGAAAATAAGCCTGAGTGCAAGACAGGGTTATCTTACTTCCTTAAAAAATGCCAGATAACATAACAAAGTTTTACTTCTTGCTATTTTTGTTCTTATTTAATAAGCCAAACATTTACAAAGCAGGTCAGGAACAGTTCGAGATGTCTTTAAGGAAAATACATGTGATTACAACAGCCTGTCTAGGTTTTTCCGCGTTTAATACAGAGTCAACATGAGCCTCTGCAGGCTGACAGACATGTAACCATGGCTGGACCACATATTGAGGCAAAGAGTGAGTCTTATCTTACTTAACAAATTGTTATTAATTTTCCTCTTATTTCTGGAAATTTGATAAATAAATAAAAATATATTTTCTCCTTCACTATGTTAAACCCCAGCATGTTCCCGGACCGCATGTTTGTAATCCCTGTATCCTTAGGTAATGAAGCGTTATCTGGTTGCAACGGTGCGTTAAGGTTCAACTTTCACCACCATGTATTATGTATTCAGACCATTTGTTCTGCCCAGTGGAAGCTCACGATCAACTGAAAACCATAACAATCAAACCTGCTACACCCGAGAAGGTTTTTTTTTTCTTAGTGGGTCATAAAAAAGTCTTTAACTCGCTTTCAATCTTTTAGGATAAAGCAGGGAAAAAGTAAAGCCACATTGTTTGACGGGAGGTTTGTAGAGTGCAAAGAAAACATTCACACTTGCTGGTCATGCGTGCGTTTGGTAACATGAATCACTGGAAATAAAAACCTTTTATAAGTGTGTAATCGAAGCCGAAATGTAGTCCAGAGCCTAGTAAGTCCAACAAACTATTGAATTCGTTTTTTTCAAGTTGTTATTTTCTTAAAATAGAGCAGATTAAATTAATTTACACATTTTGTTAAGCGCAATCTGGCACAGGGTTCACAGAGAACGTTCACTTTATGCTTGCGTTCGGTGTATTGGTGACTGTTTTGGATGAGCGCGAGCTAAAAATGAAACAAAGTATCAAACTTACATGACTGAACTCCTGAGCGCGCGACTCCTCCGTCTGCTGGATCAAAGCCTCCGTATCAAGCGGAGGCGAAGCGGTAACGTCAAGACGACCGAAATGTACAGGAACTTATCCGGTTTCAAAATAAAAGCCTCATCGACGTATGTTTTGGAATCTATTTATGTCTTTACTTAAGAGAAATTCAGTGCAAAGAATTACAAACCCCAAAATTTACCGTCAAAGACTTTAACGTCATTTAAGTTAGTATAACATTTTGATTGAGGATATTTTTCCAAAAATTGATTGATTTACAAAATATAAACACACTTGTTCAGTTTTTATTTTGAAAGCGGTATTGACGTTACTCCCGTATTTTTCCTGACAACTTCATACACGAGTTGAGCGTTCGAAAGAGGGACTCCCACATTTATGTGAGGTTATTTGAGTTGGGGTCAAACAGAGGACGAGAGGAGGCGCTGCTGCATTGCTGCCAGAAAGTACACGTGAAAACATCCCATCTCTGAACAGTTAAAACACAGCAGATACCTCTGGTAACCACAGATAATCCCATATTGGTCCAGATTAAAGATAAATAGATTATTAAACAGAGTACTGTTGGCCGAGTCTTCTCTGTCCACGAGTAAAAAGGTACTGTTTGAAAAGGTATTTGCCCCCTACATGATAACTTAGCTTTTGCATATTTGTCACATTTGCATGTTTTGGATTATCAAAATCCTGTTTAATATTAAACAAAGATATCTCAAGAAAAATAAAATGCAATTTTAATAATCATCATTTCATTTATTAAGAGAAAAAAGTTATCCAAACCAGCGTATATGAAAAAGTAATTGCCCCTTTTTGTTAAATCATGAATTAACTGTGATTATTCACATTTTTTGTAAAGCCAAATTCAATTTCACCATCTGATTACTACCAAACCTGTTGAATCAAACAATCACTTAAATAGATCCTGTGAGACAAATTGAAGTACACTAAATTATCTCAAAAAGCAACACATCACGCCAATTTCTAAGGCTTTGGGACTCCAGTAAACCAAAGAGAGCAGTTATCCATGAATGGAGAAAACATGGAACAGTGGTGAACCTTTCCAGAATGACCGCCCTATCCTAAATTACTCCAACAGCCCAGCGACAACTCATCCAGGAGGTCACAAAAGAACCCAGAACAACATTTAAAGAACTGCAGGCCTTAACCTGTCTCGGTTAAGGTCAGAGTTCATGATTCAACAATAAAAAAAAATTTTTTTAAAAGAGACTGGGCAAAAGTGGCATCCATGGGAGTCCAAGGAGAAAGCCACTGCTGACCAAAAGAAACACAAAGGCTAATCTCACATTTATCAAATAACACCTTGGGGATTCTTTTGGGAAAATATTCTGTCGACTGACGAGACAAAAGGAGCTTTCCAAGTTCCTTCGTTAAGCTTTGTTTAATATTAAAATTTGTTTTATGATCTAAAACATTTAAGTGTGACAAATATGCAAAAAAAAATAAAATAAAATAAAATAAACCCCTAAGAAATCAGGAAGCAGACAAATACGTTTCCACAGCCCTGAACAACATCGCTTATTTGTAAATAAAAAGTTTGATGTGAGACCACTTGAAAAGCAAGTAGGTACACTCAGATAATTCAAAAGAAATGGGGTCACATTCTTGGTAAAACTGAGTAAAATAATGAGTAAACAAGTGAAACAGAAGACAAAAAACACATAACCCTTTAAGTTTCTTTTATAATTTCACCTTTAATAGATGAAGCCCGCCTTGCCGTGAGGAAAGGCCACATTTGGTAACGATTGAAACCACCTACAAAAATAAACCCGCCTCAGCCTACGGAGAGAGAACACGATGAGACCTTCAGCCTCTCCTTCAGGTTTGTTGAACTGTACAAAGGCACAGAGATTGGGACATTTCAGACCGAGCTCCAACTGCAGCTCAGATCTGAAACTTTTACCCAGAAAACCCTTTTAATTTTTTTGAACTCAAGTGTAGAACAATAGAGTTAGCTTTGTGTTTTCAAGCTCATCATAAACCTGAAAAGGTGTATAGCTTCTCTATAGCGAGTCTGGGTGAACAACAACAACAAAAACAGCATCACTGGGAAAAAAATCAGGAAGAGCTTCAACAACACAGATCTTTGGCATTTAACACAACAGTTTGTGGATGTTCAAACCAGAGACCCGAGCGCACAAATCCGAGAAGCGTCAAAACTGCTCAGAAAATTAAGCTTGTGAACGAATTTAGTTCACAAAAAAACCAACAAACAAACAAACAAAAACAAAAAAACACCATCAACCCAGGTATCATTTAGTAGCTTTTCTGGAGCTTCCAATCCCAATACATGGTCAAAAAAGATATTTTTGAACACTTTTAAGAGTAAAAGACTAAAGGCTTCAATGCTCTAAAAAAGCTACTTTGGGAGATGCTTTTCTTTTTTTCTTTTTTTTCTTTAAAGAACAAGATTTAAATATTTGAAACAATGAAGTAATACATATTCTTACATGTAAAGTTCGTGAATGTTTTCTGAGCTGTCATTTTACACTATATTATCCTATATAACACACCCTAATTTATATCCAGTTTGGGGACAAAAAAAATACTAAAAGTGTAAATGTGAAGCTAGTTTCAAAGAAAAGCAGAGGGAAGGCTGAAAGCTCTTAAATACGCAGGAAGCGTAAAAATATTAACATTTGACAGGCTTGAAAAGATGATTTTGTGATGTTTTTATAAAGAATTAATCCCAATTAGCCTAAAAATCAGAGCAATAGTCAAATTTCAGCAACATCTAAAGAAATAAAACATATGCTAACAAGGAAAACAGGTTTAAATAGTGTAAAATGACAGAAAGTATAAGAATATTTCAATTAAGACTAAGGAGCCAATGGTTTGCACGCTATCAGACTCTAGGTATGTTTGAACAGCCTTAAAAACAACATCTCTGAATACATACAAGGTATCATATCTGATCTTCATACACGAACACTACTGGCCCAAAAAGCTTTCCATGACATATAATTCTTCAGCAATCCTAATTTCTATCAGCAGCAGGTAAACGGCATCTGAAAACTATTTTCCAGACGCTGTCCGACTGCTGTTTTATCTAAAATAACGCATGCTTTTAATGTTGAACAGCCCAGGATTGTTTACAGTAAGCAAACTATTTCACAGCCAACTCTGAGCAAAATCCTACGGAAGCTCACTGAGACCAAAACTTATTAAATGACCTCACAATCGCCGACTTCTGCCACACTATACTTTCATCAGCTAAAACAGAAAAAAAGAATAATAAGATTGTAGTGTGTTAGATGTTAAGATAAAGTAGAGCGTGTGATCGCGGTACACAGGAGAAAAAATTAAATTTTAAAAACCCGTTTTCCCTGAATTCAAAGTTAAAGTGCCCAAAAAATTTAATTTGATGCAACTAGTCTGGGATGATGTGTTTTAACAGCTAGAGTTGTTTATGAGATACACAAAAAACAACAACATGGCTTCAAGATTCAGTTACTGTTTCCATTCAGACTTTCGCACCACTTTCAACTATAACGTATGGAAGCAAAAGAGGGCCAAATTAATTGTATTTTTGTTTTTGAGTTTTCTGAATTTGTTAACTTTGAAAAAGTAAAACCACCAATAATTAAAATTATATACTCAAAGTTTTCAAATGACATACTGAAAATTAAGCATTTAAAAAGACCAAGTTTAAATTTCTTGTATTTACATGTAACCATTAAGTTATTAAATGAGTTTTCTCTTTGGAAATTACATAAAAGTTGGGAATTTCTACAAGACACTAAAAAAGGAATAAAAAATGGTCAGGAAGAAAATGGTCAGGATGTTCCAACTTTTACCAAGAAATGCTCCAAAAACAGTGGCTATTACATTTCCCATAATCCAACATTTCCCAATATATTCCAGTGGGCCTTCTCCTCTTTTAAACCCAGCGTTTGAAAGTTTATAATGCTGGACTCTTGCCCATGATAACCCAGAGATTATATATAAAACTAGTTCATTTAAATTCTAAAGGCCCTTTTTTGCTTCCATAAAAATAACCCAGTGTTTAATAGTAGAAGGAACTGGGGTTAAAACCCCTTTAAATAAAACCTCTACACTATATATACTGTATGTTTTTCCCTCTGATGGGATGAGGCCCCTTATAGATGTTTTGCTCCAGGCAACAACACAAAAATATCTTTGGTTATAAAAAAAAAACAAAAACAAAATAAATCTATAAGATAAATCAAGTTTGACACAGAAGCAAGAGAACAGTTGGCGTGTTTGACCACTAGATGGCGACAGTCTCCTACAGAAACGCCCTGCAGCACCCTCAGTTTGACATCATTTAGTACCTGCAGCTCAAACAGCAAACAGCATTTTGCAACACATAAAGATAAAATGCAATGAACATGAATGTTTTGACTTATTTGTCCAGATTATTGACCGTTTTCTTCAAAATTGCCCCCCAAAAATATTCCAAGCAAACAAGAAAAAGCCTCTTTGACTTTTAAATGATAAATTACATCACCACAGAAAATATTGCATATATATCAAAGGTTTTAATGGCCTTTTATTAAGAAAACCTTTTCTCTTTGAGCCCCCTTTTGCACTCTGATGCATTTCTTTAGTTTTTCTGCCTTTAAACCCTCATGTTTACTACAGTCCTGCGTGCCTTGATTTGTGTCCCACTCTTATTTTATCCTTAGGAGAGGTTTATGAGGTCAAGGCTGCACATTTTAGTTCAAGATAAGCGTATCAAAAAGTTGCGTTTTAAATGAATGCCTGCTGACAGACGGGTTGAAACGCACACAATGCCGCTGTTTTTCCTCCCTGGTCTCAGCAGCTATCAGCACTCACAGACCTCCTTTTCTTGCACTCATGGATTCGAGGAGCTCACATAATGCAAAAAGTGAACAAGCAGTTAATCAAAGTGACTTGCGGTTGGAGGAAACCCCCGTCACTGTCCACGGTCACACTGCTTGTATGACAGTCTTTCCCATGTATTAGCTCCTCATGCCATTTATCTTCCCCTAGTTTTTTTCTTTCCTGCATCTAATGTTTCTTTTCTACTTCCTCTGAACCATTCAGTCAACTTCCAGAAACCTGTCAAATCTCCACACTCCTTCCTCTGACCACATGGGGGGTCAAAGTTCAAGCAGTTTGCTTCAGTCTATTCAGCTCATGCTTCACCAAACTCTGCTGGTGGTGGAAAAAACACAAAGGCTTCAGATCCCACCAGTTCATCTTCACTCCACATGAAAAAACAAACAGCGTTTTTTTCACAAACTGCAACCAAAACTAAACTACTACAAAAATCTCTCTAGAGTTCCTGCATCTGTTTTCTGTCACACCACCTTTCATTTCTCCTTCCTTTCATGTAAACAATCTCAGGCTGGCTTTTATGGAGTCCTAAATGTGCCAAAAGCATGAACAGATAATTAAATTCCATATAAATGGATAACAAATATAAGAAGAATTTCTTCTCAGATTCATATATTTTGATTGGACATGTTTTTGGAACTGATACATCCCGAATAACTACAATCCATTTTCATTCTTAGTAATTAGTGCTATTATTATTGGAAACTGTATTTACTTTTACATTTGACAACTACTGTGGGTTCAAATAACTCCATTTTATGATATATCAACACCTTTTAGACTCAACTTGTCCAAGTTTAAAGTTTTCTCGTAGTGGAAAAATCACTAGAAAAGTGCAGTTATTTTCATAAAAGTTTGCACGGTAAATAAAAATGATCCTGCCAATAGAATAAAGGTGTTATTTAAAAAATAGAACGCCTATAGCAGTTTCTAAAATTAAGTAAATGAAGTGTTGCTTGCAAATATTTTAAAAAGTAAATCTGTAATTTTTCTGTCACACTTCAGACTCCATACATATCCATGCCAGCTTCTTTTATCACTTCACACATATTTGCAAACTTCAGACTTTCCAGTTCCTCTCCAATTTATCCCAAACTATTATCATATATATGCAACTGCAGCCTCTGGGCCTGTTTAGACCTTCCAGCTGATAATTTTTGAAAAATATTGGTCTTTCATGTTCTGATGCTTGGATTTTCTGTGTCCTGTTGAAGTCTGAAAAAACTATTCTCAGCATCTGTGTCAACAAGCAGATTGTTGCTCCGCCTCTCTACAATAAAACAAAAATAAGACTTTGTTTTAAAAAGAAAAACAAAAAACAATAAAAAGCTTCACCCATATAAATTAAGAAAAAAGAATATGTACAGACCTTTAAAACAAACAAATTAAATAAAAATAATTCAACATATGGCCTTGAGTCTTTCACAAGTTCAAAGGATAAAAAGGTGAGGGAAACAAAAAGGATGAACTGCATAAATTATGTGACAGCAGGACAGAGTGAGAGAAGAAGAAGAAGAGAGGGATGGACGGCGAACAGTGGAGAGGATGAACGGATATGGCACAGTGAGTGAATCTTTGGTGTTTGCAGGCAGACGGAGCCGAGCGGGAAGCAGTTTGAAATCTTGAATCCAGCAACCCAAATTCTGTCTGTTCGTCTTTTTTATTTGCAGTCTCTTTTTTCTGTCCTCTTGTCATCCTTTATTATCCCTTCTTCCAGGTGCTGGATCCTCTCTCCTGATTCTGTGTTCACATCCCTCCCTCCATCAAAATGTACACCAGGAGATTAAAAATGAAAAACAAAACAAAACATCCCCTTCGTCCCTCTAGGGGGCAGTAGTCCTTTTTAAAGGAGGTTATATCCTCTTAAGAAGGCCCCCTGACCTCCAGCAGTGCCTCCTGCAGTCTCTGCCGGTAGGTTTCATAGCGGCGAATTACTGCGTCCTTCTGCTCCTGTTCCTCCTTTTCGAGGATCCGCAGGAAGTTTTTCAGCTCAGGGATGGAGAAGGCATCCCACTGAGGAGAAAAGCAAGCAAGAACACTTCGCTCAGTTTTCTGTTTTTTCCTTTTTAATTGATAAAGTATATGTCTATGGACGATGCTTGATAGTACAGTAGGAGTGGTTATTTCTCTTTTTATGCGTAGCATCCATCTTGGGATAACAACAATGGCACCTTTACTGCTTTTTAAAAAACATGTTAAGCAGTTTGTCGTAGAAGTTTCACTAGGAAAACAATTTTTTAAATTTTTAAATTTTTTAAAATAGTCAGCTACTAGGTTTGAATATAGAACAATAACAATAATGTACAATGATAAATGAAAGTAAAAGATTTAAAAGGAACGGGGGAAAAAAAGACTAGGATAGAGATTGGCAAAGACTGTGGCCCCCTGTTGGGCTGTAAAGGTACTACAGAATTAATTTACAGTCACTTTCTTCGCCAGTTTTCCAGTTTTTGTCATTTTTGCTTAAAAATTGCCATTGAATATTTAAGTCATGGGGATAAAAAAAAGAAAGTACTTGAGATAAAACACTTTATGGCATGTCAGCTTCAATAAGTAAATCCTCAGAAGATCTAAATCAAATGAAAACACAAAAGAATTGTGCATTAGATGTTAAAGTTTTGAAATGGGCCACAGGAGTTTTACGTTTGGGAATGGCTGAACTCGGAGACAAACGAGCACAGAGGCCAGGAAGATGTCAATAAAGCTGAAATGTGGTGATAATCAGTGTTACCATGACTTCTCCCGTCTGCTGTTCTTTCAGGACAAAGCTGAGCAGGTCTGGGTCGGGTCCCGCCACCAGGCGAAGAAACAACGGCTTCTCAGCATCCGCCAACTTGCATGTATAAACTGCAAACCACACACACACACACACAAAACAGATTTAATTAGTCTGTAAAGTATGCACGCTGCATGAAACCACAGGCAGCTGTTCCTCTGTGCACATATAAACGGATTTGGCAAAGGATGAAAGGATGGGAGCGCCATATTACCATGCAGTAGTTTACAGGAACAGACAGTGAGGGACAGATTCTGTTAAAGCCAGTAACGTATTTACATCTGCAAAAGATGTAGAAGGTGCTAGAGGCTTGATTATTCTGACATTCACATATTTCCAGACCTCAATCTGAAATCGGTTTGTCTGCTGACTTAGCATCCGAGGACAAAAGCCTATTTTTCAGGGCTTACAGTGTAATTAGGATGTCAGGGTAGTGTATATATTCATTTACAGACCTCCTGCTTCATCAATGTGTTCTCAGCCCAGTGACACTTTGTAGTGTTCCTTCTGCAAGGTGCCCTTTAACCCTCTGGTCCCAAAAGTAATGCTCATGTTTAACAAAGACGCAAAGACCTTGTAAGGAGGTTGGAGAGTGCTGGGGGCATAATTTCTTGGGTTAAGAGCCAGGAAACTCTGGTTCCTACTCCTTTTGGGCACTTTGTGTTTTAAAACTACTTAGTTAGGGTTAGGAAAATTTTGCAATATTGCACCCTCACTGGCATACCAGTAACCCTGCTCGTTAACATAGTCTCAAAGGACTGACCGATCAGCATCACTTCTGCCATAATGCATGTCACAGCACACACAACAAAGACCAGTTTTCTGACAAAGCAGTACAAACCGACAGCGATGAAAACAGGCTGACTCTGTGTGTCGCTTAGAATTGAATTTTTTGTCTCTTCCTAACAAATTCTGCATATTTATATGTTGACCAGCATTTATTGGTTTGGAAGAGTTACAATTATTTTAAGGCTTTCTAACTTTCAGAAGGGCTTAAAATAAAAGCGAAGAACTAAAAAACGGTGAGCAGAAGCAAAACAACTGAAGGACACGTTTCTGCACCCTGTACATCCCTACAAGCTTTGGTTCAAATGATTCTCTTCTTTCAAACATATCCAAGTTCTCCTCGACCACATCATGAGTCGTCCCATCTCAATTTGAAACAGAAAGTCAAAGATGTTTCTACATTTCCACACCGCAGTTAAATCTCAGACACATAACTTTTCTCCTGAAACACCAGATGAGTTCATTAAAAGTCTTCAAGTGTCTGCAGTCAGGCGTCTGTCTAGACTCTGTCTTTTATTAGCTGTACGTCTCCAGTCATGAATGCAAACCAGAACAGGAACGTTTAAAGAAGGGGGAGAAAACACAAAAAAACACTCCAAATCTATAAAAATTTGAGTTGAAATGACTCACAAGCTTCAAACAAGCATCTGCGGGTTGTGTTTATAGTTTTAAATCAATGCATAAGTTAATAAACTGTCTTCTCCTCACTGAAAGACATCATGTGACACCCAACAGCCTGTAACAGCTGCTCATTCACAGCGTGGATGTGTGCTGTATTTATATCTGCATGTGTGGGTATCCCTGGTGAGCTGTTATAGTAGGGAGAGCCTCTGGCATCCAACATGAGGGTGAGGCCCACACACGCACACCTCATACCGAGCATGGCAATAGTGGCATGAAACCCCGTCTCTCACACCCAGTCTTACCCTGCTCCTCCCGCCGGTATCTCTTGTACAGGGCATATTTAGCCGGGTTGTCTGCAACTGTGAATTTGCCCAGCAAGCCGACGATCACCTGAAGACACACGAGAAAGAGAAACACTCAGTCAATATCACTCTGACAGCTCTTCTAGAATATTTTTGTGTTTCTTTGTCGTTAATTTATTGCTTAAAAGGATAAAGAACATACAAAACTGAGTGAAATCAATAAACTAAGCCCTGTCTGTCTCTCGACTTCAACCGGTGTGTCATCAGATCATAATTAACCTATTAAGCAGGGTGCAGTGTGTTCACACGTGTGTGTGTTTGTGTGTGTATTAACAACCTCTTTGACTGTGGTGTTGGAGCTGACGTGGAGGGTGTTGGAGACTCCTTGGGGCAGATAGAAGGCCTCCCCGGCTCTTCTCTGACTTCCCTGCACCGTCATAGGCCTCCGCAAATCCATCTGGACCTTGATGAAACCCGTGTACACACCGCCCGCACCCTGACAGAGACAGAGTTAATGTTTTAATGTGGCCAGAGCTACAGGACACTATGGTAGCTGCTACATGATCTCTCCAAGTGAGCCCAGTTCACCCAATAAGCCCAGTGTGACCTGCGGGACAGATGGCCCCAGATGGAGGAAGAGGATCTTAATCTCATTACTCCATATGGGGCTGGGAGGAGTGTGTGTGAAGGTCACGAGTAGACAAAGAGGCCAAGTATGAAGAGAAGTAAAAAACAAGTAGACGTCAAAGATGGAATGATAAAAAGACAAAAACGGGATTAACAAGAAAGACAAATCCTAAAGAATGAAGACAGAAATTCGACAGAAAAGGTGTGGTGTGCTTAGACAGAAATATGCAGGCTTCTCATAGTGAAACTACCCATTCATCCACTCATTACTTAAAATATGCAATGCAGTCTGCTCTAAACTGTCCTGATGATCTATTAACTGCAAAAATAACAAATATTCTCAGTTTTCAGTTTTTTAAAATATAAATAAAAGTAAACATTTAGACTTTTTCTTGACCAAAAACAAAAAAAAAAAAAGATTGAATGTGAGCTCTGAAACACATTTACAGACATTATCATAATGACTGTGGAACAAACTGACTGTGAAAGTTAAAGTATCACGATGAGCATCTTATGAATATACCCACTTTGACTTTTGACTCATTTCAGTAAAAAATATTAAGTTTGGAAAGTATCATCATTATTTCCTTAATCAGTGAGTTTGTCTTTTTTCTCTGTTATAAAAAAGCAAAACAATGACAAGTAATTAACAATGGAGTGTTTAAAGGTATCTCAAGTTCCCAACAGACTTTATTATCAACTGGAAAATTGCACAGAATAGCCTTTGATGACACTTTGTTTTAATCTTTATATAATGCTCTAGTAGTATGGCATTTGATCTCATTACATACATGGTGATTTGGGCATGAGTGACCAATATAAGCTGATATTATGTGTCTATGCAGCTTTTTTGTCCATTTTTTTGTCTTTATATTCTAAAAACTCATATATTCAAATGTATGAATGAATGTCCACTTTTTATTGGCCAGTTAAAATGTGATTTCTAATGGACAGACTCAGTTATTATGTCTGGGCTCCCCTCTGAGTGTCAGACTAGAATCTACTGGCCTTTAGATGTGCCGTTTCCCATCTGTTAAGAGTGCGGTCAGCCTAAATCCTTGTCTGAAAATAGATGATTTTCCATGACTAAGGGAAAAAACCTCAGGAAACATCCTCTGTAACCTGCTACTCCTTTAAAAATAATGCCTGCATTCTTTCATGTGGTGCTTTAACAGCCAGAAAACCCCAGCTTCACCTGACATCTCTCATTTCTACTGGAATTCACTGAGTTGAAGTGGAGACAACTTCAGACACCTGTCATGCTGCCAATGAAAACACTGTGGGGCGAGAACAATAGCAGGAATAACATCACATCACTCTGATGTGAGCACTGAGGAATGCTGGGAGCAGGAGGGAGGCAGAGGTAACACGGCAACATTATAAACCTCAAAATCTGAGATTTAGAGCCTGCACAGCTCTGCAAGAGTCTGGAGAGTGGAACCATTAAGACGGCCCTGGTTGATGGGGTTTTTCTTTTTAAAGGTGTGTTTGCATGGGTGTGTGTGCATATTACACTCACCAGCGTCATTTTAAGGTGGTCTTTGGTTAGCAAGTTGTACTGCTCGATCCTCTGCCAGATTTCCTCATTGCTGAACTCTGTCCGCAACTCTCTCTCCTTCTCCACATCCTTAGAAGAAAAGGGACAAAGAAGGAAAGGAAACGCGACATGATAAGTCACAAACCAGCCAGGATTATTAAAACAATACATCCTCTGTTTAGACGATAGCGGTGGGACACAAAAACGAGTGAGGGAATAATTCTTTCTAATCCAAATCAAGAACCAGTGTTTTATTTTCTGATTTTACAGGATGATACACGGCAATACTACAAAGCTGTGCACATTACTCTGACTTAATGTACTGTATCTCTTGTTGGTTTCAAGTGGGTGAGACAACTTTAAAACCAAAAAGATCTCTTTATAAACAAGCCTTAAAACAGATAACCAGAGCTCCAAGGTGTTCAGCTCAGGGTGAGTGTAGAGCTGCCAAGAAGAAGCTCTGCTTCTGCACAATCCTCCTTTCTGTTTAAGTTCATTAAGGAAAGCAACAAGCACCCTGACAGTTTGAAATGTGTAGAGTTTCATATTTTTCTCATCATGCAAAAAATTAAAAAAATTAAAAAAAAGGATTCTAACAAATAAGTCATGCTAACATAAAATCAAATTAAGCATTTTTTTAACCTCTATCATCTGATTTTTATACTATGCTTATTAAATTTTGATGATAATCTGGTTATCCGGTGTTCCCAGGCAGAAAAAGGATGGATAAATGAATAAATAGAGGTATTTAATAGTATTAAACCCAATCGTGTTTAGCCCGGTTTTATACGTGCAACAAGCCAGCTTTTTTTTTTTTTTAATTACAGAGAAAAAAAAAAAATTAAATTCAATAAATTAAGTAAAAAGAGGACAGGAAGTGGCTGCTTCTTTACCATTTGATTTATAACAATAACAAGAAGTCAGAAGGAAAAAAAGCCAGCAAGGAGTATAAGCGTATTTACAATACGTCATCACAATAACACCATCGAGTATTAAGGGGGTTTCCGTGTGGCCCAGCCCCCTCACATCAGCTTGAGAAGAGTAAACTTGTTAAGATCATGTTTGTTGGTATAAGTGCTCTGCAACAGACAAAATGTAATCCCCACTTATATTTGTCATGAATATATTTTGTCAAAATATACCTTACTGTGAATATAAACAGGAACAGGTGTTAAGTGTCTGCTTTTTTATTTTTTTTAACTAACAACTCTGACTGGAGGGTGAGTACATGACAAAAAAAACAACACCTTTTTACATCAGTGTAGGTCTCATGATAAGCGACTGACTCCTAATTTTAGACTAAAACATCCTGGAGGAAAGAGCTAACACTTCATGAGAATCGCATTTGAAAATATAACATAAGCAGCACAAAAAAAGGTGTGTTTTTCAGGCGAGAGACGTCTCATCTGACTGACCGAAGGCCATGTGGACTTGAAGAGCATGCATAACCGATTCAAACATCCTGTGATGTGTGTGGCATGTATGTTTGACAAGTCAGCCACACAACAGACCTCACTGTGAGAGTCACAGATCACACGTCAGCACTGTGGTTTTATAAATAACCCTAGATGAAGATGGAGGGAGGCCAGAGGGTGGGGAAGGTCGAAACTTAGGTCAGCTGATAGGAAATGTTCACAATGAAGACAAAAAGAACCAATATGAGAACACAAACATACACATCCAAACCCTTCTAATGAATCTTAAATGAGAATGCATTATATGTAACTGCAGGCTACGTGTGTAAAACTGTAATTCAGGTCACATGAAACAAATACGTTACATAATGGGTTGTAAAGTCAGGGACGTTGACCTCAGAGCCAAATAAAATGGTTTCTAGAAGCCTCTGAAGACACATGGCCGCTTTTCAGAGGTAAGAAAGTGATTCATATCCATGTTACCAACTTTAAACCTGAATACTGATGTTTTGGAGTTATAAATGACTATGAGGAAGGTTTAAATGTTTCCTTAAACATTTAAGGAAAACCTCCATATGAGCCCCGGTCCATATGACCCCAAGCAACAACCAACATATAAGTGCTATAGACTGCAGTTCCTCTAGTTGCTACTTTAGGCTAACTCTAAAGTGAATCAATATCCATAGACTCCCATCTTAAAATGGCAAAAATATGTTAACATGTAAAACTTAAGTATTAACAAACATGTTTGCAGCCCATTACAAAAATTGTTTTATCCCCTATGAGCAGCATCCTCCTTTATAAGAACTATAAGGGGGTAAATCCTGTGGATGTTCTGGCTGGCCTTAAAGTTGTGGTCTAACCGCTTTGACTCATCTAAAGCTCACTGCAGCTCATCTAAACTCTTTAAAAAGCCAAACATTGTCTTCCTATAATAAAACAAATTAATTGTGTAGCCGACAACTTGACATCTTCAAATTTTATTGCCCAAAAATTATCAGCAGATTAAAGAACAACGGAGTAAATAATCAGCTCCTCTCCACAGATGTTTTTTTTAATCCAAGTTACATCATTTTTAAAAGCTACAACTTTAAGTCTCAAAGCAGTGGATTCCAGATGTTCAAAGCAGAATTTTAACCCGATTTCTACTGTTTTCTGTTTATATATGAGAGTGTCAATGCAGACGCTCTAGACCGACTTCAATTCCCCAGCAGTCTGAGCTTACATGGGCATAGTGCAGCTCTCCTCAGCATCTATTAAAAACCACACACACACACACACACACACACACACACACACACACACACACACACACAGCAGAATCTGGGCAGGCTTTGAAGGCACATACACCCTTATATGGATAACACACACACACACACAGTGCTCAAAGTAAAGACAAGGTGCCAATACAGCATGTGCAAACACTGAGGTTTATGGCTCTGAGAAAAAATAGCAACGTCAGTTTAGGTCCGCGCTAAAGTGCTTTATATGTAAGGATAACACTAATCTGACAGATTTACTTCTCTGCAATTACATTTACTTCACTCTTCTAATGCATGCTTACGTGACTACAAAAGAAAATATGGGGATCTTTTCAGGGGGAACTTGGCGGTCACTGCCTGAAATTATGAATCCCATGCATTTATTGATGATTTATGAGTTGAAGTAGGTCACTAAATGGATTAAAAGAAAATTTAGATTGTTTTTAGCTTCATTTCTTTGAGTTCTCAAAAGTAAGAAATTACTGTTTTACCTTTTGTTGTAAATCATAATAAATTGACTATTTTGGGGTTTGTAGACAAGTTGTTGCATAAAAATAAGCAATTTGAAATCACTGCAAACAACAAAACAAGATGATAAAAATGATCATGCATGCATGTTTACTGAGCTATTATTCCGCCTCTATAGTGACACCTATAGCACTATGGTACTGCTATAGTCAATTAGTACACTATGATAACACAAACCTTAATAATAATAATTAGTTGTTATCCTTAAATCTGTGACACATAAAATAAACCTTTATTTATTTATTTTATTTCTTGGCCCAACCTGATCTTTCAATGTGGTATTTTTGCTAAAAAGCTCCAAATACTCAGTTTCAGTCAACAACTCCTTTTGTGCTGTCAGAGACTTGACAAAACCTGTTTTAGGCTTTGTCAAGCCAGCTAATACAAAGAAAGCCTGGTTATGTTGAACTTTACAGTACATGCCTCTGAAGTCATCTCCTGACACCCTGTTGATCGTAATCTGTCCGTGTAATAAGTCCAGACACTGACTCATTGGAATTAAAGCAGATCTGATCAGTCACACGGGCACAGAAACAAAGTCACAACAGTTCGAGTCCCTGTTTCACAGATGCTTTCATCTACTTCTCAATACCTGTGTCTACCTGAGTGTTGTGACGTTGACTTTGACCTGCTGGGGTTTTTTCCACCATCAGTCTCACCTTTAAGTGGCTGCTAGGTTAGACGAGTCAAAGCTTATTAGCAGGAAGTGACAGGTAAGTAGATTATGTGTCATCTCATTGTGCACACGGAGAGGACAAAAATGAAAGAGAATTAAAGATATGAATGGGGATATGATAAGAAATACTCCCTCAAGGGGAATCCTTCCTTCCATGACTCTGCAGAGTTTGTGTTTGTTTGTGGGAGATCATTTAGGTCAGTAGATAACCCTGCTGATCTACATCAGCTGTCCTCATCTCATCTTAAATAGCCAATTCAATGCTTCCACACACCTTCCCTCTAATGTGTTTCCTGATAAAAGTCCTAATTAACTAGTTTAAGCAGAGAAACAGCAGGATTAAAGTGACATTAGCACGAAACAGGAGTTTGTATCAATGTGGGCGTGTCAGCTTCTCCACTTCGAGCAGGATAGACGGGGTTAAAGGGAACTAGGCGGGAGACAGCGACCACAATCCAAACAAACAGGACAAGCAGAGCACAGCGGAGCTGCAACACAATGAGGTCATGGTCCAATTTAAGAGCGCAGCGAACCCTCCCAACAAAGCTGGAAGAGCAACGCTGGACTGAAGGGACAGAGGAGAACAGAAAGAAGGTTTTTAAAAAGAGGTCTGCCATGATATTATTAATCACAATGAGTCAAAGAAGGAAAAAAAGGCCTTTAAACATCAGGCTCCACCTTTATCAGTTCACTGAAGTCTACAGTTGGTATGTGTGGGAAGTGACTTCAGTGTAACATGTATTATTAAGTTTGTATATCAACATGATATGTCTTAGTAATACTGTGAGTATGTAAGACAGTGTATTATGTCCACAGGTTGAAAAAGAAAAAAGCTATATAGAAACATCCTGCTAATGGAGCATAAATGAGGTTTTTAAAGTGGAAGGTGATAAAGGCAATTATATGCTCAGTTAAACCACCAAAAAGTTGTGGTTGTTTTAAGATTATTGTATCAAGACAGGTGACGTCTTTCATTCATGACAGGCCATTAAAATTCTTTCCAAGTACAAACTGGCAGTATTTATGTTTGAAGAATAATCAGTGCATCAGACCAAGTGTAAAAGCAGAACTCTGAGTCAACGGGAAAAAAAGGAAGAGAAAGGCCGTATAAAAGTGAGAAGACAGAAAACGAAGCGCGAACAGAGGAAACCATGGAAGGGGGAGAGTCATATCAGGCTTTATGTTGAAGTAATCTGGAGGAAAAGTGGTCTTTTCCTTTCTCTGGATCTTATCACGCACACACACCTGAAGCATTCGTCTCTGTTTAGCACCGTCACGCTCGTCTGCATCGCCTGTCTGTAAACACATGACATCACTGTGCGCGCGTGTGTAGATAAAACGCGCTTAGCTCGGACTAACACTGTGCACTTGTGTGTTAAAGGTGCTACAGGCAGACTAAACACAGTCATTCACCTAAACTGAACCTATATTTTAAAGGACAACAAAGACACTTTGAGTACAGCTGGGTAGTTTTCTGTCCTTGTCTTTGACTCAGATCTGTACGTTTGAGATAATTAAAGGGGAGGCAAGTCCGTTTAGCAAAACATTGACAGGAGTTAACACCGGGAAAGTCCTCTATAGGTGCAATATATTACATCATTCTCTCAACTCTATCCCTCCTTTATCTTCAGTGGTGCTGGCGCTTTCATGGAAAGTTCTTGACTTTTTCCAGATTCTAGAAGATTCTCCAGTATCTGTGGTCTAGTTTTAATGTCACCTATGTTTTCCTAAACAAATTCTTAAACCTTAAATATTCAAATGTAAGAAAATAGCAATAAATGTTCATTACAAGCTTTTAAAGTCTCATGGGACATCTTTAGAGATTTCATTATCATCTGAAAATCATCATGAGACAAAAGAAAGCGCCAAGCGTCACTCTGGTGAAGCTTAATCATAGATTGTTTGAAATGTTGTTTTATGCTATAAAAATGAACAACGAGCCTTCATTTCTTACTGTAAACTGTGTATTTTAAAATATATTCTGCTTGCTTCTAGGCCAGCTTCACATTTCTGTACTGACTCGATCACTACAACTCATGTTAGTTTCCCACTAAACTCAAATAATTAACCAAAAGTCCACACGGTGAACACGTTTATATCGACTATACTTGGCAATAACTTTATAATTTACACACCCACACACACAAAAAGAAAGAGAAACTAGCAGCAACTACTTAAATGTATTCCCAATCGCTCTTTTAAAGCTGAGGCTTTCTACTAGGATAACAAAACAAAACAAAGCACCTTTTATTAATTTTTCCCCCTCCACAGCCCCTCCACAGCCTCCCTCTCTCTGTTACTTCCTGCCGATCCATGGGGGGAAGTTGAGCCCGGCCACACCTTTCCTCTCAGCATTCCTACAGTAATGCACATGCACATGCATGTGCAACATCACGTAAATGTCCCAGAGACGTCCTCATACCGTTCTTCTGTAACAGACAGCTCATACGCACACGTTCCAGAGCTACTCGTGCATCTATACATGTTGAGGTATTTTGCTTTTCTTTATTTCTGTCATGTCTATGTAATATTACAGTGGCAGATACTTATAATAAGCATGACCAAAGCTTCAAATATCGAGGTCAGACGTATGCAGAAGTAATCCCAGTAAGGGTTAGGGAGATTAAATTTTTTTCTACTCTTGTTTTTATATGATGTCATAGAGTGAGGGGATATCCCCGCCCACCCGCTGTTCAAATCTTCCGTTTAAGAGCTGAGATGATGAAGATTTGAGAAGCTGCATCACAGCTACGTATAAGACAAATAAGGATTACTTTGAACACTGAAACTTGCAAAGCTGCTCCAGCAGAGTAGCTGTAAACCACAATTATCCATTTTCTATAACCACTAGCTATCATTCATTCACACTTTGGATGATTTCCAGAGCCTCGAGGCTGACAAAGCTGCTAGAAGCCGTCTCTGTGCTGTTATTTTAAGCTTTGTTAACTCTTCAGAAAATAGTGAAAATATCCAGTGTTACTCCTCAACACAGCCCAAAGCTAAGATATATGTACATGATTTATAAGGGGGGAGGGGAAGAAGCTGCAAATATAACAGCTACCCCCAGCAAACTTTAGCAATTTAAGCCTAAATAAACAAAAACACAAGAAACAAAACTGAAATAATCAAGTTAATTTAAAAATGCTTGCCAGGTGATTAAACGTCTATCATTTCGACTCTCAAACTAACCTGAGCACCATTAGCTTTTTGTTGTTCTTCTGCTATTATTAAATATATTATTGCCTTTTTCTCGAAAGAGATTCAAATGTGCTCAAAAATAATGTATGTGAAATGACTGTAAAGATAACTACAAAACCTCATCAAAAAGAGAGGAGAGTCAGAATATCATTAAATACAATCCAAACAGGCTGTAAACTAAAACTTCCTTATTAATACCTTGAATTTGGTCTATAAGTCAAATTTTCAGCTTTAACCTCAAACATAAAGTTTAAAAAGGAGGGAAAATATGAAATAAGACAGAAAAAAGAGAAAATGATGTTATTGTCTCTGCATGCCAAGAGGTAAAAACCTGCAGACTAAATCAGCAGGACCACACAGAGACATCACTTCAGCACAATGATGTGAACCGAACTGGACCGCTGACAATGCGTTCCGAGTGCGGTCAGGGAAGTACACCATGAAAACATGTTCAGGACACACAGTTATGGCTCAGCTCAATCAGCAGCCTGTGAGGAGACCACGAGGCCACCCAGAGATGGAGAGCACTCTGCTCCCAACACCGACAAAGACGTGCAGAAGATGGAGGAGGAACAGGGTTAGAAGAAAAAGCAGTGAGGAAAAGAAAGAGTGAAGTAGAGAAAAAAAATGAAATAAATCAAAACCGTTTCTGTCGTTAGCAGCTGTCATATTCTGACGCCGCGTTTAATAAAGCCGGGTCGCTTTTCTTCTCAGGCTCCGCTAACACTCAGGCTGTTGACACAGTTGCGTTGGAGATGAATACAACATTGAAAGCATGACGCCGCTGCTGTCTAACCGTTTGGGTCATCAGCCCAAACTGCTAAGTGCCTGCTGAGAAATGTTCTCATTAGCCTGAAAAATGGCTTTCATTAACACAGCTACATACAGGGGAAAACGCACTGCTGGGGAAAGACTCACACAAGCAATCGTGTCTATAACAAACCCTCGATCGATACAAATTAAGACTGATGTTGGAATAATGCCTTATAATTCGGTCTATTCTGGTCTTGCCACACATGACAGCACAAATAAAAGATATTTTTAGGACCTTATTTTTCTTGATTTTAAGACCGTAACGATTCCCAGGAACACTGGCTGAAGTCGAGGCTTTGCACAAGAAGAATTGAGCAACAGACCCAGAGAGGTAGGGGTGTGTGTGTGTGTGTGTGTGTGTGTGTGTGTGTGTGTGTGTGTGTGTGTGTGTGTGTGTGTGTGTGTGTGTGTGTGTGTGTGTTGGGGGGAGGGAGTGAGTAAGCATGTGTGGGCTGAGATTTTGAAACTTCATAGTTCTGACCTTGGAGGAAGGCAGTGAAACAAACGAGGTGTGTTTGAGCCAAAGATAATGGAGAGATCCCCTTGAGACTTTTATTCCACTGAAAACAAACTGCAGATTACTTTCAATATCATTTTCATTTATTATTGATGACTAGTTTTCTGAATAAATCTTTTATCACCTCACCCATGAACTTTTAAAAAAAAAAGATTTAAATCAGAGAAATATATAAATCCCAACAGCTAAAGATCACTACCTGATCAATATGGAGTCGGGGTTTTTTTTCCTTTTTTTCCACTGATTTGTTAAAATGTATTTTTTGATTACTGATTATTTTATTATTTATGACATTATATTTTGTCATCTATTGGCCAAGACATTCACTGAAATGGCCAGTCTGACAGGACTTTGTGAAATAGTCATCTATTGATTAGTACTTCTGGACACTTTCCGTGTTTTAGGACAAAAAAAGCAAAGCAAAATGAGAAAAAAAACTCCCCAAAATATCCACATTTGGAAGCTGAAGGGTTGACAGTGGTGTGAATAGTCCAACTGCTACAGTTATTTTAGTGGAGTTTTTAATTATAAATTAATTGGTTAGGTTTAGGTGATCAAAACCACTTTAAAAAAATATTTTTTTAAAAATGTTAAAAAACATCAAATACAGTGGTTATCACCTTTTTCACAGGGTTCCAGGGGACTTGTACTCCTATGCTGTGGGTTAAACCTGATGTGCACAATCGCATCTACATCAACAGCCCAACCACAAATGTTCCATAAATTTAAACTTGCGTCCTACGCTGCAGAGCTATAAATGAAGCATAAGGGTTGGATTCATGCAGTTACAAAATATGCTTCCTGTGTAAATAAATTAGTTTCAAAGTCACGCTGATTACAACGAAAAACAACAACTAGAGGACAGTTTGTGATGTTGAACACAAACGGAGCGCTTTTTCATGGCTATCTCACATTCTCCCAGGGTTAGAAAAGACATTATTAGCTGATAGTTTTGGTTAAACTAATATCGTTTCCTGTCACATGGCTTATCCTTGAATTGAATAAACAGTTTCAATAAGTTACAGCACGGCCCACAAAAGTGTGATTTCTAAAATAAGATACTCATCCTGACGGTCATGAAAACAAGTTACTGACCGACAATAACGGAGCTAATGTGAGAATGTCAGATAGAGTTAAAAACCCAGACACCAATAAGACTTAAAAGTTTAAAGTTTGCTGAAGAACTGGAAGACTACAGAAGCCCCAAACCAGTTTTCCAGAGTCCTACATCGCCAACTCTCATGCAAAAGAAACAAAAACAAAAAAACCAGCCTCATTAAATTCTTTAATGAGATGTTACAACCTCTCTGAGAGCCACAGTCATAATTTAGACAAACATGGCCAAAGAAAGCAAAAGCAAACAAACACAACGGCGGTAATGAAGGTTTGTGGAACAAGGTTCACTGCTGGCAACCCCCCCACAGCAGCCTCAGTTGAGTCACACATGAAGCAACAGGACTGCGAGTCAGTCATATCTGAAAACATGAATACTAAATCACCCTCACGCAGTCTCACACTCCTCCACGAAAGTTATATTGAGCTCCTGTTGGGTGTGTAACGACACATGTTTATGACTTTCTGAAGGTACTGTAGGCTTCAGTCTAATTTATACGCCCACCACTAGCACCATGTGACCAGGTACATTCCCATCACCACAACTGTGGTTAGCTTTGTGTTGTACTGTTGATAAGATGGATTAAAGTGAAAATGAAGCATGTTAAATAAAGATCCAGGAGCCTTTTCAGTAATGCTGTGCTGAATAAACAGTGAGATTTTTGAGCAGTGACACAAGCCAGAGTGTAGGTTTGCTGGATTTAACTTTAGTGCTGCAAGTGTGCTAGAGACCACCATAAATAAAGGAATGTAAACAGAGTTGGTGGGGAACAGGGAAAGCATGCTACAACCTGATCATGTTAGACACAGTGTTGGGACGATGCTATTGTTTTAGTCGTTTTCATTTTCTTATGGTATTATTCCTTCTCTTTTATATTTTATTGCATCATTGTTGTGCATTTTACTTATTTTAGTTACATTTTAGTTTGTAAAGCACTTTGTGCGGCGTGAGGTGTTAGAAATGTGCTATATAAATAAGCTTGACCTTGACTTTGATTAAACGGCACAAAAGTCAAATGTGACACTAATAAGCAGATATTAGGCCAATCAAACATGTGAGTTGTGGTGAAATTAGATTAGAGACAGAAACGGGACAAGAAACAAGGCAAGTCTTCCATGGAGCTACTTCAGATAATAAACAATAACAAGGTCCAGGGCAGACTCCACCAGATAACACTAACAGCTAAGCTAATATGAGAACAAGGAGTAGTTGAGTAGTTGAATAGTTGCCAGTGAAAGGGTAAGAGTATACAGTCTTGTAAACAATGGTTAAAAACAGGCTAATAAAGCTAGCAAAACATTAAAAAAAAAAAAAAAACCCCACTAAACTCCTTAGTGCTTAAGGCTCAACTATATCTATAATGGCTGTGCATATACTATATATTTATTTTATTTATTTATTTATTTTTAATACCAGCACACGGCGACTCCTCTGATTACACAGAGACTTGCAATTGTATAGAAATCGATAGGAACATAGAATTAGCCTTCCCTTCACTGTGACCCTACTAAACATTTTACTGATGATGTCCAATGGCTCATTGGCAGACATGTCAACCACAAGTCGTTCAAGCTCACCTCTTCCTGGTCACATCCAACACTCATCTTGAGTCTTCAACCGTAAAACTTCCTAAGCCAATAGGTGCCATTGCAGAGGCTACTTCCATTTTAATGCTTCAAAAGTTTTGATTCGATTTCCAACGAATAGCTGAGTTTTGGCTAACTTTGGCAGCACTACAACTTCGCTGAAAATTGGTTTAAACCTACCAATCCAAACCTGCGAACAATTTAGAAAAGACACAAGAAAGTTTAAGAAATCACAGCGATTTGCTGCCCTGACACTGACCTGATCATTTAAAAGTCTGGCCATGTTTAATACGAGCTTCCAACAACAGTGCATATATGACAGAAAATAAGGAAAAGCATATCACTATAATTCCAGTTTAAACCAGTTACACAACCAAGGTCAGGAGCTTGTTGCAATCATATCATTTACTCATATTCATAGTCATTAAACGGATTCATAGTTTGTTTTATAAAAACAGTCTTAAATTACATAAAGTAGTATCGGAGTGCTAACAATTGTTGTGGTGATACAATGGAAACAATGAGCTGGGTCTGGATGGGCAGTATAGTGAAAACAAAGCAAACAATATCTGTGAGATATGCAACTTGAAGTGGATGTTATGATGAAGAGTGTAATGTCACTCTATAGTTAGACCAGTCCTACACTAATTACACTGTGGTGGAAAATCCTTTATAAGAGTCTGAATAACCTCCACCTCCATACAAGCATACACCAACTTTAAATCAGCTAGAAAACAGAAAACAGGTTCAGTTATAATCAGACAAAACCCTAATGTTGAAACCACACACACCAACATAATGATCATCCAGACCATTAAAAAAAAAAAAAAACAACCCCAAAAAAACCCACAGACCATGGAGGTTTTCAGTGTGACAGATCCAAGATTACTCTATTTCAAATGACACACAGGATGAAGGGGTTACTTCACACACAAGTCTGTGAGTCTTCATACTGTCATCAGGGCTAAACCTAACGTTATGCATGTTATGGAGCGATGAGTGGGGCATATGGAAATTTACTGACTGACACACCAATAACACGCGTTTTTTAATGAACAGATTACTTAGGTGTGGTAGCTCGTCTGGCAGGGATCAATGATAAAGTAGTAGCTTAAAAGGGGGTGTTAATTTACTTAAATACTTTAGCGGCAGCAAGAGGAGAACTTGTGTTTCTATTGTACCAAGGGCAGCAGATGCAGATGCCGCAGGTCTGTTGTTTTGGAAAAAGAAATGAAAATAAGGACAATTGTGCGTGAATGTCTTGCATTTCACTCTGATGATAAGCAGCAAATTACAGAGAATCAGGATACAGTATGCAAACTATGTTACAGTGCAGCAAAATAGATAGAAACCCACACTTTTACATGAAATTCAAAATTCAATATGCTTTATACTATGAAGTAAACACTCAACAGTAATACAGAGAAAACCCTTTCAGACGACCCTTTATGAGCAAGCACTTGGTGACAGTGGGAAGGAAAAAACTGCCTTTTAACAGGAAGAAACCTCCAGCTGCTCCAGGCTCAGGGAGGTGCAGCCATCTGCTGCAACAGGTTGGGGGTGAGTTTCAGTTGCACAACACAACATGTTCGTATTAGGAAGTACAGCTGGTTGTAAACCACTCTAAGCTTCAGCTGTCTCAATATCTAAAATGTCTCTGAGGCAGCCATGATTCATAATCATTTTTATGTTGCACAAGATGTTTCTGATGGCCTTATGGGTTCAATCGCCAGTTTGAATACTGAATAAAAACAACAAGTTCACCTTATAAATTATGGTCATTATTAGGGAGAGTTAGTCAGATACGTTCACTGGCTAACGACTTGTCAATCACGCTAAAGTCGAGCATAATGTTGGTCTGAAAGTGACATCTTTGTTTAATTACTCTCCTATATGCAGGGGACTGTTTCCATGCTGTGCAGAGCTTGGCTCAAACAGAAATTCAATAAAATCCAATACAAAAAAAGATTTACTCTCTCGCCTTTAGCAACTTCAAAGCTTTATACACAACACTTTATCTGAAATCATTACCAACTAAAATGCTGCCTTTAATTCTGTTAAACAAGAAACAACACTGCTCACGCATCCTGTCCTTATTCATTACCCGCCTTTCCAAAAGCAGCTTCTTCTTACCGAAACTCTAACCATTAATTTACCACAACATGCGCAAAAAATTTTTTTTAAAAATGCTTCGTCGACATGAGAACCTTCAAAACCTGCAAGAGAAGGCCATTTTCATCACATCAGCACACATTCTCTTAAGACCCGATACAATTTATCATTACTTGAGTCTCACTTTCTCCTTTTGCACATCAAAGAGGGCTCCAGACCGCCTCAAAGTGTGCTGTGGTTTGCTGATAATGGTGCCCGGGAGATCACAGCCGGCGTAACTACTCCCAGATGAGCTGGTAGGACTGAGGGGTGCTATCTGAGACGGTGGTAACAGCAGGGACCGGCCGACGCATGCTTCATTACTGGTCATATAAACACAGACCAGACAGGGCACGAAAGCCCACTGCTCACTTTCTCGCAAACAAATATAAATAACGATACATTGTCCTGTTGCTTTTGCATCATGTTACATTGATTGTACACTTTGGGATCAGGTTTAAGTTCTGGGGGAAGCGCTCGCATACCAATCCTTTGAGTTAAGAAATGCATCTGCTTTTGGAAAAAAAAAAATAATTAAAAAAAATACACCTTTACATGGTAAGATCCACGTTCCATCTGGTGCCCTTTGACCCTGTAATGTGATGCTACAGGTGGCCAGTCTCTCTGCAGAGAGGTATGATAAATTAGTGGTGGCGGTGATAGTTTGTGATCCTCTTGACCACCTGTTCGGTGAGTTTGGATCATAGCCGTGCAGCAGAGTGTCTGTTTCAGGCAGCTGGTTGTGTGATTCATCTTTAGCCATGAGCAGGCTCACAAGTAAAGAGCAGGGTGAAAGAGTTATTGTGCAGCTGCAGCAGCTAATGATTATTTTTGTAATAAAAAAAAATCATATCTTCAGAGGACTCATCTATTTTAATTACTGATGCACTAAAAAGACAATAGAGGAAAGTCCTCATTCGGTAACCTCAGTAACACCAGTGTAATTTATTTACTGCTCTGCATCAGATTATTTTGCAGGGAAAGAGCCACTTACTGCTGTTTCAAATATGATACTTCCATGAAAATGTGGCCAAGTGTTCCAGTTGTTTTCCTTGCTCAAAATGAGCCTTTTTAGCAGTAACTTCACACCTGAGTCACACAGTGCTGCATACAGTTAAAGAGCAACAAACTTTGCAGTAAATAAAAATAATTACTTTGCTCTGGGCAGTTTTGTTAAGGGACACTTTATGCCATCTACAACATCTGAGTGGACAACAATGGGAGAGGTTTTTTTTAATGCATAGTGCAGATGGCAATAAATAATGTGCTTTATTGCACTGTCCAATATGCGAAATAGATATATAAAGTCATGAAGACCTTTTTCCGATCCTTTTCCTCTTCCACTTTGTCTCCAGCATGCACGCAATCCTGACAAACACCTCATATTCTCCATGACGCAGGTGGTTCGATTCAAAGGCAGATTTATCTTATTATACAACACTGCTGTGCAGAGGAGCTGTGTGTGCATGTGTCTGTGTATATAAGTGTGTGTGCTTCCAGGAATAAAAGCACTCTGGTTCTGTTTGAAGAGATAGCGAGGGCCACACGGCTGAGAACAATATCACTTATGTTTCATTTGGAAAAGCAGAACATAGGAGAGGGCAAAGGCAAGAGTCTCATAAAAAGCTTTATATAACCTGGAGGCAATCAACAGAGATTGATCTCAAAGAACAATGAGCTGCAACACTACAACTAGTGATATCTTAAAGGGCAGTTTTTAGAGTTGAAGGAGTCGATGTGTTCAATTTTGAAACTACTCTAAAATAATTACAAGGTCCTCCTGCAGTAAAGTATGCAGAAGGGCCTTGTCATTTTATTTCTGTCAGTGTTTAAAAGCATCTGAAGCTAAGAATTCACCCTGAGGGGCCATTTAAACTCAAAATGGAAGTCAGACAAATGCGAAGCATGGTGAAGACAGGTTTAATAGCATAGCTAACAGGTCTCAAAGGGTTCACCATGTAAATGAAGGACATGGATTCCAGGTCTAATAAAGCCTCCATAAAGTATGGGAAACCTGCCCTCACTTTATAATCTCTGCAAACACTTCCCACACAAATGTACGGGCTCGATCTGTTGCTTCAAGTCATATTGAATAGAACACCAAGGTGAATTTTTATGCTCTTTACGTCTAGTTTCAACAAGCCCCGGCTCAGCTTGCAGCTTCACAAACCAATGTGTGATGTTACAGTGGCCATGTCCAATTTACTCAGCTCAAAAGGTGACATCCACAAACAAAAACAAGACATTTAGACATTTCATCATTCAACTTACATAGGATGAAAGACATTTAATCTTATTTCTATTTATTAGAATGCTAATGTTTGCCAAAACAGAACCAATAGAAATTTAAGATTAGGGTTTAATGGCTGAACATCTGTACCAAATTTCACAGCAGTTCATCCAATAACTACTGAGACATTTATTTCACAACAGTAAAGATTAACCTGCTATGGTCCTGAGGGAAATCATGAAAGTCCTAATGATAAACCCTCTGGGGAACATGAAGCCTGCACATGTTAATTCATGGCACTCAATGCAATAGCTGGTGGGACATTTAAATCAAAACTGTACAAATTAAACCAATAATGCCCTGAAAGGCAAAGTCTGAAAGTCAGAAGACTCAATCCTCTGGGGAACATGAATGCCTGTACAAAACGGTATTGCAATCCATGTAATAGCTGTTGAAATACTGCACTCAAAACCATGAATATTTCCATTATTATAGCCTTGAAAGACAGGGTCAGGGGATCATGAATGTGAGAATGATCAATCCTCTGGGGAACACAAGTCTTAATGTCTGTGCAAATTATTATTTCAGTCAATCTAATAAGTTATTGAGGTACTTCCTACCCTGCAACTATATCATATTAAGGATTCACTGTGAACTTTACGACAATCAGTTCCAATGATTAATCTTAATATCTGTCGAAGTATCACAAAAAAATGTTCTGATCTCATGAAGCGACCTTGAAAAGTTAAACATCAAGGTGATGACATTCTTCTGGGGCAGGTTGAGCCTTCATTTACCAAAAGATTTAGTTCACTGAGATAGAAACACAATTTGCAGTTTAGAAACAACTTTCAGCACCTGGTTATTGAAGTTGTATGAAAGCTGTGAGGCCTTCAATGTCACCATTTACAAAACTGAAAGGAGACTTTCTGTTAACACCACCTCAGTGTTTACGGTTGGCATGGCAAAGTTGTGAGTCTAAACACACTAAAGGTTATCTGAGAGGACTTTAAACACAACTGCAATTCACACACAATCACATGATGTTTGATCTACCAGATGACCAACCTGAGGCCTCTCACTGTGCCAACTGAGGAAGTTATAATCACAGACTGAGGAAAGACATGCCTGAAGTCCTTGTTTGTCTTTCTTTTTTTTCTTTTTTTTTTTTTAAATCAAAGGATGGACAGGGCACTGGTTTGCATTATTACTCTATTTCCCCAGCCCTGAATATTGATTAGTGATCAGAAATAATCAATAGTTTTTGCAGCTTGCACAGAAATAATAAATGATAACAAATAATGGCAGCCTTATTGCTATACAGAGTTATTCCTGCCTGTTTGTGGGCTAAACATAATTAGGATTGGTCTTCATAGTTAAGATTGTGTTAACTTAAGCATAATTTGGTGTTTTCACAACCACGGATAAAGGACTTTCTGAGAAAGCTGAGATGCAGGAAACTGAGGTCTGCTGGTAGGTGGGGGTGGAAACAGCCACCAATAGATCGTTAGCAATGACTAAAGTTTCAAAATAAGAGCAAGGGGATTGCTCACTAGTAAAATGGTTGTGTTGTTCTTTTGAAGAGATGAAAAATAAGAACTACGAAATGCAAAATGAGTTGAAAAACAATTGGCCAGCCTTTAATATGTATAGCCAGGCAGCACGCCAAAGTAAAGTCTGTGTGGGAAACACTAACCATGAGTTTAATCTGCATCTATGGACGTGGCCCAATAGTCTTTGGCACGGTTCAAAGACAGCCAAGGACAAACCAGCTCTAATTCAGACTAAAACCTTCAGGATTTAATGGTCATGATATTGGACAAGAAGCTTAAACTGGGTACTCATACTACAAAACCAAGAACTAGTACAAGCAACTGTCTGGACTGTGACAAATGTTTCAAAACAAAATGTGACAGAAAAAAAGGAAGAAGGATTTGCTGATGGTAGAATGACTTCTGCTAGAAAAACCAATTTGACGTTACAATTATTTATGATGCGGCATGCCACCAACTCTTGTGAGAGGTGGACAAGACGACAATGCCAATGAAAAGAATTTAAAGCAATCCTGGAACACAGTGTCAAGAGAGAAAGACTGACACAAACAGAAGAAGTCAAAGACTAAATCTGCAATATGGCTACAGTTACTGAACTCCAACAAAACTTGGGTGGCCTTGTTATAGAAAGAACAGGATATAGAGTTGAGAACAGACCACAGTGACATACAACAATGATGGAGGAAGGGGGAATGGTTGGAGGGGTGAGGAGTTGACAACATGTTGGACAGACAGAGGAAGGAAATCTAGAGAGGGGGAATGAGAGAAAAGATGGATTGGATTCACACAGACAGGAAAGACAACACAGGATTAAAACAAAGGTGGCGTTTTAAAAATAAATCAACGTTGGCCATCCGCAGCAGAAATTCACTGACTCTGTATACATGTTTTTATAAAAATCCACTGGTTACACACTGAAAAGACTTTAGACTGAAATTAGTGCAAACAATTCAGACTTTTTACGTTGAAAGAGAAGTACGGCTATGATATAATCACTTCCTCTCTTCTGGTCTCTCCAGCTGACTCTAACCACAAACGTCAAGTCTTTCTGGATGACATGCCATTGATCATCAACTCAGGTTTCAAAGTAAACAAACAATTTCCAAAGAATTACTTTGTTCCCCAAAGTCAAATCAACTGACTGTGAAAATTCAAATAAGGAAACACAGGACGCTACATTTCTGACATGCTCATGTTTAATAATCAGTATGTTAAAAGCTGGAATAGGCAAAAGGTTTTTGGCATAACTGGAAAGAAAGTCATTTTTATAGTGATAAGGCCAGGAGATTGGGCGAAGTTGGCCGAAGTTGACCACTTTAGTTCACTTTAGCTTTCTTCTCTCTTTTTTAATTTAAGTGAAAATTCTTCTTGGGTTGATGATACCTGAACGTTACCTGCACTATTCTCAAATTGGTGCAATTCGACACAATCTCACATCACATGGATCTTATACTACGAAGCAGGCTGGCTAAAGACTGTTTGATTTTGATTAAACTTGACTCTGTTGGACATTTGCTTTGTCATTTTTCATTCTATGAAAGTTGAGGGAAACAATGTGTGCGTAACAGTAGCTTATAATAACCTGTCTGTATATAACTATATTTAAGAAGTCTGAAAGAGGAACTATACTCCTGCACCTGAGATCTGGGATCTTTGGCCAATCAGAAGTGTTAAGACCACATCTGTTCAGTCCAAACAAGTAATATATAATGGGCTGAGCGGTGAACTTCCATCTGGAGAAGCTGAGTTCAAATCCCACATGAGACCATGTGAAACCAAATGACAGCAACTATAGCATGTATGCATGTACATCTTCCCATCCTCATCTGATGGGAAGATTTTAGAAGAGATAACAAATGATATTTAAAGTTAACTAAGATAAAACTTATTTATCTTATTATTCTTTGTTTAATGTATAATGTATTCATAAGCTGAAATATTGAAAGGGGACTATTCTTTAAGGCCAGCAGTCCAAAATAAAAACAAACAAACAAAAATAACCATCAATCTGGATGTGGATCTGATGCAGCCACCTTCTTCAGCTCTTCCACAGGACACCGAGGGGTTTCCAATACAGCTGAGTGATAAAATCTCTCCAGCTTGCCCTTGGTGTGCCCCGGGGTCTCCCTCCTGTCAGATATGCCTAGAATATCTCGCCTCAGAGGCCTAAAACCAATACAAATGTATCATTCAGATGTGAGAGCAACATCTCTACTTTGAACCCCATTTGACCAGTCATAACTGCGTTTCAGTTTTATTTGGCCCGGTAAAGTAAAAATGCTAGGAACCCCTGCTATTAGACATAACAAAAACACAAGAAATGTTCTGTAATAGAGGAAAGGAAGTTCAGTTTGCAGGTAAAAGAATGTAAGAAGTCTGCAAAATAAAGTGGGAATAATTTGCAATCTGGGCTGTGGTGCTTTAAAGGAGTTCACTGCAAGTAAGAGAGAGAAAGAACAGGAAAGATAAAATCCTTATCTGTATACCTCTATAACAGCCAGTCAGTCTGTCTATCAGGTCCCCTTGAAGACAAAAACCATGAGATATTTCCTCTCCACATATGAGATAAGGTGGTTAAAATCTAAGCTCAATAGCAGAAAATGGCCTTACTTTAATGTTTACTGGGATTCCTAAAGAAATTCCCATAAAAATCACATCTGATTAGAGGGTAAAGATAAAAATCCGGCAGCACAAATACTGGTCTGACCAGACATATGAAGCAATTGTTACTATTCCTGCAATTCTGAAGAAGATAGAGGGGAAAAAACAACACACCTGGAGAGGGCTACAGGGTGCGGTCTGAGAGAATATACTAGACCATAAATCTATCAGCAGGGGAAGTGAATGATTAACAGTAAGGGGAGGATCCACAAACAAATACTATTCTCTCAAACCGTGCTATACAAAGTCATGTCAGGCCTCTTTAATTCATCTGATGGGTGAACATGCTGACACAGGCTCATACTGCTGAACACTGCTGTCTTTACCTCCTTTAACAGTGTCATATTTATCAACACGAGCTGAGCAATAGCAACTTCCTCCTTCTGACTGGCACATTCAAAGATTCAAGTTCCTCTCATGAGTCTGAGTCCAACACTGCAGTTGTCATGTAGTACTCATGATTTATAGGCTGGGAATTCAGGCATTAGGAGTGGTGATGAGTAAGTAATGAGGTTAATTCTTTAAGGTATACCTCATATCTTTTTTTAAGTTTTTTTTTTTTAAGTGCAACATTTAGGAAACCAAAAAGTTTTTTTCCCCTTTATTACACAAGAAAACTGAGCTTCAAATGATTTTCTGTAAGCCAGGCTTCTGCTGATTGGCTGCCTCTCTTAAACAGAAGGTTTAAATAGCATTTGGGCAGAGCTGCATTCCAATGATTATTAGAACGATATAAGGCCTTGTTTGCTATTTTGGTTTCTTTTACAGCAGTACATGTTTAACCATCCTCATTCACTGTTCATTAACTGAACTAACATGGAGCCAACAGTATTTAGGATCTAGATAAACGATCACAAAGCTTGATTAGGGCAATCTGTGGAGAGATTATTAATGTTTGTATGCTGTTGTGTTTGTTTTCTATTTAAATGACCATTTAACAATTAAGGAAATCCCCAGTTATAATATGTATTTAAAAAATGTTATTAAATTAATAATACTGTTATCATGCTAAATAATCAGGGCAATATTGAATGAGACAACTGTAATTAAGATTTTTGCCATAACTGAGCAGCCAGTCAGAGGCGGGGCTTCTGTGCTCATGACCATACAAGGATATGCAGTTTCAGTGACATCATATAGATCCAAGAGTATAAAAAGTTGTCTGAACCTGATTGTTTATGATTACTTACTCATTATTTGAAACTCTGGCCATGTTTAACCTATTATACCAGTATACATAAACCACAGAAAATAAGGTAAAGCACAATAGGTTCCTGCTAGACAAAAGTACTTAAAAACTACAGTTAATGAGTCTAACAATTTAATAAACAGGCTTGAACTTGGATTCTAGAGATTTCTTTTGCTCACATTGGGTTAGCTGTTGTGTGTTCACATCATGTAGAGAAAGGAACATTCATTTGATAAAATAAAAGTTTAAAAAATGAGGCAGGAAGACCAAAGGAAATCTGAATCAACTGCAACAAAATGAATCAGTGAAAAAGCAAAGGAGGAAGTACCTGCTTCCTTCTTTGTGTTTTTAAGATTTCAGATGGCTGCAGAAGATTTTCAGAAATCAATTTGGACCCCGGCCTTTCCCAGTTCGGGAATAACTGATCTAGTCAAATATCATATCTCCGAATTACCCCCCCAATTCTTAAAAATTTTGAACTTTTCCATGTGGGAGCGCCTACTGATACCTGACCCCACAGGATATTAACTTATTCATGGTCAACTGAAACGGGTAAGTGAAGACCCAACTGCTGACATTCATCCATGCATTACTCAAGCACAACGCTACCACTGTCAGAGCAAACTGTATTAGATCATCTGTACCATCAAGACAAACCCAAAGATGTTGCAAATAAATATGACAGCCTAATAGAATCAAGCATAATCCAGTTATCTAAATAACAAAACCATTCGGCCAACAAGAACTGGGAGGCTTTCTTCACATTTTCACCTTTTTTGCAGCTCCATAGTGTATTTATTCCCAGTCTCAAAGGGACATCAAGCTCAATAAATCAAGTGATATTCCTGCAGTGATGTAAAGGTTTTACAAAACATTTGACAGCAGCTCATAATCGGACTAATTATGGAAGAGTCACAGTGCACAGTGAGCCTACAGTCTGAAAGGATGATTTGAATTAAAGATGAGCGGCTTTAGCTGTCCAGTGTCAGCGTCCTGGGGGCTGGGGTGGGATTAGCCTTGTGTGTTTTTTGAATGAGATGCACACTGACCACTGGTCAGCATGACATTTTCCCAACAGAAACGCCATTCACACACTGAAAAGGTGGATGTGTGCAGGCGTGGGTGTAGAGATCAAGCTTCCTCTGGCCTGACTGCTACATCACATTTCCCTGTTTGACCATCCAGAATTAGTCCATTACTCTTTATTTGTCCTCCTCCTCTCTGTTTAAACACAAGCTTATTAAACTTCACTTTGTCGTAATCCAAATGAAAAATGCCACTCTTGATTGATAACTATAAATGGGGAGGCTATGTAGTGCTGCTACTGTTTGTACTGTTGCTGTAAGTATCACACTTGGTGATGGAGCCAAAGATAGAGCTGCATTCACAAACTGGACTTCCTCATTTTCTAATTCATACAAACACACATGGATGTGCCATTCATTTCAGTTGCTATAAAGCAGATTTTAAAATGAAAAGGCATAGAAAACATAGCAAAAGTAGAATTGTTTCTATTGCTGCTACCAGCAAAAGAAGTACTTTTTACACATAAATAACATTTTTTAACATAACAAACCAGATTTAGGCTCGATTGGAGCTATACTTGTGCATAATTTTGGCCAAGATACACATTTTATGGGCCACTTTATGTCTTTAAGCCTTTCATTATTTCATGTATTTTGTCTCCAGAGAGTGACGACATCTTAGATGGTGATTTGAGCTGGCTCTACGAATAAAACCTAGGAGCAAACGGCAGCTTCCAGGACAGAAGTAAGGCATGATGAGTCATGGGTGCAACACTTACAAGGTCGTGCAGGTCAGGGCCAAGTATCACAGTACTGTCCTGAGGCATTTGAGGGAGAAAATTTGGAGTAAACTACCTGAGATGCGGTGTAATGAAATTTGGCACTCCGCTGAGGCAAAGCTTTTGTCATCAGAGGTGACTGTGCAAAATACACCACCTACACATGAACCCTCCTAGCAGACTTAAGAGAGGTCTAACAGGAATGACCTGCCGCTTGTGTCTGAGGCTGATTACGATCCCTGCCTTAGGCATCCTCCCCAAAATAAATGCATTTGTAGAACAGGACTTGCAGGGAGTGGCCACAACTTAGAAGGAGGTGGCAGCCACCTTTAATTTGATGGCATATTTACCAGCATAGTTTAAATTTTTTCATTATGTGAGTGTCTTTAGGTCTACCTCAGACACACAGGGTTCCCCTGGGTATACTGACATAACCCCAGTTTCATACACTACCATCTTTACTGCAGTGAGCACATTCCCCAGATTCTTTAGCTGTAACCATCGCCAGTATTTAAAGTAATCAATTACTACCTCCACACAGCTCAGCGGTGAACACAAATACACATCTTCTCTCAATAACCATCTATTCTCCGATACACAACCAGCAATTTTATACAGCGGTAGCAAACATTTTCCCCAGGGGACACGTCCCCGCTGTAGTTGTAATTACTGTTGGCATGTGGGAAACCGCCACACAGCAGCCAGCGCCCCCTTTTCAGGTCCAGTTTAAGACACCACAGGTCCCAAACTCTCTCGCAGCGCTCTGTGGGCCACATTGTGCATCCTCTCCTCTCTCCACACACACTTCCATGAGGAATGAGGGCTTGTGTTAAAGGCCTGTTATGAAAAAGTGAAGGGTCATGCATAGCTGCAGAATCTGCAAGCTCCTCATCTCTCACACACACACTTTAAGTGGGCAGACAAGAAGAATAGTTCTATTATGTTACAGTATGCTGAATGTGGAACAAACCAGCTGTGTCTGCAGGACTGTCTGTGATACTCTGTGTGACTCTAGAGGAGTGCAGCAAGTCAAAGATCTGAAGAGCCACCTCGTTTATAAAGTTCCAGACATGATAAAGCTGAATGTTTATGGTTGTACTTCAATCCTGAGTTCAGTCCAGCCCTAATTTTCACAATCTGCAGGGAAAAGACTTGACTTGGGGGTGTGGTGGTCTCATCTGACACCATCTAATCACCAATATGCTGATTACAGTCCCACACTTATGTATTTTAAGAGTTGTTTTGCTGAAATAATCTCCCACATGCAGTGATTAAAATGGATACAATCCTTAAAATTATACATGTCGCTTCATTTTAAAGACCTCCTGTAATATAATAACCAACAAAGGACACCTGTTATAACATCTAATGTAGGTTAAACCTGCTGCTAAAACTGTCAAAAAAGGGATTAAGCCACAAATGGGAGGTTGTTATGCAAATATTCCGAAAACTTGCTTGTACACGGACCAAACCCCATTGACAATTCTGATGATTTTATGTTTTCAACTTCAAAGCTCGAGCTAAATGGACACTACAGGAACAGCTGAACATGGTAAAATATAAAGTGGAAAACTTGCTCCCGCTAACAAATTCAGCATAGAGAACAATCCACAGGATTGCAGGCTTTGAAAGTGCCTCTGCTCCTTTACCTTTTGGGTGAAGCTAACGGGACACAACAGGTGAATAAAATATAAAAGTGGTGGATAAACTTTGAAGGGCTATTTAGTTTTACTTTAGCTATAGGCCGGATTCAACGAAAGCTACGTAAGACGTGAAAAATTCGTTTGTTTATTTTCTTCTTCATATGAGCATCTCTTAGAAATAAGGGAAATGTAGATTTGAGAGATTTTTTTAATGCAGTACGGAACGACGCCCATATCTGAATGAGACAGCTGGACTTTAAAGCTTCTCTACCACAGAACAACTTCTCTATAAAGAAAAGCAGCTTACAGGGAGTGTGTGTACAGGGAGTGTGTGTAGACAGAGTGTGTGTCTGTGTGTGTGTGTGTTTTTAATCTTTACCTTTTTCTCTGTGATTTTTCCGGAGGGTTTTTTGAAGAAAGAGGTCCTGGCCGTGAAAAAGTACTCTTCGGAGTCCTCCTCCAAGCTACTGTAGCCACTGCTCATCGTGCTATTCCACGTCATTTGCGGGAAAAACTTCTCCACTGAGAACCGGCCACATCAAAAAACCACCCAAAACAAAACAAATATCAGCTCTAAAGAAACTCCAGCCTAGGTAAATGGCCAAACCTCCCTCTGTTTCTGTCCGCAGGCTTCGCTGTTCGACCAGTAAGGGATGATTTCCTCTTTCAAATCCGCTCAACTCTCTCCCGTTCTTCCCTTCCTCTTCTCCTCCTCGCTTTACTCCACCGGCATAGTCAAAACAACTCAATCAAACCTCTCCATTTTTAAACAGAAAATGAAGCTAGTAGCTGCTACGAAGCAGAAATGTCAGCAACTATAACTAATTGACCAATTTCGAAAGTGCTAATGAAGAAATCCCACGACAAGTTCCACTCACACGCTGTCTGTCCCGTCTGTTAAATAAATGCATGAGTCTGTGTGACAGCGAGGCGAGGCTACAGTAAGACCACGCCCATTAGGTGCGATAGCTCCAGCCAGCCAATCCCCTGCCTGACAGTTAATAAAACCTCACCCAATACAACAGGTTGGCCAATCAGCGCTCCGATGCCCAGTTTGAGTGGCGCGGATCAAAGAATTTGGCTAAAAAACTTATTTAAATAAAAAAAATAATATAATTATCTCCCCTCTCTTATATTTCAAAACAAGCATATTTGTTCTACACTTGATCATTTTTTTAATTTTATTTTCCTTTTTCGGGGGTATTCCAAATAAAGTTGACAGTTAATCTGTGAAAGGATGCTGCATATTTCTAAAAATACTTCAACACAGAGAGCAGATTCCAATTTGCATTTTTTTTTAGCCTCTTCACTTCCTGCTGATATTCAAAATACCCAGAGGCAAAGACAGAGAGACTTTTTACTGTCTCTCATTTGTTCCTGAGAATGTCACCTGGGAAAACTGTCACTGTGAAACCACAGACTATGCAAAAAAAGTCTTAAAAACCCTTCACAGAGAAGAATAAAGTTACCCGCATTCCTAAAGAACACAAAAAAAGGTCAGAGGTCAGTCAGTTGTGGAGCGCTGATCTGCAGCTGGAGCTTTTAAATTTTCCTTTCCTCGTTAATCTACTTAAACACTAAAAATGAATAAGAAAAACCCCGTGTCTTACCTCAATCAACAGGTAGAAAATTAACAATAGCTTTCTAAGCATGCTTCTCATGTACCTGCTAGTATCTAAATGCAGAAAAAAAGGCCAGTCGTCATTGGGTGGAACCAGTCTTTACAGCCTTTTAACTGATTATCCACAGAGATGATCTTTCCTGCGATGAATGTTCTAGAAATTCACAGGGTAGGTATCCTAGTTAAAAGGACATTTATCCCTTCTGCTCTTTTTCTAATACACTTGAAATAAGGCTGCAGGCAAGAAGAGGCTGCCTAACAGCTTTTAAGCCCAGTTCAACATCAGTTAAGTTTTCCATTGCAATTACTCTCACTTCAAATTCCTTGAAACACAACTATGATGGCAGAATCCTAAAGATATCAAAGTTAAAACTAAGTTGCTGTAGTATTTTCTCTACTAATAACTGTAATATGTAAATGGTATAAATCTGTTGATGCAAGATGTGATTTGGGGTCAGGAAAAAGTTTGCCCCGGACAATGAGAGGCTCAGAATAAAATCAGCCAAACCCAAATGAGAAGGCTCTGTGGGTGTGTCTTGGTATTACCATAAGACTTGGTTTTTGGTGGAGAGATGGAGCCAAACATTTAACCTTTCACGAAAAGAGTGGATTGAAATGTCACTGAAAAATAAAAGTAGGAAAAAAGTTCTTGTGTTCAATCAGTGTTGAAGGTTCGTTTCTGGAGCCAGAACCTAACAAAGGTCCAATTACAGCACACCAAAGACTTTTCTACTTCATATTGTTATAAGCTACTCCACGGTCTCAGGATTTTAGAAGGGTTTGTGGTTGTACCATACCTATGGCGTAGGCTTATTCCACAGGCAGTTATCAATATTTGGTGGCTTCCTTTTTTATGAATTCAGATAAATCTGAAGTTGCAATATGCTGTGGTCCAGTGTTCAGCACCTCCACACAGTATGAAGGTCCTGGGTTCAAATCCAGCCTGGCCTTCCTGTGTGGAGGCTGTATGTTCCTTTTGTGACTGCATGGGTTCTCTCCTGGCATTTCTCCCACAGTCCAAAGATATGCGTCAGGTTTGGTTAATTTGTAATTCTAAGTATAAACGTGAGTGTGAATGGTTGTCTGTCTGTCTTTTGCCCGGTAATAAACTGGCAACCTGTACAGGTTGTGACCCTGAATTGGATAAGCAGAAGACAAAGGATGGATGGAATCTACTGAACGGTCATCACATGATTACCAGTGTTTTGCTCGCTTGCTTGACCACAAGTAAATTATAAACCAGCAGGCTCCCTACACCATAAAACTCTTTCCTCCAAATTCTGCATGTTCACATGTAGGAACGTGTTTATTCTACAGCTATAACCTGTATAGCTATTTATAACATCCTTTTTGGCTGTGTGTTTTTAATTAAATGTGAGTTTCACCAGAAATGAGGCTACAGCCTGTATGCTGCCGTCATTCAGCGTCATGTTAGAGAGTAAAATCATGTTATACATTATGTTCAGCTCAGAAGAAACCTGACCGACAGCTGAGTTTATGTGCTTGTTAAATGGATGGAGTTTCGCTCATGTTTTGAGCGGGTGGTGTTAAAGCTGCTTTTATCACCCTACAACTGGAAACTGTTATGGAGCAGCGGGGCAAATAATGGTCTAAGTACCTTCTGTTTTGGGGAGTACCTCCCGGCTGCATGCAGAGTTAAAGATTTTTAACTTCATGCTGTACATTTGTAGCCCACCCAGCTGCTATAAAGGTGCAAAACATCAGCAAAGCAGGTTAAGCATCAGATTGAAGTCTACAGCACATCTGCACTAAATCAAGCCTAACCCGCTCACACATGGGAAAAACCAGTCGACAGCTGGGAGATTTTTTAGACATACAGGCTCTAATTTAAAACCAGCGGGGTTAGAGAAGAGACCAAAAATAAATATGGCACATCTGGGGCAGCCAAACCAAAAATACCTTTCAAATTCTGTAGAGATCATCCAAAACACACACACAGATAAACAGATTTGCCACCATGCTGCACTTTACTTCAGTGTACTGGTCCAGAAGGAGCGTAAATAAAGAAAAACATACTTTGGATCAACTTGTGTTCTAATCCTTTATGAATCAAATCAGAACGGCTTTGTGTTTTAGCCTAGCCGAGCCTTAATGCATGACAGAATCCCGGTCTAGAGGTTCAGGGATTTAAAGCCATCAAGGATTTTTGTTACATGTCATTGCTTATCGCACTTCTTTCTTCATACAATGATTTAGTGTTTTACTATCATACAGCAGGTGTGCAATTTCCATATTGAGTCATATATGTTAATAAATGAGTAATAACATTCAGAGGAAGACAAATACACTGTATTTAGTCTGCTCCTGATCTGGTTTCTCATATATCCTACCCAGCAAAAACAAACTAAAAAGACTGAGGAGTTGAGATTTGGTAAAACCTGTGAGGTCTAAGAAACATCAGTGATAAGTCCTTTAATCCTTAACTCTATCAGAATGTGGTTTGTTCTGGCAAGTAGGTAAAAAAAAAAAAAAAAAAAAACTTTTAAGATAAATATCAAGTATCAAAGTCCTTTTTTCTTTCTTCAGAATGCACAAAGAGATTTGCAAAGCACCAAGGTACTCCTCTTTGCAACTCATTACACCTAGCAACAGCCAGCAACCACTTGCCAACCAGCCAGGGAATACATTTTTCCCTAGCAACTGGAATTTATTAGGTCACATTCCTGTGTGACAGCAGTCAAAACATAAAACACAACCAAGACAAAAAACAATTAAATAAATAGGACAATAAGGTAAATGATATTATTTACATAGAAAAATAAGTTTTAAAAAATGTATAAATAAAGATTAACAAAGTAAAAAAATACAATAAAAAATAATCTAACTATGAAAAAAGTTGACTATAATACAAATAGAATAAAACACCGTCTATGGGTCTTTGGTGCTTGGTGTGGTGTCAAATTTCAGGTGGTCAAACCAGAGAGTTGAACTGAAAGCCACACCCAGGACAAACACTCACAGAGCTCTGTTCATGTGCATGTGTGCGTGTGTGTGTGTGTGTGTGTGTGTGTGTGTGTGTGTGTGTGTGTGTGTGTGTGTGTGTGGTGTGTGTGTGTGCATGGTGAATGGTATTAATCTGCTGTCCAGTCACTTTGGCCTGGAGCCAGTCTGGTTACACATTACTGACATTCCAGGAGTGGGGGCAGCTTCTACCTAACATACAGTCACTGTACTGTAACTGTGTGGAGCTATTAGGAGATTAAACCTTTCCCACAACACCAAAACGGGCACGGCACTCAATCTGAATAAAAACGCAAGACAAAAATTTCTCCAGGACTGAAATACCTTAAAAATACTTCAATATCAGCAAATAACAGTAACATGAAACTGTCCATATATTAGATTTCCCGATATGTTTATAATATATTTTTACCAATTTTGTTTAGATTGTGCAGTGCACATTGACAGGAAATGAGGAAAGTGGCATGCATTAAAAATCCAACAGACTGGGAGTCAAACTGGGAATTCAGCTGCTTAGAGCACTTCAGCATTTTATGCAGCATGCATAATACTGCCTCTACTACTGGGTCAAACCAATTATTAGATAAGTTAGGGGATTATGTACTCCTTTGTGGCCGTCAACTTAAATCCCTGCTAAACCCTTCATAAAGAAATGCATACTCTCAGCAGTTTAATGTGTAGTTCATATAAGCGAGAAAAAATTAATGAGAGAAAGAGAAATATAATTTGGTGCATGTGTACAGTGGCCTGTTAAACTGAGCTGGTTTCTATGTTCACACATGAAGTGAATGAAACAGTTATATAATCATGGACAAGATAAATGCAGAGAGGTTTTGGTGGAGCAGTACTATCAGCTGGTCTGGTGAGATGGATGATCTGCAGCACTGTAGTTACACACTACATACATTACATACAGCCTACAGAACTAGTCAGGAAGTATTTGAGGTATTCTCTCAGTGATTTTACCTACACTGTCTCTGCATTAATTCAAAAGTAACAGTAATAATTATATTTATATTAAAACCAGTGTAAGCTAAAAAAGAGAACAAAATATGCATATTTTCAACATAATTAATAAATCTGTCACCCTCAGATTTAAAGCTCTACTTTTGAATAGCAGGACCCCACCTGAGGATCTAAGACTCTGCATGGCTTGTGGCCAGACCTAGACTTCTTTAAAAGTATGAAAATCAGTTTAACTGAGTCAGTTCACGCAGGGAGCCAATGAAGAAAAGCCAGGACAGGTGAGATGTGCCCACTAGAGTCCAGAGTAAATAAAAGCATGAATTACTTTCTCCGGGTTGGTTCTTCAGAGCATTTTATTTCATTTTAGATCTTATTTGGAAGAATCTGGGATGGACAGCTCTTCTTTATATGTTGCTCAAAGTCTAAATCTACTCTGAAGTTTCTTTCATGCATGTGCTTTGATGAATTAACTTCAATAAATTTTCCATGCAACCAAATTCCACATGTTACATTCATTTAACACTAAATTAAATTTTTCTGTTTTCATGTATTCACATGACTTTGAGTCTGAATGTAAAGCATGTCAAGCTTTTTAAAAATGTATAGATAAATACTAACCTAACTTAATAATAACTGTTCGACGAAGTGTTGTTTATGTTGCAGAATCACATATTTCCTTAAAATATGGTTTAAAACACAGTTTAAAGTCTTGATTTTATGTTTTTAGGTGCGGTTTTCTCTTCTAGATGTTTTTACTTTTCTTTAATGTCTTCCCATTTTGTTTTTTGAACTAGAACATCTACACCAAAAGGTTAATTACCCATTTTATCAAGCTGTTACTGTAGTTGATAGCATGTAACTGGAGCAGAGGCTTGGCTTTTGTATTTGCATGTTTCATACAGAAAACTGCTTTTTTTTAGAACTCCATGACTCCAAAGATAAGATGAGAAACACTGTTGTGCAGCTGAATGTCAAGTTAAACATTAATCCAGTTCCAAAGTAGGAGCAGGCTCTTGCAGACCCCTGCTTCACCCAGTACCCACATCCCACATGTATCCTGGGTGCTGAGATAGAAAGCAGCACCAGAAGATCAAAGGTGAACTGAAGGCTTTTCATCTAAATCTAAAGGTTTCCTTGTACATTTGAGTAGCTGTGACTTGATCCCTTGACAGTTAAAATCACAATGCCAGATGATGGTGGTATAAAGATCAGAGTTTTGCCAAGCAGCTTATACCGCAAACAGCACATTTACGTTGAAATGACAGCGCCTTCTAGTGGTTTCATGGCATCTACAACTGAATACAATCCAAGCCTTAGGGAGGAGGTTGGAGAGGATGGACGGGTCAACAAAATGCTACATTTTTTAAATGGTATATTATATTATATTACATAATATTATATATATTCTTTAGGATTTTTAGCCTCATAGACCAGAAAAACTCACAATAAATTGCCTTGGAGTTTGCCTTGAACATGGGCCTCTGTGTTAGCCTTAAGGCACATGGGTTCGCTGCTGAAAACAAATGAATTCCATTGCCAGTAAGCAGCACTATAAAATACTGTGGAAGTGTAGGTTAACGGCTGTTGACAGGAATTTGGAAGCAGCTCAGCACAACTTCCTGAACCTGCCAAAAAATAACATGGAATTTAATTTTGTGGGAGTTTTACGAGCCATGACAAAACTGACTGTTTATCCCTTATTTACTAGGCTTAGATGAGGCTTTACCCAGTAAATGGCAATGCTATAAGCTATAGAAATGCAGAAACACCTGCTCCAGAAGTTACACTCATTACTAAAAAGAACTGATACGGTTTAGTATAAGCTGGTTACATATTCATAAATTTGTAAACAGATTTGTTTCATGTAAGTAACTCAGGATAGCAGAAAACTGGATATTGAATATGCATAGCCACAGCAGCCTGGGGAAAGTAAGGATTCCTTTACGTCTAACGTACAGTACAATATAGCTCTGTGGCATGGGTACTGACTGCTTATGTTGACTTCACAGGGTGCAGGATGGTTGGTATATAGGCTAGAAATCAGGGCACCGGAGGGTGATAGGTCAAACTGTGAGGAGTATGTCATATTTAGAAAACCAAGGTGGAAAGAGACGAAGACAAATGAAGAGAGAGGAGTGTTAAAAGTTCCCATGACCTCATTCAGTGAGGATGTCGTCACCCTGTGCAAGTAACTGTTATTTGCACAAGTGTCCAGGTGTGTGCTTATAGATTATTTTTGGGCAGGTGGTGGGTGTGTAGCTGTTTCCTAATTTAAAGGCACTGGTGTTTTAAAGGGGGTGGGCGTGTCTGCTGTAAAACTAGAGAACCTCACCTGACAGCCAAATGAACTTCTGTAAATGGGCTAGATCAAAGAGCACCACTTCCAATTTAAATCCCCAAAATTTAAAAGGCAGGAGTGACAAAAGCCTCATATTTTTATGTAAATTAAGTATTTACAAATTCTTATTGTAATTTTAAAAGGCCTCTTTAGGGAGAATGGGCAGGATTTGTTTTAATGTGACAGAAATCGTGCTGAAACCCATCTGAGATGTTAAAGTCTAGGGGTTATTAATCCTATAAATTATCATACCATCCAGTAATCTCTACAGGGTGTCCTGGGTCTGGCCTCGGGCCTCCTCTCAGTTGCACATGCCTGAAATACCTCACCTAGGAGTTACCCAGGAGCACGTCGAGACTTATGAAAGGGATAAATCCAAAAGAATAAAAGTTATGTGGTCATGAGACCAAAGGGCAGGCCAAGTATTTTAAAGATTTTGTGAATCTAATTGCAACTCTATGTTCCACGATGATGAGAAAAGCCCCAAATGCAGGTAGAAAAGTAGCTGCAGTGAGTCAAAAGTGCACTTCAATATCCTGAAGAAGGAAGAGTTTGTGTTAAATGGTTTTCCACTGTGGTCTGGGAGTGCTCAAACTGGTAAAATACAGGATATAATCAAGCCAAAGCCTCAAGGTGCAAACATCTCACATAAAAGGAAGGCAAGGAAGAAGATTCACAGCTTAAGGGTGCAGGACAGTTTACACTAATGTGGCACACTGTGGGGCCTTCCTGGGTTTTTTTGCTTTGGTGTCAAAAGGTGTTGAATATCCAGCCAAACTCAATGCTGCCTCAGGGACTGTGAAACTAATTCACAAATGTATGAAAGCTTTAGTGTAAGGCACACTTCACGCATATCATCCATAGAGCATATACATATGAGTAGACTGAGTATACTTTTGTGTGGATTTCAGTGTTTCCCAGCCTCTTCTGTGTGCATGTGTGTGTGTTTTCCCCTGCAGCCACAGCTCTTCATCCTGACAGACAAAACACCGAAAGTCTCGTGATCAAAGAGCGGAGGAATGCTGCTGGAGGATCACACGCTGCCTCGATGTATCACATAATCGCTGACACACAGCGAGAGGAGGGATGCAGGCTTAAACTGAAACACAGCAGCCGTGTAGATTACACTGCAGCTGGATGATCCGAACCACACAGCGGTGATACGTGTGCAAGGTTAACGCAGGTCAGGCTGGGGAGCGACATGAAGGGAAGACACTAAAAACTGAAACACTTTTGCTTATTTGCTTCAAGTTCAGACTGTGCCACTTGTAGCTAAACAGTGTTCTATGGTATTCAAATACACATCTCATTGCACTGACTCGGCGATTATGACATGTATTTTTCAAGGAAATCTTCTCAGTGTTCAGAGCGGTCAAGTAGTGCCATCTTTTATCCAGTTAATTGTTCAGTTTTGATCAAATATCTGCAAAAATGACATTCCCACCAGCTTCAGGCACCTTCAGTAAAAGCATTTTTTGGAGGTATTATTAATTGAATTATCTGAGAAAGAACATGGATTGCTCTTTTTATACAGTCTGTGTGTGTGAACTGTGCAATAGCTTAAAAAAACACACCTGCTCTCTGATGATATGAACTCTTCCTTACATGTAGCACTAAGTGAGCATTAATACAGCACAAATCACAGCATTTTCATACTGCTGGCAGCTGTAAAAGCATTGGTTCAATCACAGGAAACAGAGCTTTCATAAAGAATAATATTTTTGAGCTGAATATTAAATTAAATTACTTCAAATCTAACACGATAAGGAAAAACAGAAGGTCTAAAAGCCAGACTTCTGAAAGAAGCTGCTTTTCAGCAGCAGCAGCAGCAGCAGCACAATAAGAGATCTGTGAGAGTCACAAGTCCAACACGCACACACACAGAGTTTAATTCAATAGGAGGAGATTCATCGGTACGATAAGAAGTTCTGACTTTGCCAACACAATCTTTCTCCTGCCTTTTCACCATCCCTCCTTCCCACAGACGTCAGCAGGCACTCAGATTAAAATAATAACCTCCACTCAGACTTTTCATATAAATAAATGAACGAATATAATCTTTCATTCATTGTTTAGTTTTAGAATTTGGCTATATTCGGGATTTTTTTAAATGATCACTAACAACGATGCTTCTGTTTACTTTAAATGTCCTTTTCTCTTCTTTTCCCCACTTTCTCTGTCTGTTGTTTTAATCTGAGTTTGGCCGATTAACAGCATATCTTCCTTTTTCGTTTTGCTGTCAGGAGGGCCACCGTGCCGCTGCTCTGTGCGGCCTCTATGAATGCTGAATGTGGGTCATTTACAGTGCACTTTCCTCTCGGTTGGTTGGTATCTTGGTTTGAGATCGTCCGCCTGGATAAGGACAGATAAACGCAAACAAACACACACCAACACACTCAGGAGTCTGACGTTGAGTTCCACCCTGATGCAGATCTGTGTTTTCCTTTGAAACGCCCACAAACTGAGCAGAAAAATTACTTCCAATGGGCTTCGGTTTACCCCTTGATGCTCTGCTCCTGACTTCTGCGCACATGCACAAGATAAAACTGGGGTTTATTTTGTAATAAAATAGCTGCAGGCCTCTCTTAATAGAGTGTTGGGCTTGGGTTAGGTTCATTCTAACGCTGGTAATTCTGTAACTCTCCATTGGATAAACATGAAAACATCAGCTTCATCTTCAAGAAAAGATAAAGAAATCTGCTGGGAAGCCGACTTTTTGGACACTTCCAATTCTAACAACCTTCATGTTCCCGAGTCAAAACATCCTGGCACCATATTAAAAGCTGCAGGCTCAACCTTATAAACCAGTGGGAACCACTTTAATGTGATTTCTAAACATACAGGTGAGTTAAAGAGTGCTGTAGAAAGGAGAGATGAGGCTAAAAGGTCAAAGTCTCCAGCCACATAAAGTGGTCATGGAGGACAGTTGGTAATGGAGAGAGGATCCAATGGTTCGAAGTTCAGAGAAAAGAATAAGAAAAGTGAGACATTTACCGGCTGATTTAAAGATCGTGCTTAAAAGCAGGAAACCCAAAATACAATGAGTACATTTATCATTAGATCCAAATTATTTGGTAAAACAGAAATCCAGACGTAGAAAAAAGGCCGAGAATGATCCACAAAAACACAGGAGCAAAGGGAGGCTGTAAAGAGGGACACTAACATACACAACAAGGAGTGATAAGGAAGAAGATGACCTATTTATACACTGCAGGCAGACTGAGGGACAAACAGGAGAGGACTGAGACACACAGGAAGATGCAGACAGGGAAACACTGAATGAAGCAATAATCACAACACCAGTGACACGTTAGCTCATCGGGCTCACTACAAATCACGGTTCATAGGCTAAACTTGAGCAGAACTTAGGTTAAGATTGATTTCCATGCATATGTGTGTGTGCATGTTTGGATGAATATTTCTGTATGCTCGAGCATGTACACTTATTTTTAATGCATGACTTGTATTCAAACAGTGAGGCAGGTAACTGTGTGTTTTGAAAAGTGCCATACAAATAAACTGATTCTTATTATTCTGGCACCAATCACCCATGATGCTCGTCTCCATCCTGCCTTCACTTTCTTCTTCACCTCTCTTGTGCACTTGTCTGCTGCTTTGGATGACTGACAATGAGAAGAATCCAAAAATGGACATTAAACACGTAAGCAGAAGCAGCACATAGGGAGGCACGCTGAGCTCTTGCTAATAATAGCTTGAGAAGGGAAAAAAGCGAAGGTCAGTTCTCTGTTAGTCGCAAACATAACACGGGGTAACAAGAGGATGGATTCTCTGTCAAAACAAGTTTTACCTGCAGGATCAGAGAAAAAGCAAACCACAAGCAGCGTCCTTTGGTGGCTGTGTCAATAACAGAGTTTGAATGGGTTGTGGTTAATTTCCTGTCACGTTTTCATTTTTATTTTCTCTTGCTGTGGGTTAGATTTTCATGACTTGGTTAGGTATAGAAACAGATAATGGTTTGGATCAGAACAGCACACACCCTGCACACTGAAAGATGAGCTTAGCCTGTGCATTTAAACTTGATGACACCAACGCCAAAGGACAGACTATGATGCCTGCAGCTTGGATAAAACAGCAATATTTGACACCCTTAGAATTAGATCAGGGTGGCCAGGCAACAGTATAAAAAAAAGCAGTTTATATGTTAGGGTTAGGGTAGTTTGGGTTGTTTCATGGATGGAAATCACTTTGAAAAGATCACTTGCCATAGGGTTGAAACCACTAAAAGCAGAGATTTTTATTTATAAGAAAAGCATGTTATTTGTAATTTGCCACCTTTACGCACCTTTTGGAAGCTCTCTGAAATGCATTACCAGAAACAGTCCCCACAGAGCAGCGTGGGGCTCAGGTGGTGTTCTCTTTAACTTGGTCTAAAATGCATGAGCTGCACAGTTGGCCATGTCAGGACACGCTGGGAGGCAAATATGAATGAAATCTCTGGGACTCGTCTGTTGTTGGGTCTCTAAGCTGTCGACTGGTGTCCTGTTTCTGCAACAGGCAGCTGATGATGGGGGAGCTTTGTCTGTCAGACCAGCATCCGACTGTGGAGTTAATCCTGCACAATCCACAAAGATTACAGAGCGACGCTGGCTGCTACAGTTCACCCCCCCACTGCCTCCATACTGTCCCTGAGTTTCTTTGTCTCTGTGTTTTGTTGATTTAAAACCCTCATCATCATTTTTAGACTGATTTTCTTTGCATCACCTTTGGCTGAAAAAAGGTAAAATAAAATAATCGTAGCAACCATTAAAAATAACCCCCTTATCCTTAAATGCAAAAGAATTAGAGCAATTCTTACAAAAAATAAGTGAGAGATGGTTTTCTGTAAACTTGTTAGTTAAGAATTGTGAATTTAAAAAATAATCAACGGTCTACACGTGTTATCGTGTTATCATTGACTTCCAAGAAAAATGAGCTATGAAAAACTGTTGTAAGTCTTTTTAATTTAACCCCAAACCAGATCTTTTTCTCAACCACAGGCCTCAGTAACAGAGGCCTAGAGACTGGTTAGTGCATATTCCCCAACTGGTTGGTGAGTGCTTGCTGGAGGTTGCTGCCTGTCTCTAAGTGATTTCTTTCTAAATACTACAGAAAAACTTCCTTTCAATCGCTTTGATCGCTAGCAGATATGCACCCTACACTTAACTGACACCTGCCCTTACACCTAAATCAGACCAATCACAGCGCAGTTGTTACTGATATTTAATATGAGCAGCAATGGCGCTGTTATGGACGACCTGTCCACAGTGTACCTCGCCTATGATAGTTGGAATACCGTCCAGTCCGCTCCAAGCTCCCCAACAGGATAAGTGGAAAAGCAACAACTTGATTCATGGCACCATGGACCCCTCCAGCTTCCCGATGTCTTTGTCACGCGTTAAAGGTTTCTTTGGACAGAAATCAATACGGTCTGATGAAAATTTGTGCTCAGAGAAATTTAAAAAATGTAAAATCTGTGCATAGAAATATTAAATGTCCTGAGTATTTCACAAACCGCCATTAAAACTTGTTTTGTGTTTGTAGGATAATGAAAACGGTATCCAGAGCTCAGCGATTCAGGAAGTATGTGGCCCGAATAGAAGACAGGAACTGAAGAAAGCTGCCATTTTGCTGTGTAAGCACTTCCATTACAAATTAAGGGACAATTGTCCCTGCAGGATTAGCATCATTAAAAGGTTTATATTGTTTGAATCTGAAGGGTTTGCGCTTCCAAACTGTATAATTTGTCAAATGCGATTCAGAATGAGCTGATGTGATTCAAAGTTAACTGATTTCTTCACCCTGGATTCTTCACCCGACACAGCTTTGCAGTATCTGTCATCTTATTTTTAAGTCCTACAGTTGTTCAAATGTATGATTCTTTGAAGCTTTGCTCCTCCAAAACTTTGACTTTGATTAACATCTTCATGCTTGCCTGCATCTCCCTGCCTGCCTCATTCTTCCAGCTGAAATGGCAGTTGCTTATTATGCAAGCATATTTTATCTCAACAGGTTTGACCTTTTCTCAGGCTCTTCCTCCATCTCCTTGTCTCTGTCTGTTTCTAGGTAAGCCTTCAGATCCGTTTGTGTTTTCTTTAACACAATAGTTGGCTGATTAGAGGAGAGGAGCCGAGGAAAGGGAAGATTAGGAAAGATACACAAAGAGGAAGAGTGGGACGATAAGACGGATTGTGATGATGTTTGTTTACAGGGACAACTGCATGAATCCAGATGTGAGATAAGGATGGGGTGGCTGAGGGATATCCTGAAATTCAGGAGTCTTTCACTGGCCTGTGAGAAGAAATACTGAAGCAGCTATGTTTTTAACTGATTGAACAACTGCTTACAAGAAAAAAAGGAGGAAAAATACTTTGACGTTTTATTTCAATGCTGCACTTAAATGATTTGTCTTCATCTGGACTGCCACGATACTCCAACAAGTTTTAAAATACTGTTTCAGAGGCTTAATGTAACAGTAAACAAGTTTTGGATGTTTATTCCTTCTTTTTCAGTGATTTAGAAGAGAGCTGTGATAGTACCCTGGTATCCGTACGCTAACTATGAATCTGCAGCCAGGGAGACAGTCGGCTTAGTCTAGTGTAAGACTACAAACAGGGTAAAGCAGCTTGCCTCCGTGCAACAATCCAACACTTAATCCTGTCTGATTTACACAGTAAATCCCAATTCAAGCATGAAGCAAAATGTCAGTGGAGACACGGGCTTCTTATATTCCTGATATCCGAGTGCAGATTTAGGGAGCGAGCATGCGAGTGAAGGCCTCACACGTTTTCTTTATATTATTCTTTATATTGTTTTTCTAGTTTCTCCTGCTTTGTGTCTCTGCCATCGCGTTTAGTTTAGTGTTCATCTTCGTCACTCTGAGTTTACTTCCTGTTTTACTTTGAACATGAACATGAACCGTAGTTAAATGTGCTTCCTTCCTGTTGTTTGTGTCAGCCGCATTAAATACAAAGGGGTGGCATTGGCCTAAAAGCATGTGTGTATCTACATAAAGTGCTTAAACGACACAACTTTTTGTAAACAAGTGTACATTTTATAGCGGTAACCAGGCTTGAGCTATTTCTAGCTCTCTGATTTTGAAACTGATTTTTCCACCACATAAAGACTCATGTAAGTTTTGTTTTAATCCTCAGATGATTGAAAAAAAAAAAAAACTTAAACAGTTGCTAAATTAATCATTTTTCCATTTTTGACGCAGGGCATTAAATCCATTCTTTAAACTAAGGTATCCTAAGTGTCCTTAAAGAAGGTTATTCATGTATGCTAACGTCTTTTGACTGGCAAGTTGTTCCCAGTGTTTGTCACATCCATTTCCAAAAGATGGCGACGATGAAAACGCTCATCTTGAGGCTTATTTTTATATTTCAGTATCACAAAATCGAACTTTAAAAAGAACTAACATAAATAAAATACACTTCAGCTCACCAGCGGGTGACATCATGGTTGCTACGTCCGTATTTATACTGTCTGTGGTTGTGTGGGGTGTTCAGACTGGGGGCCATGGGCACCACACACTAAAGTGTGCTCCGCCCATGTTTTGAACTCCTTGTTCAACATTGAGTCAATAACATAAAACTATTAAAAGTTTAAGTTATAGTGGTAAGTATTTTATTTTCTTAAAAAAAAAGAAAAAAGAATGAAGTCTGCGTACTCTGACCTTTATCTTAACTGATAATATCGCAGTAAAAAAGGTGTGTATGTCCTTTTAGCTCTGCTGAAAGGTTGGGTGGAGGTGAAACTTCTAGAACAACTTAGCTCTTGTTTTCTGTCTCAGATGATTTAGTTGTTGCAGTTATGAGATTTATCCACATGTGTTTGTGTGTATCCCACCCCAGCAGCTTCTGCTGAGTTTCCACATTTCGGTGCCACAGTGAATATGTCAGTTTAACATTTTCCATAGCAAGAAACATCACAACTGTTGAGCAACCGTTTATTTATGTCCAGAAACACACAAAGACACAGTTCAAATGAAAAACGGTTACAGTTTCTCAGTCGTCTGCTGTCTACATAAAATTGTTTGGCACTGTCTGTTAATGAAAACGTCTCCACAGTCAACAGACTCGGCTTTTTAGGAACTCATAAAAGTCATAAAATATTTGGAAATGTTGCAAGTCTAAATCCTCCGCAAATGTTGTATTGAATTGCATATTAGGACTTTTGAAGATCATGTCACATATACTGTTCCATATCTCAAAACATTCAGTACCAACATTTGTGTATTGGTTTGGCCTAAAATATAACAAAGTGTCTTTAGTATGAGAGCCAGAAATCGTTCGCTTGCATCACAGAATCCTTCAATCAGCAGATACGTGCATGCTTACACTTCTGTCAAATTATATTTCATATAGTTTTATCTCATTTACTTCGTTCTACAAGTTGAAGACAAATTCTTTGGCAATTTAGATTAAAGCAGAGAGTGTTTTATAATTCAAGTGTCCAAAATATGTTACCTGAAATTCACTTTTTTGTTTACAGCTGTTTGTGGAAGTCTTTCATCTAAATGATTATGGTAACCACTGGTCACTGGGGAAAATGTGTATTCCCAGGTGGCTGACAGGTGGTTGCTGGAAGCTGTCACTAGAATAGGTCACAGAAAGGATGCTGCATCAATAACCTCCCTGAAATTGCTTTTGTTTGCTAGCACTGCTAGACTTGCCTGCAGTTTACATGAAATTTGAAGTGCAAAGCAGAAACAGAAAATTCTTTCAAAGTAAAAGTTGTGCATTAGCGCACAACCAAATATTGTTGTTTATAGTTTTTACAGTTTCACTACTGCTCAGCAACTTTTTGCAGAAAAGCCAAGTTTTTCAGAAAACTACGGGTAACTAGGGCAATTAAGGTTTTTTAGGGCAGCACCATATACCTCTTTCGAACAAATTTCTCTTAGTGAATGCCAGCAACCTCAAACAACCGCGCACCAACAGGTTGGGGACTCATCAACCAGTCAGGAACGCTGTGTTACTGAAAAGAGAACTGCTCATTTCCAGATCCATGTACTTATATTTTATTTTTGGACTCTGCCAGAGGAGCTTTGCATCTGCAGATCTGCAGGATTCTTAATTATCCCTAACACAGACACAGAAATGGTCAGGATCTACAGGTCTCACCTGTGGATCCTGTGGATTTCATCCCTTAAAAGTATTAAGCTGTTAACCAATTTCTGTGAATCTCGCTCTAAATAGTATCTAAAGTCAGCAACCCTGAACTATAGTTTAGTTTTGTCTTGACTCCAGGCAGGATAATGTTCACAAAATGCGCCAATACACCAAGACGGCAATAAGTGCCGTCAAGGTCAAAGCATAAAATAGGATTTCAAATACCGCTGTGCTCCAGGTTAAAGCTCAACTGACACAAGACAGACAGAGAAACAGAATAAAGCCCCAAATTAAGCAGCAGAATAAACTCTGTGAGGAACAATGTAGAAAAAAAGAGCAGAAACCTTTTCCCATGCTGATTTTACAGCTGCTCTCCACTGGTTTGGCTTGTGTGTGTGTGTTTGTGTGTATTTACTTTAATGTGACCTCACCCCGGCTCTAGCATATAGCTGTTAATGAGCAACCATAAAACTCAGAGGGAAAACCCATTAACATTCCTTCTTTTCTTTTTTAAAGTTGCCTTCCTAACTTTAAAACCATTACCTTGAGTTCTGTTCCCGCTCTCCTTCCTACTGAGTTACAATATAAAACCCTTTCAAATACCTATTTGCACACTGAGATTCATGCTGTTTCTCACTGTTAACTCTGACTTTGTGACATTGTGGCGAGGACTACAGTGCTGTGAAAGTGTTTGCCCCTTCCTGTTTTCTTTGTTTTTGCATATTTGTCACACTTGTTTCAGATCATCAAACAAATGTTAATATTAGACAAAGACAGGCCGAGTAAATACAAAGTACACTGTTGAATCCAGAAATCACTTAAATAGAACCCGTGTGACAAAGTGAAGCAGACCAGCCATGATCTAAAGAAACAGCTGAAAAAGCTGAAAATCACTGACATCCATGAGTCAGTGGGATTGCAAATACTCCAGTGAACCATGGTGGTGGTAGTGTGATGGTCATGAAACCATGAATTCTGCTCTCTAACAGAAAATTCTGGAGGAAAATCTCTCGCCATCAGTTCATGCCCTGAAGCTCAAGCACCCTCAGCTAGTCCAGCAGGACAAGGATCCAAAACACACGAGCAAGTCCACTTCAGAATGGTTCAAAAACACCAAAATTAAGGATTTGGAATGGACTAAAATCCTACTGAGATGTGCTGGCGTGACCTTAAAGAGGTTGTTCATGCTGGAAAACTTTTCTGTGTGGATGAAATAAAACAACTTTGTAAACAGAAGTGGGCAAGAATTCATCTGCTGCGACGCTAATTGCCTCATACTATTTCACAGCCCCGGAGACCAGACTTGGTGTCTAACATGCAACCTGCTAAATGATCTTTGCAGTGTTTTGGGAGGTTCTCTCTTTACCTTATAATATGAAGCACCTTGAGGATTTAGGTTTTTTTATACAATTAATTAAACAAAACAAAAAATACCTTCTTTTGCTGAGAGTTTTCAGTAGAGTTAGGTAGGTGGTTCTACTTTTCTGGCACACTTGAGATCGAATTAAACTTCATGTGGCTCAGGCACTAAAAGGAGTTTGACACCCCTGGCCCTGACGCAACTTTCACTTAATGCTAGAAGTCCTCCTCTTGTGTGCAGAAATATTTCCCACGGTTTCCAGCTCCTCTAAATGTCAGCTTCACGATCTGTAAACAGCTGTTAACTGCTGGGACTCACTTAAGGGCCAGAAAATCTCTTTTTTCATACAGTGCCATATTGTGTCTGAGCCACCACCATCTGCTAATTGTACAGTATACTATGAAATTTAGCAATCATTTTTCTTTCTGCTTTGTTTGTGGTTATTTTATTAAGACAGCAGGAGTCACCAGTAATGATCAGGGACAGCAGCACAGGAGGAAAAGCTGAAGGTAATGATAAGAAATCAGTGTTCCCTATCATTAATGGTCTTTACAGTAACTCCTGCTATTTTCCTGAAAACCCAGCGCGGCAGTTAATGTGACATCAGGCCCCAATAAATCATCCTCCACCGACCGGGTGGCGTTAAAGAGGTTCCATTAGAGCCAAAGAGAAAACACATGAACAATCATCCCCAACCCGACTCCTCGTTCAGTCTCCTTCCCTGTGCCGTCTTCGTTTCCTCTCGTCTGCCCATGTTTGTCTTTCCCAGCACAGAGGAAACAGACCTGATTCCCTCTTTCTCCCCATCACTCATTAACTGTCTCCCCCTTCAGCTAAACCTATCACATGGCAGGACTATAACTGGTACACATACTGTACGGCCTCTCCAGAGGAGGTTATGTAAATGTTATCTCCGGTTACTAAAGTTTAAAGCAATAACGGGCTTGTATCTTTTGTCAGTTTCCAAAATAAGTTTTGACGCCCCTGCAGTTGACTGGAACACAAACCTGCAGATGTGTCTGCAAAAGTTTTACTGAATAAAAATCAAATGCAGGAGAATATAAGTAATAATTTTCAAAAGATGACATTTGTATTGGAAAGTGTGATAAAGGACCGCAGAAAGAGGTCCAAGTATAACTAAAGAATAACAAGATACATAAAAAAAGAAAGAAGAACCATTTTTAGGCCTCAAGGGGGAAAAAATAACTTGTTGTGGTTGGTCACTATTTATTGTCTGTTACAGTTCTGTTATGACTAGAGGTAATTTAGGACATACGTGAATCTACTGTACAGAAAAAAGCACATAGTGACAGTTTTCACTTCTATGCTTTATAGATATAGGCTTTATTAATCACATACTAGGGAGATTTCCTTGTTAGAGCAGCACAAGGATTATAAAGTGAATCAGTAAAAGTAAATTAAAGATATGATCAAAAACAACAGATACAACAATAAGAAATTAATAAGAAAACTCAACAAAAAAAGAAATCAATGAGTAAAGAGTAAATGTACTATGTAAAAACTATAGTACATAGACTAAAATACACTAGAATTATTAGCTTATTGAATTGTTAATTAAACACTTAGTAGTTTAACATTAAACTCTGTTTCCTCTCAAGCTGTTTGAGTTTCGCGTGCGGTGTTTGCACTGTTTTTGATGCCTGCTGACCTACTTCTTGATACGCCATTCTCACGGGATGCTAGTATTACACTCTTGAGTAAATGCCTCCAAACACTGGCTGGCTGCTGTGTGAGATCACTGTCACTGTGATAACTAACACAGGTGTGTGTATATTTGTGTGTGTAGCTCAGCTATTGCTGAGAGGCATCCACATACATCTACACTTCCAACTCCAATAAACATTATAAGAGCGAGAACCCGGGATAGAAATCTAATCTGGGAGGGCTGCTTTGTTCCTGCCCCCAAAGAGCCAATCAGCAGCTCTAACGGGAAAAACTCACGACCACTGCAGCTGTGTGGTAGTACAATGCAAACTTTGAATGACAAATGTAACAATTCCTGGTGGCCTTTTTGGGATTATTTTTATTAGCTATGTGAGCCAATTTAGGTGGAAAGGTGTAGCATACATGCATACATACATGCATGCATACATGCATACATACATGCATGCAGGTGGCTGTTTTCCTGTACCTATAACTATGTTTGTATTCAGCTGTCCAGGATGTTGCAAACCAGCTCTAAATGACGGATAACAAGTCATTTAGAGCTGGTTGTCCTTCAGTAACATTGTGAGAAATCTTGGAATTGTTTCTGAGCTGCATATTGTGCATATTCAACAAATATGAAGGACTGCTTTCTGTCATTTGAGAAAGATCTAAAAAATTAGAAATATCCTGTGTCAGAATGATGCTGTAAATTTAGTTCATACATTTATTACTTCTAGGCTGGACTACTATGATTCATTTTTGTCCTGGTGTTCTAAAAGCTCCCTGAAAAGTCTTCAGTTCATCCATAATGCAGATTTCCTGGGAGTTTTTCCTTCCTACTGTCACCAAGTGCTTGCTTACAGGGGTTTGTCTGCTTGTTGGGTTTTCTCTCTGTTATTGGATCATGATTTGGCACTATATAAAGAAAACTGCTTTGAAAGTCATTAGCCAATGAGTTTAGCCTGAATAAGGTCATCCTTCTTTCTGACACTTAAAAAGGCGAAAGTTTAGAAAATATGGCTTGAAATTAGACTTCTGTGTGGAGCTTGCAGGCTCTCAGTGTGTCTGTGTGGGCTCTCTGTGGCTTCCTCTTACAGTCTTTGGACTTTAGGAGGAATTGGTGAGTCTAAATTGGCTGTAGCGCGTGTGTGAATGGTTGTTTGTGGTTAGGAAAATGCATGGATGGACCTGAAATGACGGAGAAATGACTGCAGGTTCGCAATCCACAACTGACTTTATCATATACACAAAGACACACTCAGACTTCACTACTTTCTCTAAAACACCAGAGCTTACAACTGCCTTACGGCGGCATATCACGCCGTTATCTCAGGCATTCAGTTTGTAGACGACGTCTCCACCACAGACCTCAGACAGACAGTCGCTCTTTCACATGATTCAGCTGTCTTAAAAAACTTACAGGCAACATTGCATTTTTGACACGTTTTCAATAACAACAACAACAACAACAAAAAAGCAGGATTTCTAAATGTATTATTAAAAGAAAAGTACATGCTCATTATCAATCAGTGTCTCAGCCCACATACAATCCATTTAACTGCAAACACATGCATGTCTGCTACACATCTGTGGCCACACACACCACAACCACACCAGAAATGTATTTTTATTAAATAACTGACACCTAAAAGCCCACAAAAGCTCTTTACTCAGCATTATTCAGCACTATTAGAGTGCAAATGTGCTCAGCATTGGTTTGAAATTATGCTGAGCTAATCCTCCTCCTCCTCGAAGAATAAACCCACACCAGTGTTGATGAACACGAGAGCCAAAACCACCCTTAGAAACTCATTGGAGTTTACAACAATGTCACTGCCAGATGGGATGTAAGCAGTGAGGTGTGACGTTGTTTTGATCAAGAACATGATGGGAGTACATAGGAATCTAAAGAGGATATACTTTGTCTTATCTATCATCCCTGATGTCAGCAGCATAAACCCTGTGATGCACTGGATTGACCGTGTAATCAGTGGGATCAGAAATGGGCCCTAGAGTGAGAGGGCGTGAGTCTGAGGTATCTTTGCAGTGTCAGCTTTCCTGCTAAAAAGCCTAACAAAGGTCTGTGTGCTACCTTCAATGAGCAGCTTGAAACGATGTTGAGGTTGTGTCTCCGACATCAGCACAACTTTTATTTTGGAACTACCACCAGCAGCCGATTGGTTATTCCACGTCTAAACGTTTGCTGGGATCGGTGGACGAGTTTAAGTATCTCAAGCTCTTGTTCACCAGTAAAGGGAGACTGGAGCAGGTGAGTGATGGATCGATGGATCAGTGTGGCATCAGCAGTGATGCAGATACACCAATCAGTTGTGCTGAAGAGAGAGCCAAGTTTGACGGTGATGGTCACTTTACGGAAAGGTTCCCATTCCAAAAGAAGTCAATCGTGGATACCAGTGAGCATGTCCTACTGGGAAGATGCCAGGAAAACAGCCAGGACAAGATAGAGAGATTAAGCCTCTTGACTGGCTTGGGAATGGTTGTATGTATGGAAGGATAGATGGATCAAAAACTCAACAAGAGAAAAACTCAAATTCCAGAAGCATCCAATTACTTCCATTTAATTTCGAGCCATCTTCCATCAGGGTGGGACATAGAGCCAGCTCTATACTTGTATTTTTGGACTATCCTAGAGTAGCTTTGCATGACTCACACAGTAGCCAGACATAGAGAAAAATGTCTGAATCTGAACATTTAGAGCAATCTAAAGTCCGAGCTGTTTGTTCACAGGGATTACTTGTACATCTTGATTAGATATATCATATCATAAAAGAAGAAAAAGCCCAATATGACCCCTTTTTATGCATTCAGGGAGAAGATTTCATTGATTATTACACTTTAGGTACATTTAAAAACTAACTTTTAGTGCTGTTTAGTGCTATCACAGTTCCTCTCTGTCAAGAGATTTATTCTAAATGACACTTCTTCAGCTGAGAGTCTAAGAGTGAAGACACACACAGACGCTGCAGTTTTAACTTGCAAGGGCGCTTCACAGAACGCTCACATCAGAGTGGGGGCCCTGTGAAGTGCGCGCTCTGCTCTTGCACTTGCCTTTATTTATACACAAGAAAAATGAATACATTTGTTCAGTGACGTGAGCATATGCGTATGTGTGTGTGTGTGTGTGTGTGTGTGTGCGCGTGTGAGGTCAGAACTGCTTGTTTGACTTCTTACTATCGCTGTGGGAAGGTTCAGATACAAATATCAGAACACGTTTTATAAAGAACAATCAGTCCAAAACAATGAAAAGTACAATCAGTTCTAAGCTAGGAAATGATCATCATGCAGCATTCTATCACAAGTAAACTTATATCATGAAAAGCTTATACTGACTAAAAAATACAATTTTCTATTGACACTCTCTGTGTTCTGTTCATTTGCTGACTCATCATTAACTTATCTGTGCATACATAAATATTTATCCACTAAAATGTGGATTAGTGCATGAATACAATAATGGGAGGGTTTTAACTCCTCCATTGTATAAAACGGGATGTGACCGTTGACCGGAGAAAGACGAGTGGTTTATTTGTTTTAATATAAGTGTTGTGATTCGAACACGTGAGTGTTTGCATGCTGATCTCTCTCTTTTTGCCAGTGTCACACATCCTGTAACTGTTTCCTATGAAGGAAATAACTCTAGCTGGCTGTACTAACACACACACACACACACACACACACACACACACACACACACACACACACACACACACACACACACACACACAAAGTTAAAGTTATTGAAGGCCTACAGAGATAAAGTTGTACGGTGTTGCACTACAGCCTCATGTGGTCTGCAAAGACACTTTACATGAACCAGGCTTCCTGCACACCCAGCTGTCTTCTAGGAATCACACACACACACACACACACACACACACACACACACACACACACACACACACACACACACACACACCATTCTTGGTGAGTGATGCATGATGGGTGTGTGTGAGTGTAGCGATCTTATATCAGAGCAGACTGGGATTAATCAAAAACAGACTCCAACATGTTTTCCAGCTCAGATAAATATAATTTTATACCACATCCATCACATTATCAGCTAATTAACTAATCACTTCATGAACTGGGTCTGTAAAATGCACTTTAGGAATAGAATAGAATAGAATAGAATAGAATAGAATAGAATAGAATAGAATAGAACAGAATAGAATAGCCCTTTATTGTTATTGTACATGTACAACGAAATTGTGGGTGCTCCACACCAACTGTGCAGGAATAAAATATAAACAGACAGCAGGAATACACAGCAGACAGGAGAAACAGAAATAAAACCAAGAGAGCGATACACAAAAATAGGAGAAAGGCACACATTAGAGAACAAGTTGCAAAGTACTTAAAAAACAAAGTTTCTTAAAACCTATATTTATATCAGAAAGTTTGTTTTGTCTGATCAGTGATTGAAAAACTATAAAATTATTGATCTACTTTATTTTAGGGATTTATGAAGTCGTACAGCCAGTATTTGTCTTTTTGTGTCATTTTAAGTTTATTTCTACTTCTTTAAGATAATTTGTTACAGGTTGTGTTTAAAGTTTTGGCTGCTGAAGCAATAAAATCCTAACACTGGTAACTACGGTGACATTTTTAAAATATATATTTGTGCCCATTTTAGTTTAAAATAAATGTTTTTCAAACTCTGTTAATATTTGGTTGTTATCCTTTGGTAGTGGGCATCTCTCTGAAGATGAAAGAGGAAATATTGTCCTGTTATGCCTGTAATCTGCAAGTCTTACTCTGCCTGTATTGCCAGGTATGGAGGCACAGAGCATTGCATTAACACCGTTCAACAAAAAATAATGAAATAAACTGTTAGCTTCCTGTTTTCTCTTGTACTGTGTGTGGATAGCTCAAAAGTAGGAAACAGCAAACTGCACCAGCTAAAAAATGAGCCTACAGCACAATCCAGAGGTGATCAACAGCATTACAGTGATGGATTATTATTTATTTATATGTTTATTGATGCTTTAAAAAAATGGTAAAAACAGAGTGATTATAATTGTATTTATATTTTATCTGTCCTTTCTAAACTGAAAATCAGCAAATGTGAAGGGATCTTGTGAATTTTGCTTTATGCAGAGATATTACTTCCTGTTTCCTGTTTAAATGTTTACATAAATTTAACAAAACAAAACAAATAAGCCAAAATTTAAAATAAAATTTAAAATAACCTGGGTTTTACAACCCAGGAGACTTTTTAGACTCCTCTAGTATAACTCTACTTACATTTTGTTGTTAAATGTATGTAGTTTTTGTTTCCACAGACAAAGATACTTTCAGAAAGAATAACATAATAATAATAAAACTAACTGCTGATACTGGCTCAACAATAAAACACTAATCTCTAATCATCACACAGTGCAGAGGGGAGGTCATTGAAGTGCTCAAAATCAGGTGTGGTTCCTCTTAAACACTATTTCACCATCACATAACACTAAATAATCTTTTTTTAAAACCCACACTGTAGTATATATTTGTGGATAATTGGACCACAGTTACACACAAAGAGGTTCTCGTGAGTTGGATTAGACGGAGCTGACTGGAAAACAAAAGCGAGAAATCCCAGTCAGAGTGTTTTGTGTACTCACATGGATCGGCGTGTTGTTGTTGTTGAGCTGGTCCTGGCTGATGGGTGACGCTGGAGGATGGCAGTCCAGTGCCACTTTGTCCCGACATGCAGTGTGGCACGCGTACTTGCAACCTGCAGAGAAATGACCTGATTATAGATTCATTCACTGGTAATAAAATTATAAATGATAAGGTTAGCAGTAAGGAGCAGATATGCATACGGAAAAAAGTTTCTGTAACGTATATGCAAATGCTCTTTTGATAAGGGCAGCGTGTCGGTTGAGGTTCTTCTTCTGCAAATGGAAAACAACAACATGCAAATGATGACATGGAGGAGGGAGAGGTTTCAGAATAAAATCCGGTGAGATTGAACTATGTTTTAACATTAAAATGCAAATAAAGAGGAATTAAATATGACAATTTCTTTTCCAAATTACCATTAAATAAAAACAAAAAGTCATGAGCAAGATGTGGGCCCCACATTCATATAGGATACTTCAGATGAGCAAAACCTGTAGGAACATTTTAAAATGACATCTTCTGGATGATGATGAGTCAAATTCATCTTCTTTGCAAACTAGTATTGCTGGCTCACAAATACAACATGATTTCTCTGATTATAGGAGTGTTTTTCTCTTAATTAGCGACATAAATTTGGCTTTCTCACTCCGTAAAAAAAAGAAAAATCAAAACATCCATTTATCCATGTTCTTCCACTCATCACATTCATCGTAGCAGGGGGGCTGGAGCCTATCCCACAGGATGGTCCTATCGCAACAACGTGAGAAGCTTTAGAAACAAAAATGTTTTCATGAGCTGGAAAAGTTTGAGAATCATGGGACAAAAACACTGAGCAGCAGCTTTGAAGCTTCAGCTTGGCTGAATGAGCTCATCTGATCCTCCAATGTCCATTTACCATTCTTATATTTTAAGGAATAACATCTAATATCTAATTGTAGACAGCTTACAGATTCTAACACATCAATCACCAAAGCTACTAAAAGCATATTTAATTTACATAAACTGTTTGCTACAGCTTTAAAACTCCAGTCATTTGAGAGAAATTAAGCAATTGGTAAGAAATGAATCACCTTTTTATCCATTTATCAAACAAAACATGAAAATGTTTGTTCCAACAACGAAAATATAGATTCCCTCTATCTTTTTAATCACTAAATCAATCATTTTAGGGCTTTCAGCTTTTTTGATTGGACATAAAAACCCATTTTACAAACAGTCTTTGGCTCACAACAGAGCTTATTAAGCAATGTTTACAGATTTGTTCTCATGACGCAGGAATATATAAAAATATTTAAGGCTAAATCAACATGAAAACAGGTTAGCTGCAGACTAAATGTAGCCACTGAAGTCATATCTTCTTCCCTGTGGTGCCTAACTTTTAACTTTAAATTAAGTGGCACGCACACACACAGTGTGTGTGTTGAATAATGGCTACAACCCAAATGCACCATTAAAACAAATGGAACCGACGAGGGGGCTTGTTCCAAGTCACTTCTTGCAATCAAACAAACATTATTCACTCTGACGCACCCCAACAAAACCCTACACGTGCCTCGTGCGTGCAGATGTGTGTGTCTTTAGTCCCACGATCCTACCTGTCGACTTCTTTCTCACGTGCTGTCCAACTTTATCCGACAGCTTGCACATGGCTGCTCCCATCTCCCATCTTCAACTCATACACTCACTGAAATCCTGTCTACGAGCCTCAACATGACATCCTCCTGCACACACACACACACACTCGCGCTGAATGGAACCACACATGCCAACACACTCTCTCTTCTCTCTCTCTCTGCGGTGTTTCTCGGCCGTGCTTCAGATGCTGATGTGCCATTCTCCCCCGTTTCCCTATCTGCCTCTCTCTCTCTGTTGTTGTGCTGAGTGGGTGATTTAACAGTCAAATGGAGGCCACAGTGAGATGGGCACACAGACAGGAGAGGAGGAGGGGTGGCAGTGGTGGATGGATGGATGGACGTAGGCCTGCTGACTCAGCCATCTGCAGCCACTCTCTCCTCCCCATTTGCTCTGTTTCGTAGCTTGTTATGACTACAGTTGAGTCGGCCTATCCAGTTTCCTGCCCATCCAGTCATCCGCCCGCCCAATCATCCACCTCAATCCCTTCTGACAATGAACCTGATCCACAGAGGAAGTCATAAAGAGCCTTGTACATCCATCCATCAATACCATTATGCAGCATGCAGGGTTATTTTTGGACATGAAGAAGATATCAACACACAGCAGGTGCTGCATCAAACCAAACCAGAAAAAAGTCAGTGCACCACTTTAAACCATGATAAAGATTTTGGCTGCATTTTCTACTTTTAACTGAAACGAAAAACCCCAGAAAGAATTAAAGATGGATGTAGCTTCAAAGTCCTAAAAGTAAAAGTTACAGTGTGTGACATTTTTCACCACTAGATGTCAGTAGATTGCAGATTGCAATCAACTGGGTTCTGTCGTCTTACCCCTCCCAGTTCAGGTGCATAGCCCTAGCTACGGTGTCTGCTATAGGACAAACATGTTTTAGTCAGGCATGAGAGATCAAAAAAATTAAATTTAGGTTGTAGTCCATGAGGCTGCGGGCATCTGGAGTGTTCACATCCACCCCAGACTTGTTCCCTATCTGTGGAAGGCCACTGTTTACCTCAGCTGTTAATGCCGAGTGAGAAGTGTTGCATCTTTTTTTTAGTCTGGAAGATGCTGTGAAAGAGAAACAGCTCACTTCTCTTAAAATTAAGTTAGTAAATTATGGCAAATAATTAGAGTCAGGAAGGAGGATTATCAAGGGTATGTTGTTTGCTATACGGAACTCATAGATCATTAGCCAATGATTGCCATCATCCCCTCGTCATTATCGTCTATTAGTTTGTGTTCATGACTTTTAAACCACTGCAACAAAGCGAAATGTTCTCAGGAGTCTTCAGCAGGTACGTATCACTCTGTACTGATACCGGTACTGGCTTTGGAAAATGGAACAGATGGATGAATGGAAATTTGTGTACAGGAATACCAAAAAATGTCCTTCCAATCGCTGCATTTGCAATATAATTGACAAAAAAGGTAAACATTCATCTTCAGTAAGGAATTGTTAGGACTGTTCCAGTGATCTCCATCATATCTCAGTTTTTTGCGTTTTTTTCTTCCTCCTTTTTCTCATCATCTTCCTCTCCATCTGCCTCATCTGCTGTCTCAGGGATAAAAGCATTTCCCAGACTCCACAAATCGATCAGACTCAATCAGCCCGCTGGAGGAACGTCTCAAACACACACACACATAAACTCTGTAACCTTTTCTTTTTTTCATTGCCAATGCAGCATGAATGAACCTAACTTCAAGCCTGTAAACATGTAAAAACACATTTTGACAAAGGGGTCATTTACAGTGAGTTGTTACTGTACTGATATATAATAAGTGACTGAATTAAAAATACATAGAAACTACTTTAAACAGATTAACACAGGACAATTTTTTAATAGAGCGAAAAATGTACAACTATTATTGAGATTTTAATAAGTGAACATTTTTAAGAGCTATATATTAAAAGTGTTTGTCTCGTTGTATTCTTATGAATTAATAGTTCTGATTCAGTTGGTTAAGACAGCAAATGCAAAATATAATAGAAAAACCTCTCTTGAATATGAAAATCTTGATTTAGGAAAATCAGATTGAGGAAATTTTTATTTAAAAATTAGAATTACATTTGTTGTATTTAATGCTACTTTTCTCTTTATTTTGTCTAAAATATAATAAAATGCTTTGATGAGTCTGGACAATCTGAAACCTGACTGACTGCAGCCAAAACTACCATTTCAGTTTGGGTTTTAGCATCGTACAGTAAAACTCAGCAGGGTCTCACATTAGAGGTCAAAGGTCAGAAATCCAAAACTGTCCAGACGCTATGGATTTTTCACCCATGTGTGAAAGTGAAATGTTTTTTAGCACGAGTTCTATAATTTGTTCTGTGTGTGCAGCGAGAAGCACCATGAGGCTCCGGCTCCTTTAGCACTCATGTGCTGAAACAAACACACACACACACACACACACACACACACACACACACACACACACACACACCATCCCACTGCTCTTAAACTGGGGTATGATGGACATTGGTTGATCTGGCTTACATAGCACAGACATGTCAATCATAAAGTTGGGTTGGCTTAAAACATGCCTTACTTTATCTTCCTTTGTGACTCTAACTGGGTCATTATTTATAAAATAATCTTTATTTTTTATTAAGACTTAAATCAAGTGACTGGGACTATAAACTAATGAGAAAAATGTTTACTTATGGCATAAGTAAACATGGGCATATAGGGCATCTGGTTGGTTGCTACAAGCCATTCGGTGCCTTACAACTGCATTGACAGCTTGTCCCGGATTAGCAGCAGTAGATCAGATTGTTCCCAGTGAGCGGTGGACTTGGCCAGGGTAAAGTGTTTGCCACAGATTGTGGTTATAATTTTTATGGACAGAATTTCCACTTCATCCAACTGGCGAAAGGCTTCCTCTTTGGTGGCCTCAGGATCTCGTCTCTGCTCTTTGCAGATGATGATTTTCTGTTGGCTTCATCAGGTGGTGGCTTCCAGCTCAGACTGGAGCAGTTCACAGCTGAGTGTGAAGTGATGGGAATGCAGCCTGACTGCTCATCACTTCTTTTTTTACCTGTTGAAGTTCAACAGGTACTGAATGGGGTTGAATGAATGGGGTGAATGGGGTTGGCATTCACTCAGCTTTGTCATGACTCTGGGCTCCTGGTTAGCTTAGCATTAGGATGCTGTTTGTGCAGGTGCTTGAAAGAAGCTGAAAAATGCAGTAAAATGCAGCTGTTTCTGTCCTGGATGCAGCTTCCCCTTTACCATCATGCTCCTTTTGTGCAATAAAAATAAAAGCAATGTCCATGTGTATTTTCACTCCTCAAAACCTGTTTTGCTGTTCCGCTCCACTATTTTCCACATTAACCAAAATCACCTGATTAGAGCACAAGTGCACAGGAAGAAGACAAAAAACATATTTGATAGATTGTTTTTTTCTTTCTATCCAGGTGGCGTGCAGATAACTGAAGAACTTCTGTAACACAACTGGGGACTAGTGGACTGTGAGGTAGTCGCTACTGCTCCATATCCATGGATGAATGGATGGATAATAGAAGTGACTTTGTTTATTTAAGCCATGTATGGGGGCCCTTACATTGGTGCATTAGAAGTTAAAGAGGAAGCATTAACAAGGAATGTAAAATCAGACAATGCAGTTCCTGCAGAAAGGGTTAAGTATCCGGCGTGAAATATGTAGGTAGGACTACATATTGTGTCCACTAACTGCAAATACTTGTACACAAGTTAGAAGACAAAGACAGGTGCGTGAATGAGGACAGGTGTGGGCTGAATGCAGCAGCCATCTGCTATCCCCTCATTATCTTTCTAGTCTTGTCTCTTTTGTTACTGTCAACATGTCTGGACACGCGCTTGGGCGTATGTAATCAAACCTTGAGCCAGTCAGAATATAAAAAGGATAAAAGTATAAGAGAAAAATAAAGACTGAAGCACATTCACACACACACTAATAGCAGCAGAAATGAAGCAGGGCACTGACATTTGAGGTGCGTTTGTTTTTTCAGTTTCCACTAAAAACCATCTTAATTTCATAAATAGGCAGATCAGTTCAAAGCGTTTGTTAACAAGTTATTTTACTGCATGATATTTTAGGTTTCCTCTTACCAGAGAACAGTTCAGTTTACTGTAAACTATAGGATAAGTTTCTACTAACAGACGAGGAGAATGGAAAGAAACTGCATAAGAGAAGTTGACCGTGGTGAATACTGGTCAGCTAAATGGTCTGTCCTGTTCATCGCTCATAACTCACCAGAGCTTCTCCACAGCAGACTGACTTCCAGGCGTCCAGAACGTCGCATCACTTTTGGAAAGCGATAGAAAAATCTGGACATTCTCCTCAGAGGTTTCCCAAAGTTTTTGGTAAACCCCATTGCACACACACACACATACACTGTTTTGAGGTTTTTTGGGTTCCTGCAGGCTTCAGATGGTGATTCATATCCAAACATAACTTGATATAATTCCACAAAATAGTCATCCTTCACTCCCATCCATGATGCGTCTCTGTCTGCAGTAACTGCTCTACTCTGGTCCCTCCTCCCAGACACACCGTCACCCACTTGTGTTTGTAGTGTGTGTGTGTGTGTTTGGGTGTGTGTGTGCCATTAGCCACAGGCTAAATGTGTCTTGTAGAGCCAAACTGTCACAGCGACTGAACAAACAACAGGACAGCAGCTGACACACACACACACACACACACACACACACACACACACACACACACACACACACACACACACACACACACACACACACACACAAAAGGTGAAGGCAGACTACACTGAAGAGGTTTGAACAATGAGCTTTGGTATTTCTCACAGTGCTTCTAAATGACTCTCTGAACTATGAAACCTCTCCACCGTCTCCAGCTCAGACGCTGATCTGTCGATTTTTATCATCGCCACTTTAACAAACCTTGATCTAAGTATTAATGACTAAATGTCAACTTTTTTGCTACTTTTTAAATCATTTTTATCAAACTTGCAAGTTGTTATTCTTATGTTACAGCCTAGTAGTAAAATGAGGAAATACTGTGGAAATTAAAAGGAAGTAGCCGCTAGATATCAAATTATAAGTAAGTAATAGCTTAGTATCAACTGTAGTTTTTAGCTGAGTAATATTAGACTGAAACTTACATAATGTGATACTAACTAGAAGTGATCATGTAAAAAAAAAATGTAGCAATACCATCAGGCAGAAACAGTAAACTTGTGAGCAATAAAATCATCATTTCTGTGCAGTATTTGGAAATAAATGTTCCTAATATAGCAACAACGTGACTGTATTGTTACCTTATAATAAAACACTAATATAGATTGATGTTTTCACTAGTTATAACACTATACTATACCTCTCCTTTGTTTAAAGGTAATGTAATTATCATTTGCTGCTATTGCTTATTTACTGGAAACATTGTTTTTTTATGTAATAACCATAAATAAGAGCTACAAAGTACAAATATATCTGTTTCTAATATATTATGTATGTATGTATACACAATAAGGTGGCACTATTGTGTGACATATGTTGAAAGTTTCCATTAACAAAGTCATCACTTTGTTAAATGAGTCTTTTATCTTCTTGATTAGTCATGAAATAAAAAACCTGCACTGGGCTAAGAAACTGTTGTGTGTTTCCTTTTGAGCTTGTGAAAATGGGGAAAGTGTAAACAACAATAAACAGTTAATGGGATATTTTCATTTGTTGGTATTCTGACAGCTCTTGTGGCTTCATATGGAGTACGGATGTCAGCAGCCATTAGCCTGAGTGCTTCATCTATTGGCTAATGCTAAGTAAGCTATAGAGGCACTCAGCTTCTTTAAAAGGAGCTTTAGATCTGAACAAGTAGACAAAAAAAAGAAAAATGTTGGGTTAAGTCATATTTAAATGTAGAGGACAAGCTTGAACTGAAGGATGCAGAAGCTTAACATTAAAGAGCCATTTCCCCCAAAAAGAAGAAGAAGAAGAAGAATCACGGTGAGGGAGGACAAAGTGCTGCTATTTCTATTCTGTCACATCAAACATAAGAGAGCAAACTGACTGGAAACAAGCTGCAGCTGCCTGCAGAAATCCCTTCTACAGAGCCGACTAATGAATACACACACTAATGCAACATTAAACCCAATCAGACAAAGATCCCCGGCTCTCTTCGGTGGTTCCTGTTACTTCGGAGAAAGAGCCATAGGATGACAGACCCACAGGAAGAGAGAGAGAGAGAGAGCGTGAGCTAAACCACTTTCATACAGAAGTTGAACCAAGGACAACACGTTAGCTTTCTGTAGCTCATTTCACTTTTCCAACTGAACCAGTTATTGTTTAAAAAGCATAAAATATTAGAGTACACTGAAAACTCAAACATCTTAACAGACACAGAACAACTATGGAGAAAACTTTGAGTGCTGTATGATGTTAATGTCACGGCTGGGGCAGCAGTCGTGTGGGGAAGTGAAGGAGGACCCAAGTTGCAGACAGCGGCGGTGATGCAAGTGAGTTTACAGATTTACAGTGAACGATAAATAACAAAAGCGAGGGCAAAACTAAACCTAAACTGGGGAAAACTAATAACAAACAAAACCCAAAACCATAACTCGCAGAATCACATGCAGGGGAAAACAGGAGGTTACGCAGGGGATGAAGAGCAGAATGAGGAGCAGAGAGACGCGGAGATTACCAAATAACACAGACGAACCAACAAGGAACACAGGCAGACACACTATAAATACACACAAGGTAACTTGTAACTTAAAAGGGAAGAAAATGTCAGAGAAACTGAATATTTAAATTTAGATTAGGTTAAACGATTGAGCTATTTAAACTCTTTTTTATATTATAAAACTTAGTTTTTCTATATTACTGCTTCACATTTCTAAAACGTATTCTTTTTACTTACTTTATTATTTAGATTCATTTTAATAGCAATAACATTTTAATTTAAGGCCAACATGGACCCATAACATTGCAATCAGGAAGCTACAGCATAAAGGTGACATGAAGTCTGTAAATACTCTTTAAAATACCAACCTCTTCCTCAGCAAAGAAAAAACCCTGCAAGGACTTGGCATTGTTTCAATTACAGGCTTGTCACGGTTTAATAATTTTCTTGGACGTTTCCTGGAAATCACTCTATTGGTACAAGTTATGGGTGTAATGGAAAATATGTGAACAGTAATTCCTGTTATATTACCTTTCAGCAATCATTATCATCACAATGATCTTCAGTTCTCTCTCATGTTGCTGATTTACTCTGACAAAACCATGAGCATGTATTCCCAGTAAAAGCTATAATATTTCTTGTCTTTTTAAGGAACACTATGTTGTGGGAAAACTTTCATTTCAACATTCAGCTGAAAAATTAACCTTTGAAAGAAATAACTGAACCATGGTCTTGCGAGGCTTGGATGCCTTATAAGTCACTGTTTCTGTGTGTTAATAAGTGAGCAAGTGACAGATACGGATATTAACAGTGCTCTGTGGAGGATTGCAGGACAACTGCAAGGCATAAAAATGTTTGGGGATTTGTTTTTGTTTTTTTACAGTTGCCATTTTGTTAAAATATAGGTGAAATCATGGGTCTGTAACAGGCTCTGTGAGTGGCTGCTGATAGAGAAAAGCTATAGGCACAAACACAAACTCCATCAGCAAGGCTGATTAAAGTGACAGGAAGCTATAGAGCACATTGCACACTCATTAGCCATTAAATGTAATGAAGTTAAATAGCTAAATGGAGGAGATAGAGTAGTAAAACAGTTAGTGTTGTATCTGTTGGGCTTCTCAATTTTTTTGCAGTACAATATGTGATTTAAGTATAATATTACAGTAGATTAAATGCATATTGACATTAAAATCAGGCTAATTGAGGGAGTTTTGGAGATTTGCAAAGCGTATTTATTGCTGCAGTTAGTGTTTTAACACCAACTTCAATTTTATGACGCTAACAAATTAAACATATAATGTTTTCTTTTCATATTTAGTTGTTTTATTTTAGTTATTGTTTTATTTACTTATCAGAATTGTTTGTGGTCATCCCAAAGTTATGAATGTTACTATTTAAAGTAGCACATATTTTGTTAATAAAATCTGAGTGAGTAATGTTAGCTAATCAGAATTAGCAAGTCGATAGTTTTGTAGCTAAAGCTAGCTAATGTCCTTCTTTGATAATATTTTTTTTCTAGCAACAAGTAGAAGAAAAATTGAAAACATTGTGAATGAAGGAATAAAACAGAAAATGTTCAATATTAAAGGCCTTCTAAGTGAGACGTTTTCAGCTAACCGCGATAAATACATCTTGAATTTGTTAATCTTAGCTAACATTAGCATACTTGAGCTAATAGCTAGCCAGTCTACTATAGGAGAGGAAAAATGTAAAAACGATGATACGTAATTGAGGATGGTATATTTTATAAAATAAAAAGTGTTTATTTGACTAATGCAAACTTCCTTCTGTCTCTAACGTTAATTATATCATTGATACATATACAGATGGACAAATGAGTATATTTTAAATATCTTCACATTTAAATTGATTCGTCCTTATAAGATGAGTACAGTGAGAACAAGGTGAATTGTGGTTTAAAATTGGAAACCTTTCAATAACTCCTGTTTAGCTTCTCTTTAATCAGCTATCTAATCAGCCAATCACATAGCCAATAGCCAATCAGCCAATCACATAGCAGCAACACAATGCACTTAGGTAACTGCTACCTTCTGACGCTCAAACCACGCATCAGAAAGGAGATGAAAGATGATTTAAGTGACTCTAAGGTGTCGTGTCTGTTGGTGCCAGATGGGCTGGTCCGAGTATTCCAGAAGCTGTTGAAATATTGTTTTTTTGGGGGGGGGGGGGTCACAGAATTATCTCTAGAGTTTACACAGAAAATGTCTGAAAAACAGAAAATATCCAGTGAACAGCAGTTCTCTGAGCAAAAACGCCTTGTTGATCTCAGAGATCAGAGGACGAGTGTCTTGACTAGTTTGAGCTGATAGGAAGGTAAGAATAACTGAAATAGCCTAACCACTCATCACAACCAAGGTATGCAGAAGAGCATCTGAAACTTGAAGCAGATGAGCTACAGCAGCAGAAGACCACACCTGGTGCCATTTCTGCCAGTTAAGAAGAGGAAACTGAAGCTACAACTAACACAGGCTCACTAAAATGCACATCATCAGAGTGGAAAAATCCTTCTGATGGGCCCGATTTCTGTTGCGGCATTCAGATGTTATAGTCAGGATTTGCTGTAAACAACATGAAAGCATGGATCCTGCCTTTTAGTTCGAGCTGTTGGTAGTGTTATAATGTAGGGGAAATTTTCTTGGCATACCTTGTTCCTTCATAACAACTGAGCATTGTTTGAATTCCACAACATAACTGAGGTTGAAACAGAAACTGAAGCTCTGACAGAAAATCTGAGTCATGACACGTTTTATCATTTTATAAAATAAGTTAGGAATTTCTACAAGGATGATTACATAGCTATGCAGTACAAAGGGTTAATGTATTCGAAGCAGATATTCAAATATTCAAAACTTCCATCTAATTTCCATCGAAAAACAAATACTACTGCAACCATGTTTGAAGCCCTGCACGTTAGGGAAGAAGAAATAGTTTCTAAGGTTCCTTTTTCTATTGTTTGCTCGACAGAAGTGGACACACAGGGAGGTCCAGAGTTTGCCCTTGAGGAGTCACCCAGTTTTCATTTACACCTGAACCAGTCCTTCTGGATACCAACATGCATTCCAGCACTGGGCTTCTTTCGTAGCCCTGCCTATTTAAGTCATCACCAGCACAGAAACAAGGAGAGATTGCTACATATCAGATGGCGCTACCTGAAAATGCTGATGTCACTGATAGAGTGTACCTGTTCATTCAAATGATTTAAACTTCCCTAAAAGACCTGATGAACAACTGGTTCATTGTTGACTCAAAAAAAAAAAAAAAAAAAAAAACCCCAAAACACAAGCCAAAAAATAACCCAACCCCAAAACAGCAAAATTCTGCCTATAGTGCTGAAAAGCTGCATGTTTCTTTCATTTATCCATATACATATCATATAGGACTGTTACCTATTTGGTCAGCAAAATAACAGACAGTATTTCCCAAAGCATATGTAGATGGATCATAGACTTGTGGTGGAGTATGTGTGAAGCTCAGCAAAGGAAAACACTGGATATTTGGGAGATCTTTTGCATTAAATGGTTCAAGCCACTTAGGTTAAAGTCTCCATATCTTCTGGGACTCCTCCACCTTCTGTTTAGACCTCTTATCTTGTGGGCTTTTACCACCTCCCCCACAACCCTGACTTGATCACATGCACCCTCACCTGCACAGATGAGACCATTCTTGAAGATGTACTTGCAGCACAAATCACACCAGTTGCTCTCCGTTCCGGGTTCGAAGGCGTGTCCCTCTCCGGTCTCCTCCTTCACCCTGGGGTCCTTGTCTTCGGGGGAGAAGATGGTCTTCACATGTGGTTTGGATGCCTTCTTCCTACCACGGGGTGCCCCCCCTTCGTGTCCCTCCATCGCGTTCCCAGAAGCTCCTGCCCCGTCTCTCCCCTCAGGTCCGCAGCTCGACAGCTTTCTGTCGCTCCACATCCCCTCCAGTCTGGACGGCTGAGGAGACGCCTGCCGCCGGACAGCCCTCACCACCGCCGCGCCCTTGTTGGCCTTGGAGATCCGCATCTTGGCGCCCGTCTGCGGCCACGTTGCCTCGTTCAGAGTGTCCTGGTGTTTGCTGATATGGACAGCCTGCAGGGCCAGCGGACAGTCATCTGTGACCGATGAGCGCGGGGGGGCGTATTTCCGAGCGTGGTGGTTAATCATTACGCACACTTTTCATAGTCCGCCGCTGCGTGGAAGTGTATTCGCCAGAGTCGCACAGGTGAGGTCTTGTTATGTGTGACGATGACACCGTCGATAACGTGCTCCCAGTCGGAGAGCAGGTTGAGGCGGTCGGAGGTGTGCTGGAGAACGGGTTGGATCTCATTTCACTGGGAGACATGAAACACTGGCGCTCCAGGAAGGACTGCGTCCTCGTTTACAGACATACAAATTTAAGCTTTCTTTCTCATCATCATCACACATCTCCCAAGACCTAAACAACTATCCAGTTTCTCCGGCTGGCCCTTTAATTCCTACCTGATAAAACTTGTTTTTGAACTGCCTGTTGCCTCCTCTGTCAGATAACTTTCCCCACAATGCAAACCAAATATGTCTGCAAGTACCCGGAGCGTAACAATTTAAAATCAGGGAGAAATATAAACAAATCAATATGATGTGTGTCAAACTGCTGCTGCATCACTCCGCAGTCCCTCTTTTGACCACAGGATGGTGCCATTCCACTGAGCGAACAAAGATCAGGTGTCCGCAGGTAAAGGAGAAAGAAAATGTTTATTGGCAGGGGGACATTGGTAAGATAGGGTCAGATCAAAGACATCTGGATTTTGTGTTTTGTTTAACTTTATATAAAAAACATAAAACATGTCCTGCACTTCTTCACTACAGACTAAGTGGCTGAACCCCAACAACCATAAACTTTTCATGTATTCTAGCTTTAAAAAATAATCACACAACCCGAGCCTGTTACAGGTTGGCATGTAACTCTTGAATTACAAACATATTTTCTTTCTTTAGCAATTTTTTTTTTGCTAAGAAGATTTAATAAAACTAAAAGAAAGCTGACGTTTGTCCTCATATCTCGTGCAAAAATCTTTCATGTTTATTCCAACTGATGTTTAGTGTTCTCATCTTTGACTTTCAGACTATAAAAATTTCTAGTAAACACATCTTTCAGGATTCCCTTTTACCCACCTACAAGTAGTTTCTCAGTGTTTGAGGTTGTTTTAACTCATTTTCTTTGTAGCAGTTTAGATTTTTTTTCCCACATCAAGTGAGCAAAAGCCAGACTTTAGTAAAGTGTCCAATTTATGAAAGCTTGTTTCAACTGTCTACAAGCCTTTTTCAAGTTCTGCATCTCATAATTTTGACATACTGAGAAGTAGAACTTTTGAGATGCCTTTTTGTTTTCCTCGAGTGGAATAAACAAATGAGAAACAGTCCCTTGTTGGAGAGCTAGTGAGATTGTAGCTTTTGACATGAATATTAATAAGGTTTTTTAAAAAAAATTTTATTGTCATTTGGTTTTTAGTGAACAATAAATATGCACATTAAAGTGACCAGGAAGCACTTAATACAAACAAAGACTGATTTTAATTAACCTGAGCTTTTCTTTTCTTTTTTTTCATAGTCATATTGATTTTACATACTGAAAATCTGTTACAGGATGAGGATACAAACTTTTTTGGGCTGCTCCTTTTTCCATGCAGGATAAGGAGGGTCACTCCCTGATTCACATGTTTGATTTGACAGATTTTTACTTCCATACAAAAATGCCACAGGGATCCGTGTCTCCTCCTGAGTTCCTTTTTGTGTGTAAATATTACAAACAATAGTAAACATCAGAAACACATGAATGCTTTGTCACTGCCGTTCAACTTTTTTTTTTTTTTTTTTTTTTTTTAAAGGGAAAAGTGCAAGTGCTTCATTATTAAGCTTTTTTTTTCTTTTTTTTTCTTTTTTTAAAGGGAAAAGTGCAAGTGCTTCATTATTAAGCTTTTTTTTTCTTTTTCTTTTTTTTTTTTAAAGGGAAAAGTGCAAGTGCTTCATTATTAAGCTTTTTTTTTTTTTTTTTTTTTTAATTCAATGTGCTGGTTCTCCAGATCACAAAAAAAAAAAAAAAAATGTAATGCATTTCTACAAAAACAATATAAGACATGCAAAAAACAAGAAATTTCTTATTTAAATCTCACTGAAACTTAAATATAAAAACTATTACATGATCTGTGAGAAATTGGCTCTGATGGTTTGCAGTCTGTAAACTCATTTTTATTCACTGTACAGTTCGAAGATGTCCTGATGTGCTGTTAGAGTTCATTGTAATGTCAGCAGCTACTGAAGCTACATCCGTGCAGGTTTTGGCCAACAGGGGGAGCTGTGGAGCTTGTAAACCACGTCCCTTCTGCTCTCAGTCGACTTCCTCGGTCTCATCAAACGCTGCATCCTGCAAAATAAGCAGATACTTGAGTGTTTTCAAATCTTCAACAGGTCAAGCTAATGGTTTAATTAAGAAAGCTTTTGTTTCAAACGTACATATCCTCCTTGTTCCTGCACCCAGGATGAAAAGTAATCCTGCATGTATCGAGCTCCATAGTTCAGCAGGCGGTTTGTGGGCAACGTTTCCACAGCTGACAGACGAGTGGTGACCTGAAACACGAGAAAAACATATCTTCAGAGGTTAGCCAAGACAGTCATGTGAAAATGAGTCAGCAGACCTGCAGATGACTCCCAAAATTCAGCAAACAGGTGTCCCTGACACTGCCACACCTGCCTGAGTATACACTGTGACTCATTTCAAGTTTGTTTGTTTTTTTGTTTTGTTTTTTAAAACTGTTTTTATCCTGGAGAGAATCTGATTTATGGGCAGACAGTCTTCTTGCTCCTAGGTTTACTTGCTGCTAACTAGGGACTGACCTCTTGCTTTTTCAGGACTGATATCACTTGTTCGTAGTCAAGGAGACCAATACATGATGTGTGATTGTTATTGCAACTACAGCAATTTGTGCTACCTGACCACAGCTCCTGCAGCTCACCCAAGCTGCTTTAAGGCAGCAGAATGGCCGCCACACAGTGACTCTTATTTATACCTGCCATTAAGGCACAGGAAGCTGCTGTGGAGACAATAACTCCACGTAAGTGCTGATATAGGAGAAGTCTTCGAACAGTTCCAACATCTCCCTCTGTATATCTGCATTTTGAGCCTTTGTACTGCAATGTCACTAAAAATGGCAGTAAAAACTGACGGGATCATACACTTGCGTCTTTAACCCAGCTGCGGCGGCCAAATCAAGACGTGCATGGCCAGCCGCCTCGTCACACTAGCGACATGGAAAGCGTAATGGCCCCTTAGAGTTTCCTACTCTGGTAACTCCTTCAGCGTTCGTCTCATTCAGATTCATAGTTTCACTGATAGCTTAAGCCGCTCTCACCTCACACATCACAGCCATCTGGGTTTTTTGTGATGCCTGTGGCCCTGGAGAGCTGGGCGAGGGGGTCCTGAGGCCCACTCGTGTCAGGAAGGTGTTTATTAACCTCCTAAAGAATTCATAATTCCAGAAGAGCTCTGCTGCTATGTTGGCATCTTTCAGCACCTGACAAGGCACACACACAAACACAGATTAAAAAAAAAGAACAAAAAAACAAATATAGTTCAGTCACTAAAGATGGAAAAAAACAACAACAAATAATAATGACGTTTCTGATTTGGAGGAATGTGAACATATATTTTTTTTTAATTATATGTTCACAAATAGTGGAAATATCTGTGACCTGCACGTGAGCATGCGTCAAAAACCAAAACCACTCAGCAGAAGCGCGATCACGTGACACAAACTGGTGGTAAACTACTTCCTAAAGAAAGATATTCTGTTGTTTTTCACACTAGATCAAAGTTGTTTTTGTACCTTGTCATCATATTTGTCTCCAGTTTCTCTCAGCAGCAGACCAATTATCTTCTCCACCTCATCTAAAAAGGAACAGAAAACCCAATTATCAGCAGCAACAACACAAGACAGCCAGCATTTAAGGGATTAAAGGTGCACACTTTTATCTATAAAAAAAAACATGTGGGGCGTGTAAACAACGCTGAGTCTAGGTTAAAAAAACGTAAGGAGCTGTCACTGAAAAGAGATCTAAGAACTTGGTTGAAAGTGAAAAGACAATCTTACTCCTTGACACCGCTGCATCTCCTGAGATGATGACCAGATTCAGACCCAGAACTTTGCAGTGGCTCATCAGCGCTAATCCCTACTATAAATGGCTGTCGTGTAAAACTAGCCCTTTGTTTGGTGGAGTCTCGGCTATGAAAACGTGAAGGGGTATTACTGGTGGGCACTTTTTTTTTTACTGAACCTGGAGAATCTGCTGCTGTTGGGGATCGTAATAAACTAAACTACTACAGCAGTCATTTAGAACCAATTGTTCTCAGTGGGTAAACTATCAAATTTCAGTTTCTACAAGCTAGAAAACACTCTTCAGATTTGACTTTTCAACCAAATTAAGGTGGAAATGGACGCCTTATTAAAACGCCAACTATCTTAAAGTGTTCCAATTACCCAAATATTGACTTAACTTCAGCTAAACTGGGCAAACTACAATGTGAAGTGCAAACATTACACATGCATTATTTAGGGAACATTTGATCTGCCCTAGATGCATAAAGTGACCCAGTAGTCAGCCATCTGAATCCAGACGGGGCCCTTTTGTTTTGTTCTGCATGTTCCCCCTGTGCTTGCTTTGTTTCCTCCAGGAACTCCTTTTTGTTCTGTTACCAGAGAACCTGCTGGGTTAACGCTGCCCATCTTGACCGAGTTCACAGAAGAATTTAACTTTCTTTTCCTAAGGCTGCATACCATGTTTCTATTGGCTCTTTAACAGGCGCCGCCTCAAATGTTGTGTCGTCTGTGTCCCTCCTTTTAAGAGGTACAAAAGAAATTAAAAGAAGAAACTCACCGTCTGGGGAATCCGACTCTATTTCTGGAGGAATTAATTGGATTTCATCAGCAAGCTCCATAAGTCTGCTCGCTACCTCTCTCGCCTTCTCGTCCTCGTCCTCCTCGTCCTTCTTTTCAGGCTCATCTAGAAAAACGGAACAAACACGTTAAATCAGACCCTAAAAGGACGGCGTCACAGCGAGCAGTGGGTGATCGGTCAGGTAAAATATATGGCCGAGAGTTGTGAAACAGGAAAAACGCAAAAAACCAACAAGTCTTATGGTTAAGTGAGTGATTCAGCCCAGTGGGCCTCAAAAGTTTTCTGGCATATCCCGGTGATTTTACCAAGAAGCTCAAAACCTTTTAGGGAACATGTTAAAATTACTTCATAAGCTTCTTCTAACGTTTTGGCTCCGGCAGAAGAATCTGTCTATCAAAAACAAAAAAAGCAAGTTGAATTGAAATAAAGGAGAGCATTAACGTATCAGGCAGCACTTTGTTTCAGCATAGTTTCACTTTCTGGTCCATGCCTTTACAGTTTGAGAACCTCGAGCTGGTCTTATCTGTAATGATGAGCGTTTATGAGAAACTAAAACCTGTGTTCAGGTCAGCTGACTTTGCAGAATTCAAACTGGACTCAAACCAGTTTAAGTGTGAAACCAGCAGGTTATTTACCCGTCGCACTAAAAAGAAATAAAAAGGGCTGAGGTCCACAAAATTACCTTTGTAATATTTTTATGGCATGCTGTTGACAGTCGAGACCCATTTTTTAAGACAAAAAATTCTGCAAACATAAATATTTGCTGGTGTTTTTGTTCTCTCGCACTTATAAAAGAACACTTTTTGAGAGTTTAGGACTCTTAGTGTGACATCTTGGAACCGGTATTGACTTTTACCCATTGTTAAACAAAACAAGAGCATCTTCTTCATTTTACCCGCCTCTACAGCGCTCCTGCAGCACAAAAACTTTCCTCCAGTGTCCATAAAAACTTATAACGTTGTCAGATTTACCCGTGAACCTTACACCAATGTCAATGCCCCTCCCTACAATAAAAATTATGACAGTGTTGATAAAGTTGTCAATGATTAAGTTCGAGTCGGAGCTGGTACTTTTCCTGCCTTACTGTTTCAATAAAAATCCAACATGTTTAAGATTACCTCGAGTTTTTCCCCTCTCTGCTGATTTAATACTAAAACGTGTAACCTGGAGTCTTTATCGGTGAAACGGTGCCAGATGTCAGTCTTCTAGTGTATTTCAGGCATCAGTTTAACCGTGAATGATTTTATTTGCATTTTATGACAGTGAACTAACATTTTATAAACAAAACTATGGTGTGAATTAATCAGTAAGGTTAATTGTTGTGTTTTCTAAGGCTACACCTTTATGCTTCCCACCTGTAGCATGGAAACATCTGAATGCAACTTCATCACCAGGCTCCATCGGTTTCTGCTGCTGCTCCTCCTCGTCTTCTTCATCCTTTGTCTGAGGCCTGGTGCAGCTGAAAATGTTCAACATGCGTTTCAATCTCCTCTTCTTCTTTCTGTTTTTCTTCTCTGTGACCTTGTTTTCAGTCTGTGTTGGTGTCTTTAGTGGAGTTTTGACATGTCCATCTGCGTCATCCCCACCGCTTTGTGTGACTGGGCTCCTCTGTGTGTTTGGTCGTCTCCTCGACGGGCAGGCCATGTAGGCCACTAGGACTCTGAACTCCACTGTTTCCTCCATGTTTGCCACGTCTGGGGTAGACTCGGGCTCGTGGTATGTACCAGTGGAGCGGCCATCAGGGTGGGGAATGGGGTCGTAGATTTCGATGTGTCCGTTTGTCATCTTGGCTTGCTGTTACAAAAAAAGAAAAAGAGTCAAACTGAGACCCCGAGCATCGAGAATTCGGCTTTTCAGAGAGATTACAACATTGACAATGAGGTATTATATCGCTTCAGTAGTCAGTGGAATTGTAACTGAAAGGAAAAATGTATTATATAATAAAATGTATCAAAAAAAAAAAAAAAAAAAAAAAAAAAAAAAATATATATATATATATATATATATATATATATATATATATATATATATATATATATATATATATATACATACATACATACATACATATATATATATATATAATTGTATTATATGTTTGACGACATGAGATCATAAAAGCGTCAGCAGGGCACAGCAGCATGTTTAAAGCCATCATGTGAGTGGTACTTTTCTTCATGGAAGTGGGGGTTTCCTGTCAAAATTACCCAAATACATAAAGAGATATCTGAACTATTTTCTCTAAGCATGGTTTTACTGACTAAAGGCAGAAATAAAACAAAATGCACTGGTTTCCTTTAAGTGAGGCAACAAAGACTTATTGTCTCAACTATTAGCAAGACAATGATGCTTTCCTGAGAAATCACATCCCATTTTGAGCAAGAAAAATACCTCCTTTAAGCATATATCATGTTATTTGTGACAAATGCATGACTCTGCTTGTTCATATTATTTTGCACAACCTGCCAGCTGTATAATTAATAAGTATGCTCAGTGTTTCCTGGCACATGATGTGTCTTTAATATTTAAGGTAATGACTGTGTAACACAGGTTAAACTGAAATCTGTTCATTTTTCTGTTACTTCCATTATTTAATGAACAAAACTATATTTTAAAATCAACCCCGAACCCTTTAATCATACTTTCTTTGTTCACTTGCATCAATTTCATATTTTAAAATGTCAGATGTGATCAAATTTACATCCTCAGTGATTAATCTCTCCAACTAAGGTTGCTGTAGTCTAAAAAGTTTTAATCTCGCCTATTTCCAGTTTTTGTTTTTAACTTAGCTGATTTGAGTCAGTCTCCAGAGCTTCGAGTTTCGTTTTGGATAAGAAAAGTTCGTTTCAGTTTCGTTTTGTTAGTTTAGAAAATATATTTAAATAGACGAATTCTGACTCGACTGTTTCAGTAAGTATTATATCATGAAGCGTCTTTTCCAGGGGAAGATTTTAAGATGTTTAGATTTAAAATAGACAAACACCTGGTTTCACTTTGTAAAGACAGGTGACTCAGTCGTCATCCGCACTCTGAAATAAATAAATAATACACGCCTAAGCGTCATCCGGCAGCTCGTCCTGAGCAATTTCACCAAACTGAACCCTGACCTAACAAATAAATTTAAAAAAAAATGTATTTCTACTTTAGTTGCTAAAAACGCCTTAACTCATAGTTTAGTTTTTAGTTTAAGTTAAATATTTAAAAAATACATCTGATTACAAAAATATACAATTAAAAAGGTTTAAAATTTAAAATGAGAACACACTTTATTGGATAAATCACCCTGACGTGTTTAGCTGTAGTCTAACTGGTACCTGTTAAATCCTCATGTCCGAACTGTGAACATTTCCTGGTTTTAATATTACTGTAATTAAAGCCAGTTTAATGTTAAAGTGTTGTTGTGTGGCTCCTCCTCTTGACTTCAGGACTTTGTCGAGGCATGTCTCGGCAGACAGCTGATAGTTTCACCAAACTCAATGAAACACACCGGGACCTCCTGAAGCCACAACTAACCGTGATGTGACGCGTTTCTTTGGGTCAAAGCCGCTCTTAAATCCGTGTAAAGACGACCTAGCTACCTACTCTACGTTAGCCATGAAAAAAAAAACTTTATTGTACTCTTTCGACTTTGAAACTTTATCCAGTGAAGTTGTGTAAAAGTAGCTGTAAACTCGAGTCGCCATTGTTTGACTGAGCTGAAGTGGCTGTAAATGTAAGAAAACAACAACCCAACCGAGACTGCCCCTGAGTTTAACAACACGATAAAAAAGAAGAAGAAGAGTTAGAAAGTTAAACTTTATGCGAGTTAAAACGACCTGTCAGCTACACGGAAGCACTTTTAAATACTTCAAGTACTCCTAGAATACACAAAGACAGATATACTTACGGTCCAAGCGGTCAAACAGACGCTAAACGAAGGAAAAACACTTGACACACCAACTTGTATAGTCACTGAATGAACTAAGTGCCGGTCAGTGTCTTACCGAGGTTTTTATCAACTGTGTCACGTGCTGACGTGCTATGACGTAGACGCTGAAAACGCTAAAACGAGATGAACCGAACAAACTTTTTTTGGGATTACATATCTCGTAAGACCTTTTTTGGAGGGGGAATTAATTTATTTTCCAGCGTGGTGGGGTAATTTTCGATTACAAGTAATTACATTAAAAAAATACACAAGTAAACATTTTTAAATGCATGTGGTAAGGGTATATTCTTACCTGATTTTCTGTCGCACAGACAGAGGTGGTCTGTAAACGTCAGAAAACGGTGATTTCTGCAAACAGGCAGTTGTCAGCACAGTTTGTCAAAGGTAAACAATTATATGGAATAAATATAATGACGTGCTTCGCAGGTATTCTTATGACTCAGCTACCCTGTGTTCGAAGCTGCCTGTGTTATCTTGTATTTGTTGAGCTTTCTGCTGTCCTCTCGGCCAAGTTTCTCTTGAAAATGTTTTTCATGTCCGTTGTTCTGAACACCGTATCTATAAATCACTTTGCCAGAAACTGCAAAGCGCATCTTCTAGATTTCTGGATAAAAGTGGGTGATCACATTCCTGAGCACTCTTTTTTTTAACAGATCATCTGCACATTTTTCTGTTATCGTACATTTAATGAACAAAAACCGTATTTAATGCACGATAAAATAAAACCCCTAATCTTCTACGCATGCTCAGTTTGTACACTTGCATCGCTTTCATCTTTTAATAATGTAAGATGTGGTAAAATGTCAGTGTGCATTTCACAACAACAACTATCCTCCGTGATTAATCGCTTAATCATTCCACCTAAACTTGCTGTTGTTTTTCGCAAAAAACCCAAATTGAATCGTGGGTAATTCCACGTTTTTGTTTTCAGTTAAGTTGATTTCAGTCCGTTTCCAGAGCTTGCAGTTTAGTTTCCGATAGAAAGAAAGTTTCGTTTTTGTTAGTTTAGAACAAAAAAATTAAAATGGACGAATACTGACTAGATGATTTCAGTAGGTGTTATAATATGGAGGGTCTTTGTCAGGGGAAGATTTTCAGAAGCTTATAATAACGATTAAAAATGAAAATAGTCAAACACACAGGCCAGGGGCGGCGGCCGGGGAGGCACTGGCCTTGACTTTATTTCTGCAGATACAATCCCTCCCTGGGCCTGGATCCATGGTGGGACCTCAGTGCACAGATGCTAGTGCACTGGGGTATTGCTAGTATTACACCTTTTAATTAGGCAGAAAAAAATGAACAAAAGTTGAACTGTTTTAAATTCCCATAAACTTCACATACACATTCACATAGCACAACATGTCAAGTTTATTTTCCCAGCATTTCAGGTTAGTCTCAGAGCAACACTAACCCCTAACACCTAACCCCAATTTTGAAATACTGAGTTAAAATTTTGAGATATTTAACCTGAAATTTGATGTACAATCAGTGGAAGAAACAAGCGTCCATAATTTTCTATCCAATGTTTGGAATCATAAACTGGAAGTTTTCTTGTTCTTGCTGACATTTTAAAAAAAAACATCCTGTTATTACAGCATCAGGTTAGCCCGCTAAACTCTAAACCTGCCTTCATGCTTGCTTAACTGCTGCAACATAAACGTGAACAGTGGTTCTTAACCTTGTTGGAGGTACCGAACCCCACCAGTTTCATGTGCGCATTCACTGAACCCCTCTTTAGTGAAAAATAAAATATGATTTTTTTTTTTTTCAAATTCAAGACATAGATATGTTTTTTTACTGGTGCACAAAATGAGCCGTGCATGTCACGGCGGAGGCTTTGCCGAACCCCTAGGGTTCGATCGAACCCAGGTTAAGAACCACTGGTGTAGAAACATTGGTCTGAGCAGAAATGAAAGCTCAGACTAAAAGTAGCCGTGTCCACATTCCAGGAGCTCCTTAGGCATGCCCTTATCAGACAGTCATCAACCTCCACAATCAGCAGGTAAGGCAGGAAAAAGTCCCCAAGCTCCTGCACATCACTGCAAGGAGAGCTTGTGCTACTGAGTATAATGTTGCCAAGAAGCCCTGGTTTTGTTTAGAAGGAATAATTTATAAGGAATTTCACGCTTGTTTCCAATTTCCAAGTTTTTGTGTGTCACACTCCTCTGTTAGACAGCAGGTGTCCCAACAGTACTTTCTGTTTTTGTTTCCAAGGATCCAGATTTGCTTCTCATTTTTTCAAAGTGCTGCTGAGCTCGCCAGATGATCTTTAAAAGTTTTTCTTTGCGCACAGAGGGCTTCTTTCATTTTTTTTTTTTTTTTTGACTTTATGTGCCTCACTGACTTCAGATTAATCTCCTTTGTAAAACCAATGACACTGAGACATTCAAACACAGACAGATGAGACAGATAACAGACCGCTTACCAAACAAACATTGGTTAGTTGTATCTGATAACTTGGCATATCTTATCATGGCATGTAGTTTGTCCTTTACAAAGTTTGTTAGTAGAGGACAAAGCAAGTGGGGTGTGGTCATTGTACACCATATGAAGAAAAAAAAATCCCTCTGTGATGAATAAAGCCTGAAAAATGAGTAATCGCTTAAGACTCTTGGACAGTTTGAAGTGTCTACAGGATTCTTCATAATCATCTAACTTTCCTTTCAGTTACCAAATCATGTTTACGTCATCTTAGGCCCATAAAAGCAATTAAAACAACACAAGGAAGACAAAGAAATCTGTGTTGGGTCAGTGGGTGACTCTGTGCTCACTGTGGGCATGTCTGTCTCGCTATGACAGACCGGGATCCGTGGAATTTGGATGGATTCTTGATGTAGGGAAGTAAAAGAATTGATTTCTGCAGGAGCATTTCACGTTGAAGAAAGGAAGTCTACATGATCGTGAGCTGGCTCTGGCTGATGTTCATTGTGATTTGTGTTATATTAAAAAGAGGAAGTATTTCACAATATGCAACCAAATCTGGAGGTTTTTAAAGTTTAATCAATCAAATCAATCTCAGTTCTTAAAAGAAGGCCTTAAACTAATCAGAAAATACCCAGTAACAGTTTTCTGCTCAGAGGAGTTCTCCACATTCGTTCCCAGGTGTGACTCAGGGGTATCTACATGTGGAATGTCTCATCTATGTGTCATCGGTTTTCTTTCTTCTTTATTAATCTGTCATATGGGTGAAGGTTCATGTCGCCTTTAGGCGCAAACAACACTTAAAAATGCCCACTGGTTTATTTCCTGATGTTTTATAACGAGTTTATGACTCAGATATTAAACAGTAAAGAGAGGCGGGGCAGAATTTCTTCAAGTGGCTGCTTGTTGAATCCCCAATTCAACCCGCAGCATCTGGGTTATGAATGTGTGTGATGGCTGCAGTTACAGCCACACAGTGGTAATATCAGTGTAGAGGCTTACACACAACACTGCATTCACATATGTCTTTCTTTAAATATAAAGTTTAATTTACAGGATAGTAAATAACTGGTTTTTGGTTTAGAATTAATTCACATAACACTGCATTCTAAAATAAGTGCGCACATTTTAGTTTACACTGTTATGTAAGATTTAATCTTTGTTTTCTGAGTTACTTTAGTTGCAGCTGCTCCAGTCCCTTGATTGAGGAGTCAAGAGGTGGAAAAGGGGCGGAGCGAGCCTTAATGGAAAACTGTAAATTGGCTCATTCCATAACTGTGCAACCATAACTTTAGGTTGCACAGTTGTTATCATTCTGCTGCATGAAAGAGCTGAAGATTTTTATTAAGAAAGTCCAGGAGGAAAAGGATTGGAGATTAACACACCAGTAAGGCATAAGGTTGGACAGAACGTTAGAGAAGTAAGGCTGGGATGGTGCAGAGGAGGGATTGTGGATGAAGGTGCAACTGCCAGGTAGGAGAAAAAGAGGAAGACCTTAGAGAAGATTCCTGGATGTAGTGAAGGCCACGAAGAGGGTTGGAGGAAGCAGGCGAAAGAAGAGCAGACCATCAAACAGGGATTTGTTTGACTGTTTACAGTAGAGTTTTGCAGGATATCAGATGGATGGAAAACAGAGGGGAGAATGTTGTCAGCAGACAGTTGTGAATGATTCCGTGAGAACCAGCATGCACGGTTTGATTTTGTAGGAGGAGCTTAAGATGTACGAGTGGGGATAGACACTCCTTCCAGAGAGTTCAGAGAGCTCGGGCCTAGCCGAGTTTGTTTCCTTAATAATTTTGTTTTACCCTCGAAACCACCATCTGCCTGGTTTATCTGGTGAACCAGATTGGGGTGGCTGTAGCTGAGGAGGAAGAGCAGGTCAGCTACTGATCGGAAGGTTGGTGGTTCGATCCCTGGGCCCCCCCAGTTTGCATGCCAAATATCCTTGGGCATGATACTAACCCTGATTTGCTCTCCGATGCATCCATCAGAGTATGAATGATAGTTAGAAAGCACTCAAAGTATAGATAACAGTGCTTGTGTGAATGGGTGTGTATGGGTGAATGCGGCATGTTGTATAGAGCGCTTTGAGTACTGCAGGAGAGTAGGAAAGCGCTATAGGAATCAGTCCATTTACCATTTTACCCTGCCAGTAAATTACACACCAGGTGAAGATCATTCCTGCTTCCAACTTCCCATCACCTTCCACCAGTCTGAATCCCACAAACACTGGTATTTAATTCTGCCCTTTGTGACACGATGATAAGGAGCCCAGGTCCACCCTGAGGACGATCAGTGGACAAAGTGGGAGTGGACAATCACTGTGAACCCACTGTTTGTTAATTTTATCTTGTGCTTTTGTTTTATTGTTCTTCATTGTGTCATTGTTCTATTATGTGTTTTAATCTATTGTACAGTGTCATTGGGTGTCTTGAAAGCCTCTTAATAATGATAATAATAAATTTTATTTATAATTATTACTTACGGGACATTACAGCAGATCTCGGATCAGCTGGAGATTAGACTTTTTATAGCTTTTATGGTCATGACATTAGAGTAGTTACGTCAGAGATTAAAGCACCTCCATGACTTTTCTATTCACTGCCACCATGAGGCTGAGAGTAGATATGATTAGATAAAAATTCCATTAAAAACTCTATTTTTCCAGTTTTGGGTGTGAGAGTTGTACATTTTGTGTACATTTAGCAAACATCAGCATATTTCAGCCTTTTTGAGCTGTTATAATCAAGACAGTGTTGCTAACACATACAGAGTTACATATATGTGCTGCTTTTGCTTTTGTGATATATTGTTGAACTGAGGAGCCACATGTGACCTCTTTGCATCTACTGTTTGTTTTCAAATTTCTGCACTTGTCAGCATGACTTTGCAAAAACACGTCTTCCTTAAAACAGCAGCTAGTTTCGACAAGTAACAGCTGGTGTTGAGGGGATTTCCCCGGCAACCGTTTAAACAGGAAATGAGGTCAGACACCAAGACAACAGCGTCACATCTTCTTTTACCAAATAACAAAATAAAAACAACAAACTTCAAGTAATCCCATCATCATCATCATCATCATCATCATCATCAGTAGCAGAAAAATAAAATACAAAAGCAAAAAAACAAAACTAAAACATAACAAAACAAAACCACGTGCCCAGCCTTAGAAGAAACTTGAGTATAAATCATTTAAAATTATAACAATTGAACAGTTAAAACATCAATAATGCCATTTTTTTTATGCCATTACCAGAACATAATCCCAGGGAGGTAAGAAAATAAAGGACATGCATAACCAACGCTGATGATAGACACAGTTTAATTCAAAGTCATGTTTCTACTCAATAGAAAGAGTGATAATAAGCCTGTGTATGTGTGTGTGTGTTTGTGTGTGTGCGTGCTGCTCATAACGAACATAGCTTACATGAGCACAGTCACTTCCTGGAAATGATCAGTTCGTGGTTTTATTGTACACATTTTGTCCGTTACGTAATCTGCTGAAATTCAGAGGAAGTGTTGAGTTTGATATCTGGCTTGTGGAAGCCATCCTGCAACAAGAAACCTCTGCAGAGAAAGAGAGCGAGACATCGGCTCTGAACGTTTAAAGTGTGGATTCAGTCAAGAAATTCCAAGAACATTCGAAGCGTTTAAACAATAAAGCTCTAGAATAAAAGAGTCTTTACTCATCTTACATTTTAACCCTTGGTAAAACAGAGCAGAGAGATCTGATCGATCTGATTGGTTGGTAATTGTGCAGTGAAAATAGACTCAGCTGCAAATGTTTTTACCGCTCTTAAATTTTACATATATTTCACAAATAGGTGCCTCTGCGGGATTGTCTCTGCACAGGAATAGTTGTGCTTGCGAAGCACCAACACCCCGTCAGTACATATTTACTCATTCTTCTCTCTTTAGTTCACTGGTCGGTGTGTCTGAGCTCAGAAGTGGACTTGCTTCAGTACAGCAGTAAAAAAAGAAATGTAATGTTTGAACAGCAGGTGGTGGGGGAGGTCACAGTCAGAGGCATGTGCCTGAGATAACCATATTAGGATATCTGCTGTCTAAGACACTGAAGGGACTCCAGAGCCAATCTGTGATGTACCGGAAACCTGAGGACACAACTTGGCGACTAATAGTTTGAATTTTGAGGGAAAGGGAGAAAAGCCAAACGTAAGCGGGGACTTTGGGAGCCAGACTTTTACGATGGCTGATCATGACTCTTTACAATGTCCCCTTAAATATTTGGGAGAGCATCTTGTCCTGCAAATACCAGCAAAGGTTACAGCAGAGTTCACAGGGTCGTTTCAATCCACTGACATATGTGCGCTCAAAAGAAAAGAACAAACGAAACAAGAATCATTTTCCCAACCAGCACTGAAGTAAAACCGCACGTGCAGTACTCCTCGGTGCTAAATGCTCGAACGTGTTACAAACATTAATGTAATGTAAATGAGTAACATAAAAATGCAAAAACAAAAAGACATAATCTATTCATATTGCATTGAATATGGCTCAGATTTTAATTTATTCTTAGACAAATGCTGCAAACACACACAGACACACAGACACACACACATGCACGTACACACACCCACGCACACATCAGGAGTACCAGATACACACTATCCAACTGTGAAAAGTTAAAATCTTAGTTTGAAAGAAACATTGCAATGAAAATACTTTAAATCTCCCATTTTTTAAACAGACTCTGGTCTATCGTCCAAAAATGCTTTCAAACGCGAACGTTGGGAATCTTGGGTTAGTTTTATTCCCTCCATACTGGGCTAATACTGGTCCCCTCTCACTATCACTTGGTCCGGTCACTGGTTTGATGGTTCAGCACTAATTTTGTCCACAAAAAGAGTCGGAGTCCTGTGTTGTTCTGAAATATGAGTTCTTTTTTTTTTTGTTTTGGCTAAGAAATTTCACAAAACAGCTCCCAGAGCAAAACCTTTATCACCTTTATCTCACCAAGACAAGCAAAATATTAGAAATATGACAAAGAAAACAAGCACATATCCACAAATGTGACAGAGATCGGCACATTTTAGGCATTTCTATGACACAAATGTGATTAATTTTCCATCAGTTAATGAGCTTATCGTTGCTGAAACACGTTGTGATTATTCCGTTATTTTTGTACTCTCTGGGATCCCAGAAAGAGCCAAAAAATGCTGCTTTTTGGTATCTACAAGAGGTTTTAGCTACTCAAACAACCGGGTGGGGTCACTCATGATGTTATGATTTTCTTGTTGTGGCTCTATTTGTGTTCATCTTAGCCATAATGTTTCTTTTATGTGTATAATGTCCCAATATAACAGAGTCTTTCAGCTGCATGGCTGAGCAGCTTATGTTTGGTCCATATAACGTACATGCCTTTCTATAGTGTAGTGATTAGAAATGGTCATTTCCAGTAAAATCAAAGCTTATAATGCTAAAAAAAAAAAAGATATGACTGGAGTCATAAATGATCCCACTCGGTCACTTGTTCTGTGTGTTGTTTGTACTCGGAGAGAAAGCTGTAGTTAAAAGAAGTTTGTGAGAAAACTAGGTGAAAAGTTGCAAGCTTTCACAGGTTTGATCTTTTTGTCTGATGTCAAACTGCCTACGTGTTTTGAATTGTTGTGGATTACTGACAGTGCAAGTAGAGCTAAATACTTGTAGCTTCTATGAGAAATCACTGACTGATCGGCTAAAGATCAGCGAGGGGTTATATTTCACTGGGTGACCGCTCTCGTTGCACCCATGGGAGCGTGAGTGGGGATTTTCCCCTCGTAGCTGAGAGATTTGCAGGACGAGGACTTGGAGCGAAAACAGTCTGCTGCTTATTTGAAGTTTGTGCATCAGAAGCCTTTCAATAAACAACACTTTTGGACATTTTTTAGAAATGTTTGCAGATGGTGAAGTTAAACAAACACTGGAAATTTTGGGTGAGAATATCAGCAGAAATACATTTACACTTGTCTAATATCAGCCTGTGTAATTTTTTGTGTGTGGCTGCTGTGGGGAAAATAAAGTCCCTCCATCATGTTTGCCACAATAAATTTTTAAACAAGTGAATAACTCAATCGCAGCTTTAGTTTAAAGATCTCTTTGTGAACCTCTCAGACTCCAACACATGCCAAGACGTTGGAGAAATGATCCAGTGAAGCAGACATAAAATGAAAATAAATGTTAAAAGTGGGCAAGGGCAGAGCCTCATTTTAAAAAACCTTTTAAAAACTCATCTGTACACGTGGCTCTGAATCATGGTTTTTACTGTAGAAAATGTGACACATTTAGTCCACTAAGTGTTCCGGGAAGTAATCGGCTGCTTGAAGGAGTCAGAAAGCTCTGTGGAGATGATTTTTGAATCATCTGACAAGCGGAGCAACGACTCTGATAGGATATAAAGTGGCGTCGAGTCGGGACTCGCCAGAAGCCGAAAGTGGAAAACATTACAAGCACTTCAGGACGAGCGCACCCGGGGAGGATATGTTAGTTTTATTTTGTGATGTGTGACTTAGGGGGCAGCACGTGATTGCACACGCTAGTGTTGCATATTTAATGACACAGGCGTAAGAAAGTTTCGTGAAGGTGTGGAAATCAAACCATGTGACAGATGATGGGAAAATGACTGAAATTTTAGATGAGATGTGACATTACGTTAGTGCAATGTCTTTGGCACATGTTTTAAGGGACAAACAAAAACTTTTACTGTTCCTACAAGCGCTGAAATGACACTTTATACACTTTAAACCACTGCAGAAGTCTCAGGGAGTAAAATATGCATGAATCCCTTATAAAATGAGAAACAGGTGAACTCACGACGTGTGACGGCTGGTCCAATTGCACTTGCATCCTGATAGTCCTACGATCAGTCACTCACTCAATCGGCACAACCAATAAATAGAATATGAATAAATAAATACAAATAAATAGTAGACCAGTAAAATCTCCTCTGCAGTGCTGCTGCGAGCTGAAGCAGTTCATCTCCTCTGGCTCGTCTCCCAACTTCTCCGCCCGAAGAGTCGAATCCAAACGTTTTCCTCTCCACGTCGAGCGCGAGCAGAGTCCAGAGCGACACAGAGTGCGCGAGCGTGTTTGCGATCACACGGCCGTCTCCAGGTCTTCGTGGCTCGCGGACGATGAGCTCAGGTAGGCGGTGAGCTCAGCATCTCCATCGGCTTGTTCTGCCGGCGTCTTCCCCTGAAGGAAAGAGACGATTAGAATGGAGCGTGCCTCCCATCCAAAAGGAACGTACAAAAGTGGCAGAATGGATCCGAGGGATGGATTAAAAATGGAAGGTAAGGGGGCAAGGTGTCCCACAGCGAGATTTCTAATCTAGTTAGCATAATGGAGGGCTAATCTGGCCTAAAGAATAAATCACCGTCTTTAAATGGAACCATGGCATCGATTTACTGAAATGTGACTGGGGAGGACGCATGTTTACAATGTTTACAACACGTCTTTCCAAGGTTCTGAGAAGATGACTTTCCACCTTTTACTGTTAACCCAGTCTGACGAAAGTCATTTTTAGTAATCCTGCAACAAGTTTTTGCTTGTAAGGATTTTTTAAGGTAAATAACTGTAGCGTAAAATGTCCCTTAAAGGCTCTAAAATATAAAAAGAAAGTCAGTGAATGTGAGAAACTAAAGAAGCTTTTAATCTTTAAACATGTTTCCAGGTCACATCTGCCCTGGGGAACTTTGCCTCTTTTATTGTATCCAGTATCGACTGACTTACCTCTGCTTTGCCTGGAAATATAAATGACAATCACAAGGTTCCCCTCAGAACAAAGATGCTGATGCACTGATCTGTTTGGTAAAGCCTGTTTTTTATTGCCATATTTCCTGTTCTTTAAGCTTTTGGTATCAGCTGCTGGCTGATTCGTTTTTCATAGTGAGAGTGACACGCCCTGGAAGCCACAAAACCTTTCAGTGTAAATCATTTGTGTGACGGCTGCTGGTTCGATTCATCGGGACTTACGGGAATCATATGTGCAGCTGTTTAAACATCTGTTTACCTGGAAGTTGGTCTTCTCTAGTGACGCTCCGGCCTCGACCAGTAGTCGACACACTGCGTGCTGCTTCCCTGATGCTGCTTTGTGCAATGCAGTGTCACCTCTAGACACAGACACAGACAAACACACACACACGCACTCTGGTGATCAGATACAACTCATAGATAAAGCTAAAGATCATAGATAAAGCAGTAACGTCACTGTGGTCAGACTGTGCTATAGTTTGTGGTTAGGAAACCACACACTACACTACAGGATTGAGTTGTCTGCACTCAGGTTCTCACACAATCACTACGTGTGAATTTTAAACAAATAAAAAATACACATGAATGACAAACCTTCCTTCAGAGAAAACGAAACAGAAAGTACCTCTCTGTGTCTGTTAAATCCAGAAGAACCTTGGAGCCTGAGGAGGGAGAAACAGAGGAAGCGTGAGCAGTGATCTGAATGTACAAACGCTGTTAAACAAGCCAGAATGTCCAAATCCTCTTTAGTCCATGTTTTCCTCCCCTCAGAGCAGTCTTCCACTTTGTCTCGGTGTTTCTGGACCATGTTCACATCCAGTATTTATTTTTGGCCTTTGCTCACAGAGATTTCTCCAGATTTCTTCAATCTTCTGATGATATTTTGTACTGTAGATGATGCGATATTCGACATCTTTGTAATTTTACATTCCGGAACATGTTTTTCAAATTGTTCCACAATTTCTACGTGCATTCTACATGCACAGGTTCACCAATCTGCACCTCATTACTCTCTGAGATGCTCTTTTTATACCCAATCATCACATTGTTGATGTTCCTCCACTTGTTTCTTTTTCAGCTTTTTTTTGCCCTCTTCCCAACTTGTTGGAGACATATTGCTGCGATTAAATTCAAAGAAAGACAAGATTTTTCATGAAATACCAAAACGTGTCAGTTTGAACAGCAGATATTGTGAATATTCAGAACTGCTGTTGTGACACTGAGTTGTACACAGCTGTGGGATTTTAACCCTAAACAACCTGAGTCTTTCGTTTTGTGACTCTGACTGAAAGTAGATCCAGGAGGCTGTTGGAGACGTTCATTTACAGTAACACAGATATTTATTTAACATGCACTTTCTCACCTTGTTGCAGTATGTAGCGGACCAGGTCTGCGTGTCCGCTCTGAGCAGCTAAATGCAATGCTGAACAACCCCCAGAGTCTCGGACCAACAAACTGACGCCTCGATCCACACACTGTAAGAGCTGCAGAGGCCGACAGGAAGACACGATTTCAACATTTTCAACATCAACCACGATTCTTAAAAACAGGAAAATACAAGGAAAGAGCAAATCTTTCTTGACAGAAAAATCTAAATCTAATCTATTTTTTCTTGATAAAAGCATTGAAAATCTATTTATATATGTTATTTCAGTTATCTTTCTAGATTGCAATTCTTTTTTCATCCTGCACCTTCCAAATTTCCTGGGTTTATTTTTTTAAGGACACCGCACATACGCTTAGATATGCCAAGGTAACAGCTCTTTGGTAATCACCTTGTTGTTGTTTGTCAAAGAACAACAAGGTGATTACCAAGATGTTATCTTTGGTATTCTTCAAGAGAAATGGGAACAAATTAAGTGGGGTTTTTGTGACAAAGTGCCTAAGGATCATTTTTAAACTTGCTTCCTTGAGAGGACGTCTTCTCGGTGTAGACACAACTGTCTCGCTCCTATCCCGGTGGACCGCATGTCTTTCTCTTAGTTTTGTTTATCTGGGCAACATCCCACATTTTTACCACAGGAGACATGACACGCAAGCAACAACAGGGCACTAAACAGGAGATAAAGACACAGATTTGATGCTGCAAAACAAAAAATACTTAGTTTCTTGGTCCACGCAAATGCAGAACTCTTCCCCTCTGTTTTTGGTGACATAAAGGGCCAAAATACACCCATACATCTGGGTTCGCCACTGCTATTGCTTTTAGTTTCCTTTCCTTAGATTCCTTTAATTTATCAGAATAAGTCCTCTCATTAACCATCTGCTACAGTGCCCCGTCCATTTCTGTACTGGACTATGAGCCAGGCCACAACAAGTTTAAAGCATTTTCTTGTGATCTTCCAAACATCAATAATCTGTTTTTTGTTTTTTTACTTGTAGAGATTTTCCTGACTCTGCTCATTTCTAGCTGCATACTTCGATTCTTTGACACTACCAGAGTTTTTGTTTTTTGTTTTTTGTTTTTGTTTTTATTGGAACATTCCCTTAGCTCATTCTCTGTCTGGAACGACCTGTTTTAGCTCCTCCCACTTTGAGTCAAGTTTCGTTGCCCCATGAAGATGTCTGGTCTGTTACAGAACCAAGAGAGGGAAAAACCGTCACATGTACACATGACAGAAATAAGAAAAAGTGGGAATTCCTCCCTTTAGAAATTAAGGTGTTACTGTCATTGCTGACAGGGAACTTTGTAAGAATGTCTGTAGTATGAGTCACAGCGTGCCCTTAAATAAAAAAGGATCCTGTGGTGTTCAGAATGACACATAATTTAACCGTTTTGTGATTTAAGGAACTGCTGAGTCTCTGTTGATCTTTATCAGCTGGACAAAGGGAATTTTAATGTTCTGCAACATAAACTACCCAAACTGATTCTGCAGTGGCTAACACACAGGCTAGTAACAGGTCATCCTCAGGCCGTGACAGAGTGGATGTGAATTACCGTGGAGAGGTCCCCAGAACTTGCAGCTGTCAGCAGAGCTGTGAACACACAAACACAAAGGAGTCATTTTCTTCCTCTTTTCTGCAGCTGTCTGTCTCTGTGCTCAAACGCTGTTTACAGCAGAAAAACAATACAGGGATCTTTTTCTCAGTAACAGATAATCAAGGTGACCTATGGTTTGAAGGAAGCATCAGCCTGAGTGTTTCTGAGGGCTCTATTTTAACTTTGCTCCACCTTCTTACAAAGGTGAAGGCTGAGGTGTTTTTTCCACACGGGAGAAATATTCCTCTTGTCTCGAGGCATCACACTGCTCTGAATAGCTGATCTAGAAACACTTAATGACAGCATTAACCTCAGAGAAACTAAACCTCTAGCACTTAATGTGTGTCTGGAGCATTTATGGATGAGGATTTCATAATTAGAGACTGACAGTCGGAGCTGCTTTTAGGAAAATAATTAAATAAACTTGTTAAAAGCAATAAATTTCGGTCCAAGCAAGGCACTTCTAAAATGGTAAATCAGCACAAGTAGAAAAAAAGCAGCAGAACTGGAAGCACGAGGAACGACCGGTTCTCTGGGAGGACTGGAGAGTCCCGGGAATATGGATGACTGTTTATTGGCATGTGACTCCGTAAACAGGCCACGCAAACACCATTCCACAGAGTAAGTCTGAACACACTGAAGAAGGCAGGTCATTTTACGTTTTACTTTTAGTTTCTAAAGTTAAGACACGCCCTAATCTATGAGTCATATCAAAGGTCAACCCGTGCCTTTCACCTGACTCATAACCAGCTGATGTTTTACTGTTTACATTTACTGGATTATATTTAATCAAATCAGGCAAATAATTACCCTCATACTCTGAATATTTTCAAACTTACAGACTCGCCAAACACTTTACATTTAAATGTGCCCTTTTGTACTATGTAAGTACAAGAGAGTAATTAGAGGGCTGGAAAACTCTTTAAAATATGACAAAATTAGAGAAAGAATCACAGCAGGAAGATGAGCCTGTCTTAGTATATGCTCCTGTTTAAAAAAAACAACAAAAAAAACAATATACACCAGTTACCAGGGAGTTTTTCTGTCCCACAGTCGCCTATCATCTGATTGCTGGAGTTTACTCTCCATAAAGCACTTTAAGGAAATTGTTATTGTGTTTTTGTTCTATATACATAAACAGAAATGAAATTATACAACAAAGTTTAACCTTGCCTGTTAGACTGGGTTCAATTTGCAGTGTTTTTGGAGAAATTTCTTACTTTCAGTTAAGCTTTAATATTGTGACACCGACTGTGTGTCTGTGTGTGCATGCGTGTGTTACCTTGTTCGTCTGATGTCAGTGGAGCGCTGCAAACAGAAAACAAAGACAGCGTTAATAAGATATGTAGCTAACACTTTTCCAGTGCTTACAAAATGTTTGTATCGCAAACCGTGGAAACCTTGATATTTTCATCAGGTAGAAATGATCTTTCACCAGATGCAAGTACAAAGTTAAGGCCTCATCTGCACATTTAGGTATTGATAATATTCATGCTGTCAGCAGGAAGTGAGTGCAGAGGCACAGAGAGAGTCTGGCAACTAAAACAAAGATTTACAAAGTAGTTACAATATAATTATAAACACAATATCAAAGTTAATTTTAAATGTTGGAGATAAATGATCTGATTCAGCCTCAAACACACGTTTGTTTTAGTTTTTATGTCCCATCTGAGAGGGCTTCTTCTTCTAAGCAATAATTCAAAGATGTGTGTCTGTGAAGCGTTATGAATGCACTCCACCTAAACATGGTCACTTCTGGCTCCAAAGAAAACATCATGGCGGCAGCTAAAACGCAGGGTAAGGCTGCGGTGGCTACGTGTGATGTCACTCGCCCTCTGTCAGAGGCATCAGGGGGATCTGCCTGGCCTGGGAGCAGAAAGACGTTGCTTCTCCCAAATCGCTCGCTGCTTCATTATGAATAAACGTTTTCCCATTTGCATTTTAGGTATGGAAACTACTTGATATCCAGGATAAGAAAGGTGATCACACAGTAGGTAAAACAAAACATTCATATGGAGCGTGACCTCCCAGAGATAGTTTTCTCTGTAATCCTTCTTTTGTCTACTCTGTCCAGAGGTGAGGGGAGCAGATAAAATCCACAGGGCCGTGCCGGCTGCATCATATACAATGACACGAGTCACTCTCATCACGCAATGTCAGTTCTGCCGTTTGAACCTCTCCACCACCTCAGCATCCACCTCCAAGTGATAGTCACTCTTCACTCCCCAGTTTCTTATTAGCAGGTCAGAGAATACATGCTAAACTCTGACTGCATTTAGCTGCTGACTGACTGAACAGCTCTGAAGACCAAGACAGAAGATGATCCTAGAGGCCTGAGCGCTGCACTTCAAAATGCTCGGGAGGGAGAAGATTGCTCCACAAAGTGCATGGAGTTTTCTGGTTCAGATACTTTCCAAAAAAAACCAAAAAATTGATTTTTTTGACCTTAGTGAGTCACCTCTATCTGCTGACTTACCCGGCAGTGGGCTCCACCACCAGATCAGGCATCCCCGTGGACGAGCCCTGGCTCGCCACTGGAGTTTCGTGGTCCAGGATGAACACTTCATCCTGACAGATTTCGGTCACGAAATGGAGATGCTCCTAAAACAAAACCCCAAAAAACCCCAGAGAACCAGGAAAGAAAGAAGGAATGTGAGAAAGAAAATACACCAGGAAACAAGCTTTGTGATTCTGAAGCAGCAGGAGAGGCAAACATACCTGAGCCTTGTCGATACGATAAAAGCGGTCAGCTGACGTGGCTGCAGAGAAGGAACACACAGTTACGCAACATAAAACATCTGTAAAGCTGCATTTATCAAAATCCCTGCAGGGTTTTATGATACCCGAATAATCTTTGATGATTTTAGAATAAGTTTCACCTACTTTCATTTTTACTGGACAATTTAGTTTATATTTCAAGTCATTTGATGAAAGCATGCAGTTAATTTTAATTAAGATTTAAAATTAATTGAAAATAAAGTCATTATGATACAAAAACACTAACTATAAAAACACAAAGAATGTAACAATACGTGCTCTGGAAGTTGATATGATTGTTTTCTGGGATATTTATTAAAATAAAAATGCATCACTGTCCACAATAATAATAAACCTTTGCAGTTTTTTTAAATACATCTTTTACTTCCTAGGTGGTTTCCAATTTTTTGTGCTAATTGTGTCTTTTGAAAATCTGCCTCTGCCTCTCAGATTACTCTTTGACGCCCCCCTGTGGACATTCTTTGTAAGTTAGCAAACTTGCACATTCAGCCTGGGATCAACTAATTATCCCCCCCTCCCGCATGAGTGAACTACTGCATCCACACATAACTGCTGGTGGTACCTCAGTCTAGGCTAACGATAAAAAGTAATAAAGAAACTTAAGAGCCACCTGTGCAAGTTGGCTGTTTTCACCAATCTAAGTGTTGTATCACCTGCTCTGGCGCCCCCTAGTGGCAAGTTAGCGGATACAAGTAGCTTCTGAAGGAATTTGTGACCTTTGTTCTTAAAAAGCACAAAATAAATAAACTTTACCCGACTTTCAGGACTGGAGCCTGCATTACTGTGCTTGACACTTTACTAAAGGATGTGATGGATGACCAACTAGTTTGGTGACTAGTCGAAGGCTTTAAAAAGCTATGTGTATGGTTTACAGACATAAATAATTCTGTAACAGCATCTTAATACAAATTTAACTCTCAAGGAGGGAAAAAAAGCATTGTAAAACCTTACTTAGAGTCAAAGTCTGAAAACTGAAGACTATACATGCAGTTTTTGTGTTTTGGGGACCACTGAAATTAAACTTAATTTAATTAACTGCCACAACAGGTGCATGAAGATGTTACCGAGATCCTTCTAGAAGGACTCTGACCCAGTTTAAGGTTTTTCAATCACTCACAATCCAAGAAGCTCCAGTTGGGAGACAGTCTGCTGGTTGAACTGGTCCGAGGGACACCTCTGCTTTCATCCTGGAGGCAAAGAGACAAACGTTGTGATCGTTGCCATTTTTTTAATTGAACAATGAAGTGAATGTAACAAGGTTCAATCAGGAGATTAATCAGAGTAAAGACGAAGCAAAAGACAGAACAGGTGAGAAAGACAAAAGTGCTGTTTAAGAGTGTTTTACAGTAAATAGCGTGGCAGACATGAGCAAGACAATAAGACAGCATGTAGTGCATATCTATGAGCTGTTTTTAAGGATTTTACGACTCTAAGGGCGACTCTAAGGATTTAAGTGTGGGTGTCAGCCTGTAACAGATAGTTTATATTATTTAGCTATTATTTATTTAAATTCCTAAATTCAAAGGGCGTGACATAGTTCAAAGTTCATTAATAAGGCATTTTAAGCTTCTGCCAAATGCTTATGAGCTGCCAGCCACCTAAAAATGTCAAACTCTTAGATGACTGTCCAAATGTTTCAGCGTTTCTCAACCCTCACAGAAAGACACCCCAAAGTCATATACCTGGTAGTGCACTCTGTGGCCAGTAGATGGCGCCTGGTGTAAATCCTAGCAAGCACACAGCAGACAGGTTTCAAGGTTAACAAAGAGCCAGAAGCATTTACACAAAAAACAACAACAGCTTCCACACATTTTAAAGTCAGTCACATGAGACAGACAGCTAAAGAGCACCTCTGCGTTCCCGGCAGTGCCGGTCATTCATCTATCTATAAATAACTGAGAAAGGAGCGGCGACGACGCTGCGTGGATCATGAAATAATGATGAAGAGGAGGAAACAGGAGAAAAGGAGAACAAGGGAGGCAATTAAAGTGATGATGATGACGGTGGTAAAGCTAGAGACTTGCCTCTTGTAATCTGTCAATATAAAGTCTGCAGGTCTCCAGGTCACAGTCCCCCCTCACCACCACTATGCCAACAGGGATGGCTGAGAAAAAACAAAACACAGACACATGTTAGAGCTTTAGGGTAACTACGGTAAAGATGTATCAACACATGGTATCCACAGCTGATCACCTACACTAAGAAAATTATTTTTCTGCACTAGAAATCTTCAGAAATCGTGTTTAAATATGAAAACGTGGAGCCAGGCTGCACACCTTTCCTGAACAGAAGCATAAATGTTGGACACAGTCGGATCCAAAATACTATTTTTATTTGTCTGGGACATGAGTGAAAGGTTTGTTACTTTATAAATCACTGAAGCATATTTTTTGTCATGTGTTTAGGAATAAAATATCCTATAAATAAGGCTTTGAACTGAACATAAACAAACTGTAAAGGAATACAGCAGTGAAATTAGAGCTGGTGCAATGATGCCTTTTGGAATTTTTATAATCGTTTATTTGACAAACAGTGTGACTTACAGTACTTACGCTAATTTAGTCTTAAGATGTAATTCAGCTTTAGTGGAATGATCTTAGCAATAACCAACAGGTTAGCAGGTATCTGCTGGCTATATGTGTGTCATAAAGTTGGTTTGGCTTAAAACAAATGAGCTGCAAAATTCTGCAGCTGGTGACCTACAATTTATACAAAAAGGCAGATTAAAGCTGATTTCTTTTTAATTTAAGAAACACAGAGAGCCTTACATATGTCTCGTAGCCGCTCCTTGTCATACTGCAGCCTGTCGTACTCCTGGAGGCTGATCCGGTTCACTCGAAGACGCAGACGATCTGGAACAGCGTGAGGACTGGAAAAAGCACACACACACACACACACACACACACACACACACACACGTGCATGTACATGCACACACGCACACACACACACACACACAGTTCAGACATGCCCGAGCAGACAATGAGAAAGGCATACAGATGCATACATGCACGCACAGACACAACTGGACACAACGCAAAACAGATCTGAGCTTTTATTTTAATATAAATATAACCGAGTGTCTGCACACCTGAATGAGTGGCAGCTCGATCAGAGGAGAAAACTACGTAAAAACAAACAGACAACCGAGCTGAACTCCTGCACTCCATTATTGACGATGTTTTGGTCCGTCTGACTTTCAGTGAAAGTGATCTCATGCTGAGATGCTGCCCACGTACCTGACGAAGGCTGGACAGACCAAAACACTGGAATCAAATAAATATTTCAGCAGTAAGCAGCACACTGGAGTTCAGCTCAGCTGCTTTTACGTGATATTTAATTCCTCCTCTGTCTTCTTTCCTTCATGTGAAAACAGATCTATGAGCTCTGAGCCTATATAAGGCATCTGCACAGGTGTTTGAGAATCATACGTCCACAGAGCCTCAAAACCTCTTACTCAATAATCTTACCTGCAAAGGGACAGAAAGCGTTTGAAATTACAACAGTTACATGACTCTTGTTACTCAGAGCACAACATTAAGACACTTTACAGGGTCTGGACGTCAAGCGAGAGGCTCGGTTCAGGTAAAGTTAAAGGGACTACAGCGAGGGAAACATTAAGACAAAAGACAGAAGCACACTGAGGAGTGGACAGGCTTTTTTCTGCATGCTGCCACGCGCTCTTTCTCCCTCTGTCGCTCTCTTCCAGCCCGTGTAACACAAACATTAACAGCCAGCACGACACAGCAGGGTTTGACCAATACCACTATTTGAGCATTTCAAATCTGGGGTTCTCAAAATGGGGTTCAGGGACCCTCACAGCCAACACGTCCAAAAGGAACAATCTGGGCTTATAAAATAAGGACATTACGAGTCGTGTCTGTTAGGTCTACCTCCCTCAGGTTGCTGTTTTTCTGATTAGCCACCGCTGCTAACGAGCACAGAGGAACATTAGTCAGGGTGTCCTTGGATAACCGTCTCCTGCCTATGAGGTGCCTGCACATAAAAGCTCAAAAAGCGCTGCTTTAAATGAGTTGGGAATCCTAATGCAGAGCCTCTTTCAATGTTGGGACTTTGTCCTGATTTGCCCTTCCTCACATTAAACATGCAGCAGGAGACAGCCCACGTCAGACTCTTCCTTGCTCCTGGAAATACTCGGCTTGGTTCAGGTGAGGGTACTGCCTGAGTTCAGCATGCAGGAGGCTCACTCGTGGTGAATGTACCAGTAATTACCTGTGAGTTTGTACTAAAGTGCTGGCAGGTTAAAGAACGTGTCATGTTTGAAAGGCCCGGTTGGACATTTATGTTTCTTCATCAGTGTGGTTGCTATTAAGGCTTTTTTAAACACAACTTTCAAGGAAATATCACTTTCTCATGATTAGAGTGAGGACTTAAGATTGGGTGGGGCCTGTGGGATTTTCTGATTTTTAAATGGGTCGCAGCTCTTCTACTTCATCCTTTTGTTCAGTAGCCAAAGCTTTGACTGAACACCACCTCCAATACTACAAATAAAAACTGTTAAATGAACAAATAAAGTCAAATATTTTATAATTTGCCATCATTAAAATCATCATAACTGACCGCAAAAGGCTGCGAAGATGCCAGCTGCTGATTTTGTCATGTAATCAGGATACAGGTCGATAAAAGTAATCAGCAAATCAAATATTGGTCAAAGCCTGATGGATCAATAAAGACACAATGCCGTCAACACATTTACTCACACGGACACAAACATACATCCATCCGGTCACAGAGGGCTCAGGTACTTACACAGAGAAGGAGTCGGGGGGAGCAGAGAGGCGGCGCAGATCAGCTGCACACACCTTCTGAATACTACGGCCGTACACACGCGCGCACACACACACACACACACACACACAGAAGAGAGGAGGAACGTATGACGGGGGGAGATGAGGGAGGAAAAAAAGAGAAAATGACGAGGAGGGGAAAGGAAATGAAAAAAGAGGAGGGGAAGGAGACAAGGTAAAGAAAAGAAAAGAAATAATTAAAGATCACACCGGTGTGTGTGTTGGAAGAATGAAGAAGTGAATATGAAGGAAGACAAAAGAAGAAGAAGAAGAAGAAGAACAGGAGGAACAGATGGAGAAAAGCCCAGAGGTAAGTGGACAAACATTGATAGCACAGTAGCAGTACAGACAGTCGGTAAGTTCAGCTACAGAAAGTCATCACCCTCTACTCTTCCTGCTCTCACATGCACACAGTTACTGTAGCTGACACGGTTTAAAATACACACAGATAAAGACAGAGATATACATGAAGAGATATTAGTGCTACGGGGATGGAGGAGGGTTAGTAGCCTCGTGATTCTCTTTGTGCAGGAGGAAATCACAAGGCAGCACTGCCACTCCTGAAACAGATCAATAAGCATCTCCTGTTCACGGGAAACTGCCAGTGTCACGTGTCAGCGTGTCACCCATGCTCTTGTTTAGATTAATTTGATTACACGTCCCTCCTTTGACTGCGGTCTGGCGTGCTGTACGGAGATGTGGGAGACTGAGGAGTGAATGTCAGCTCCTGCTAAACAGACTGTGTGACTCATTCAGATTTTTTACAACACTGCTGGCCTAGATCCTCCATCTGTACGAGCGCGCGCGCGTGTGTGTGTGTGTGTGTGTGAGAGACTCACTCGTTGAGCAGGGGCACAGAGGTGCGTCTCTTGCTCTTCTGGACCATGTTGGCCTGATTTCGAAGAGAGATGCGGAGAGTGGATGGAGCCAGTCGACACGGCTCGCCGTCCACCTGAACAGAAAGACACGCTGAGGTCATGTTTTAACGGACAAACCAATGACTTGTCATAGTATTTGCTTCTTTTAGGCTTACATCAGCAGCATATAACTCCGAAAATCAGCCAAGAAGCTACTTGCAATCACAAACAGTTTAAAAGACGGACGTCTTAAACCTGCATTCTTTCTCAGGACCAGCAGAGGGCGACTCTTGTTTGCAAAGAGACCACCACTATAGAAATGAAAACGGCCCTCAACTCACCTGCTCTGTGACCTCAGTAAACACTTCCTTGATGACTTTATATGAGCGCAACCTTCTTCTTTTTTTCTTCTTCTTTTTAAATGGTCATTATTGGGGTCATTTTACCCAAAACAGATTGTTTGAAGGTTTGGTTGGGCTCTTGGAGATGTTTTGAGCCGTCTTTAATTTAGTAATAGCTTGTGTAATGTTTATTTGACCTGGCCTGATAAAAAGAAATATCAGGTTAAATAAATCTCACAAACTGCAGCAAAGTATAGCGGACTCTACTAGAGCGGCTTTGCACGGTTCAGCTCACAATAATCCTTCTTTATCTCACACTGAGCCGCTGATTGGCTGCTCATTACAAACAGAGGGTTTTAACAGCTCTCATCTCTTTCTCCTATCTGAGCTTTTGATCAGAGTCACTGCAGAAAAGAGGCTGCACACAAACATCTGGCTCACATTTGTCTGTTTGTCATTAAATATCACAAATAAAATTAAATATATAGCCAATTTTAATACGCTCGCACTTCTCATTGCATTTACTGCAGCTGAACGACTTCATAATTTCTGCATGACTGTTACTTTTTAAAAATGCAGTACTCTAAACTACCCCTAGAGGTACTCGTGTACCCATTTGAGAAATACTGTTTCACCGTTTTCTTGTTTCTCAACGTTGTTGTTTCTCTGTTTATATTACAACCAGCACTGTAGTTACATTTTAAACATTATTAATAGATATGAATAAATAATAATGAAATAAAGAAGGAATAATGAAATATTGTCCCCTGCAGGGTTACTCAGAGCTAAATCAAGAATTGAATCAAATATTTAAGAAATATTTAAGACAAATTAAAAATCAGTCAATCATCTCAAAGGTTTGTCAAACTGTGAGGTGCATCACTGGAAACATATGGAGTTTTAAAAAGGTTGATCTTCATGCCGGGAAGATCAGCAAACAGGACTTTTGTGTGATTGTGCTGAAATTAATTTCACCTGAAGTCAGATTGGTTTTAATTGTTACTGATTAATTACACATGTGAGATGGGGAAGTGGGAACTTTATCCAGGTTTTCGTACCAGAGGAAGTCTTAGAAGCAAGGGCCTAAAGTTTGCTGTCATGTACCATTTCAATTTCAAAGTTTTTATTAATTACATTAGTATATTAAAAAATAAAATTTTGTCATTTAATTGTTCATCTATTACTTAATTACTTTAACGCAGTATGAACAGCTTTGGTGGTGAAGGGTCTTTATCAAAAGGAAAAGCTGTAAAACCTCTAAAAAGGTCAACGTATATGCCCTCCTTCACATTTTCCAAAGCTGTCCAGTGGGCCTGATTGGAGTATTTGCTGGGTCGATTCTGGCCCCCGGCCCTTATGTTAGACACTCCTGTATAAAACTGTACATATACTACAACAGTTTGTGTTTATTCTGAGGAATTCTACGTGTTTGTTGTTTTCTTATACGCTGATTATTCTCTAGCTGCTCTTGCTTTGAATCTTGCAGGTATGAGCTTGTTATATTACACTCTGTCACTCTAATATTACCTGAACAGGTACAGTCTTGTAGGTAGTGAGGACGACCTCTCTGCACTGGTGAAGTCTCTCTCCGTGACCTCCAACCTGCAGCGCTGCCTAGTGGACAACAGAGACGTTTTCAGATGTGGTTTTCTCTTCGTTGCGCTGCTTCTTTTTTGAAATTCTTACCAGCGAGGCCATGGTGAAGCCGATAACCTCGATGCAGCCGTCGTCATGCCGCTGAGGTTCAAAGTCTCGATGGTCTCCCGTGTTTCCCCACGGCATGGTGCCAGCACAGTATCTGCACACGTGTTAACACAAACATGCAACAACAGAGTCTCAAAAACACCTTAAATGTCATTTGGGCTCCCCCTGTGGCGTCCTGTTGATGACACGCTCACTGCAAGGTTAAACTCAAATATCAAATCTTTATCAAATGCTTTCTGGCTGATTCATCTTCCTCCAGTGACGGCGCAGACTCTCCTCTGACCGCACAGGTATGAAATTTGTTTTTATTGACTGAGGAGTATTTTAACTCCAGGCTGCGTGGGAGGACTGAAGTCAACAGCTTCAGCGAGCATAAAACCTGAATTACACCTCCCGCCTCTACCTTCAGCCCACTTCAAGAATTTAATTAGTCAGGTAGTCACAAGAGAGTCGTGGTGTCTCACGGTTTTCTAGATGCTATTTAACATGCTTTGTCACACACTGAATTGTTAGACAGAAATTTAAACTTACAGATGCCCCATTATTTACACGTTTTTCAATAACAGTGGACTTTTTTTCTTTGGCTTTTATTTGTTCTTAGCAGAACAAATACCAGGAAATTCACAAAGAAGCAACACAGCAACACTGTTTTCAAATAGACTAACTGAGCCACAGATCACAAAACTGCTACGAAATTCACCAATGAGTGACTGATGACGCTCACAGAGTCTGTCCACCGTGAATTTCTTCCAACAAAAAAAATATCCAGACCTCTGCTGGGAAGGAAAAGCTCTCAAATCTGTCTGGTTCACAAAAGGCATCGAGACAGAGATGACACTGCAGCAGCACTGAGTGACAGGAAAAGAAGTACCGCCCCCTCACAGATGTTCAGAGACAACATATCTACGTCACACCTTTAGCTGCCTTAATTCTTCATGCCACAGACTCAACAACGTCCTGGAAACATCCATGTTGGCATGATAGCATCACACAGTTGCTCCAGATGTTGGCTGCACATCCATGATGAGAATCTCCTGTTCCACCACTGCTAGAGGTGCTCTGTTTGACTGAGATGTGACTGTGGAGGCCATCTGTGTGCATGTTCAATAAACCAGTTTGACACCGTGTGTCATCCTGCTGGAAGCAACCAGCGGAGGATGAGTAGGAATCAGCGTGGTCAGCGACAAGACTTGGGTAGGCTGATAAGGGTCCCAAGGAATGGAAAATATCCACCACACCATTACACCCTCACCCCTTTGTGTTGAAGCTATGAAGCTCATCAGATTCAGAAACCTAGAGAGTGCCTGACTAAGTTCAGGTCAAGAAATTCCTGGGAACCATCGATATCGATCGATATCGTGGCCACTCCATGATCACCTACCTGGGAATGTTTAGAAACACTATGCACTGGAACTTCAGCTCCTGGATCTTGGGAGTGAGATCTGTGCCATCACACTGTGAAAGACATGGAAAGAGAAACTTTGAGCCAACGTTTCACAGAATGTGCTCCACAGATTTGCAGCATAACAACTTATTTTCACTGTCAGAACATTTGTTTTGCTTTTAAATGTCGTTTCAAGCGTCGCTCGCTGTTCTCAGTTTTTACTCTCAGTTTCACTGTCATCACTCTCTGTCTAAGCCCCCGCCGTTCTGATTAATCAGGTCAAGGGTCACGCCACACTCAGCTCCCTGCAGGATGCCTATAATGATTTACTGCGGCAACCACGTAAGATGTGCCATTTTCTAAATGAACAAACCATTTCTGGGTCAGATTTTTCATATTTAATTATCCATTTTCCACCAGGAAAGTTTCTAAATGAAACCCTAATTAAAGGATGAGTCCAGTCAAATTCAATATGCTTCTATAAATAAATCCAAGGAAAAGACCAAAACCAACAGAAACCCTCAGTGCTGCGTATCCGAAGCTTGAGCTCATTCCTCCGTGCCATACAGCTCCATTATTCTCGCAGAAACTATTTAAAACACATCAGCGTTAACACCTCTAACAAGTTCCTGCATTACAATGAACGAGGGCACCGTAAATCTGCTGACGCTGCTATAAATACTCACAGTAACAACAAATTAGCAGCTGAAAACAGTCCCAAACAAACACATTTTTCCTCCTGTGTTACTAATATTTGTTCAAAACTGCAGCGCCAAGATTTTTTAAGGAAACGATTGAGCCCTTTTTCCTTTTTTTGAATGACGCGATCTATTTATTATCCAAAGATTTATATCAGCAGCAGGAAACAAGAAGCATGAGAGTCAGAGTCAGAGTAGGGAAGTCGGAAAATGTTCCGAGACGATCAAAACACTGTTTGTGTTTCGCTGCTCTGGCATAAAATTTCAACAGATGCTGCTCTCGGGGCATCCCTGACACTGAAGACACAGTAAACAATCCTGTAATTTAGTTATGTTCTACTCAGTCCCAGATTGTTAGAGGGTTTGTTAACTGGAAAAAAAAAAAATCAAAGGGACAGTTCACCACCAAATCAGGTTAGCAATTATGTTTTTCCTCTGGCCTGCAGTGAGAATGTTTTGGTGTGGTTTTGGAGATATCAGCCACAGAAACATCTGCCTACCCTTGCAAACATAAAAAACTAACTGGTACTAAGTAGAGATCGACTGATACAGGAGTTTTTAAACTGATACCTATCTGATAAAATCAGATATATCGCCTGACTTTTTTTTTTAGGCCTTTTAGACACACGAAAACAGACTTCTCTAAAATTTGTTACATGTAGTTATTTATGAGTCCTTGCTAAGATATTATTGATATTTGAGAAATTTAACTGTATGGTCATAGGATCTCAAAATTTGATCTTGTTTTATTGTCACAACAAGTCGTGGATTACTAGTTTACATTCAGATGTGCCATTCCACATACGAGTTCCCACCAAGAAATTTGCAGGGCGCCCTCTGGTGGACAAACTATGCAACATCAACACTCATAACAAGGCTGAAGGGTGTTTCTTTCATTTCTTTTTTACTTTTTTAGTTATGGTTAATCAGCCATCATAAGAGACAATACCTATATATCAATAGCAAATATTGGCAAATAACTAATATCAGGTCAACTGAAAATCAATATTTCATATAAACAACTTTATTCTTCAACACAGCCTGAACTTTCTGAGGCAGCTTCCTTGTCATTTCTTTAAGTAGTCTTCAGGAATAGTTCTCTGGGCTTCTTGAAAGACATTCAAAGCTCTTCTTTGGATGTTTGCTGCCTGTAGATGATCCCACACTTCTTCAGTAGTTGAGGTCCGAGCTCCGGGGAGGCCAATCAATGACTGACAGTGTTTCACTGTGTGTTTTTCTGTCAAGGAATGATTTTACCGCGCTGACTATATTTGGGATCAATGTCATACCTAAAAAATTAAGCCAGCCTGTCCAGGGTGGACACTGCGTGGTGGATCAAAATCTGATAGTGTTAATCTGCATTCATAATTCCATTAGTTTTGCCAAGATATCCAACACTACTGCTTGAAATACAGCCCCAAACCAAGACACAGCCTCAGCCATGCTTTACAGATGGCTGTAGATACTGTTGTACCCCTCTCCTGACCTCCTCTGTACATTTTAATGTTGACTTGAACCTACAGCTGACATCTCCCAAGCCGGCTCCAGTTAGCACAGAGCAGAGGGTGCAGCGCACTCTGGACAGGTCACCAGTCCATCACAGGGCTAACACGAAGAGAGAGACAACAAACCAGAAATTTGCTCTGCACCACATACTGGATCACCCCTGAGATGGGGTGAACTGTCCCTTTAAATATGCTTATTTTATCTCTGGGCATTTTTCTTTTTTTTAAGGAATTCTTCAATTAACCAATTAAATCATCATTAGAAATGTTAATAAAAAAGGACTGTTTGTGCTCTAATCCTGGGGTAGATGTCAGTGTTCAGGGTCAGTGACTGAGCAGCAGCAGCGCGGTGGTTCTTGTAAGACTTTAATGCTTTAATGAAGGACACCTCAGCACGGCGGCCGTTAAAAGAGAAGCAGAGGACGGGATTTTAATCACCGACCTGCTGCCCAAACATGTCGGCACAGAAAACGATACAGGCGGAGAGCGAGAGAGAAGACGGAGAGAGTGTGTTAACACTCACCACCACTCTGACGTGCTTGGACAAATCCCTGGAGCTCCTCTGGAGGAAATCTGAGAATGCAGCCTGCACACACACACAAGCACACACACAAACAGAGAGAATGGGGCCCAATCAAACAGAATTACAGTTCATTACATTTCCCTCATTAAAAAGAGATAACTCCGCGACGCGCTTCCGCTCCAACTCCCACCCATCACTTCTCCCTTCCAACTCACATCCTTCACAGAGAATTTGCTCATTCCAAACAGCTCCAAAATTAAAAATTCTTAGCATCTGTTTAAGGATTTAGATTTGAATCGGGGAGGTTCAGAAGCTAGAGCTGCACAAAGTTGGAAAAATGCTGGATTAATTAACAATAAAACAAAAAGGAATAAAAGATCAAAATGGTGTGCTATGACCTCGGCTCACTACAGATCAGTAAAATTACTGGATTACAGGAAAATTACCCAAAATTCATCTGGCGAAGGTATGCGGTCGATGTGAATGATTGCATTAAAAATAGAAGAGTCTGAAAAATGTTTTGATTCATGAAACATTCGCACAGATTTTACGTGCTGGTGTGTAAAAGCCCTCAGAGTGAACGCTACACTGACTCCCTGCACCCTCTTGTGGTACAACCTGGTACTGCTCAAAAGTACAGTCTGTTCAGAGTACAGAGGCTTGGGACATAAAGTCAAAGCAGGTGTTTCTTTACATTCTGTAACTTTTACTTTCTTTTTAAACACAGCTGAGATATTCTCTTTGCCTTCATGCGTATTTACTCTGAGTGATTTTTTGCAGCACCTCATTCTCGCTTATTTTAACCAGACTTCTTCCTGCTCATCCTAACATGTGTCTGTGTGTCAGACAGACAGTGACCGGGAGGAAGTGTTTCGGCTCCAAAGCTTTGTGTGTCTGTGGATGTGTGAGCAGAAATAAAGTCATCGGGGACACTCACTCCTGCATAGAACATCTTGTTGCGGAAGCGACTGTTAAACTTTTCTGGGTTGGCCTCTGGAAAGACACAATTAGAGAGGCAGAGAGAGAAAGAAGGAGAATACATTAAAGATGTGACAAAGACAGTGGGATTACAAATGTGAAAACTCACGCAGAGCGGTGCAGAGTAACACGGAGAGACTGACTCATTTGTGCATGCCTGAATGTGTGAATCTGATTCAGGATCCTTTGTAAATTTTTCATTCTGCTCATCTTTCTTCTTTTTTTTTAACAAAAGCAGAAAATGATCTATTAATGGGGGAGAGGAGGACCTAATGGAACATAAATAGAGTTGACACAGGGTGAAAATTTTAAAAAGACGGATATTAAAATAGCTTTCACACACCTCTGGACTCGTGGAACTCCAGGGTGACATGCGCGTCGAAGCCAAGGCTGAAGTAGTTGTTGAACACGTTCAAGGGCAGCTGAGGATGCAGGAAAAACACTGAAGTGGGCCTCTTTGCATAAATATAATGTAATTTATTCACATAGACAGCTCACATCCTCTTTGAGCATAAACTCTGACCATTTAGCTACTGATACTCATCCAAATTCACACTTCTTTTTTTTTAAAGCCCAACTCTTTAAACCCACGGTATAGATATCAACAAGCAAAAACCTCAGAGGCTGAAAAATAAAGCACCAAAACTCTGCAGTTCCTCAAACCCCCCGTTCGCATGTTAAAATCCTCTTCTTATCATGGCTACAGTCTGCTACAAAAAAATGTTCTGGTCTTGATAGGTACAAAAGAGACGCTTCAATTCACAAGTAAAGGGCTCTGATTGTAAGTTAAAGACAATAAAATATCTCATGAGATGAAAATTACTGATGCAAAAGAGGCTTCAAATGATCCCTTTAAAGCCTGCCCTACCTTTGTTCCAACAGTGTACCTAATATGGAACACACACATCCTAACTTCCAGCACAAACTGACCTTCTGTGTGCCCTCCTCTGGCTGGGCAGAGCTCTTTTCTACTAAGAGGTTCCACCTGTCCAGCTGCACCACCGAACCGTCCTCCACATGACACAAAACCTTGGACACTGGTTCATCCGTGTAGCCCTGCAGGGAGGATAACAAACACAAGACAGAGGCAAATTTAACTACCCAACATCTACACTGTCAGCTGTGTAAAAGGGTTTAATGTTAAATTTAATATACATCTGTGCAAAGTGTGAATAAATACACACTGGAGAACATTTTAACATTTTGAGTAAGTGAAAATAGGACAAAGATGACATGTTGTAACTCAAACGTTTAATAAAGTGAATTCAATTCAATTCTTTTTAATTGAATGCTAGCAATGAATATTAATAAAATGCTGGAAAGGTTGTGTAATGCTACAAAATGACCCGGTGAAGCATCTGATAACCATTTAGGTTAAATGGAAACTTAACTGGGTATAAAGAGAGGACCTCAGAGTTGCTCGATCTATCAGAGAGACCCAGCCTCTTTAATAAGAGGACAGAAACCAGCATTCATGACAATAAGGAAGAGCATTAGAGCATATGGAAGGGGTTGACCTTCACATCTGTAAAGATCCATCAGTGCTGAATGAAAAATTGTGGAGCCATTTTCAGGGAAGTGTTTTTATATATCATTTAGCTAAAAATAAAACTTTACAGTAAGACACCAGGTATAAGCCACCTGCAATGCAGTCTACAGATTCCTCCCCATGTGCTTCAACCCCCACTCACACCCTGCTTCAGGCTACCTCAATAGGTCACATGACAGGGTGGGGCAATGTCTCATATAGTGGTTTCCCCTTAACCCCTGGTGATGATTTAAGACCCATGCCTTTGTTCAAACTTTGGCTCATGTGACAACTCTCATGATCAGTAGCAGGTCAATGAACAAAGGGGAGAAGCCCCACTAGGGGTTAAATAGCTCTCAAGACTACTATGACCTGGATGACTAAGAACCTACACAAACACGATAGTTTAACCCCCACTGGGTCATTGGTAAACCATCTAGGGTTCAGTTGTAATTTCATTGACCAATAATTTTCATCGCAGTTTTTCCCCCCTCACAAAACATGAGGATAACTAAATGAAAACTAACGCCAAGGACGAAAACTGCTGAAACATAGCGACACTTTCATCAACAAATATAAACAAGATAAAAATATTCAGAGAGATGAGATCCAATCAGAACTAATTAAGTTGTGCAGAAAGGCGGGACAATTTGGGAAATGATCCAATCAGAATGAAGGTCAGACCTGGCAAATGGCACCCCGTACAACCAGCTCCCCTGTTTCTCATGAAAACATCAACACTTGGAAGGATTTGATGTCAAGGAAAATAAGACTCTTTGTAAACCTAGTGGAGCACCTCTGATCTGTAAAGACAAGAGTAACTTCTAGTAAAAAAAAAAAAATTAATAATAATAATAATAATAATAATAATAATAACAGCAAATTACTTTTGTTGTGATGGATGTTTGAAACAGTCAGCGGGATGCTGTAAGAACTGCCAGTTCTGGAGGATTTGTTGGCTGTTTGTAAACCAGTCTAAATGCTGTGATATACACACAGATTTAGTCACTGAGTTCAGGCAAACTGATAAAAAAAAAAGGAGCAGAAATTTTGAGAATCACATTTAAGGAATGTGTACAGCAGCTAAAAACAGACTGGGATGCAGAGAAGAACGAGAGGGAAAGTTGATAGTGGAAGACTGAAGAAGAGGCTAAGGCTGTTTCTTGCTTCATTTCGGATTCTAGCCTCCGAATCGTCGCTCCATTCCTCTTTCATCTCCTTGCTAACAAGAACACCACGCACAAGAAAACACAGTAAGTAATAGAAGAGAGGAGCAGACAGGAACAGCATGCGATGATTGGATTTCAGTGAGCGATGATTGAGGTTTCATTACTGCCACTATAACCATAACCTTTAAGAGCATCAAACACAACCACATGATGCACGTCCACGGATTTCACAATCTCCACAGGTCGATCCCTCTCATGTACAGTTTTCTGTCTTTGTTTCCTTTTATTTTCTCCCTCCTTTTGGACAAATAAAGGAAACAAGACAAAAGACAACACACACACACACACACACACATATAAGGAGAAAACAATCTGATGGTAGTAGCGCTCATCAGCAGGGCCTCTGAGCTGCTGACACACACACAGTCAGGTTTCAACTTACATTAAGTTAATTTAACCAAAACCTACACAATCCAAAACCTAACCTTTGACCCAACAGGTTATTAAGACTCAAATCAAGTCATTTGCATGGAGGAAACGATCGTTTGTGTGTCCAAAACAAGTCCGCACCATTTATGTCCCCGCAATGTAAGTACTAACAAGGACACACACTCAGCAGGAGAGCTCACACTCAAACAGCAAGTCACAGGGACAGTCACACTCACGCAGCGAGAGGTGGAACAGATACGGCGGTGAGTAACACAACCGAGTGTCAGAGAGATGAGAGAGAGATCAGGACAGAAGAAGGAAAGAGACACAAGCAATATAAAATATCAGAAAGGGGGAGAAAGTGAGAGAGAAAGGAAAGGAAAGGAAAGGAAAGGAGGAAAGATGAGCAAAACAGAAGAGAAGAATAAAGGAGGAGAAGAAAAAGTGGAAAGAAAGCTAATGCAAACTAAATGAGGAGATTGCAAGATGATGACGGAAGGTCCAGCAAATGGGGGGAGAAAATAAATGAAAAGGGAAGAAAATATGAGGAAAGTAGAGAATGGAAAGTCAAGGACAATATAGAGGACAGGATAGATATATTTTATTTATCTTTCAATATAGACTGAAAGCAAAAGAGGTGAGAAGAAAGAAAGGAGCAAGAACGAGAGGGAACAGCAGTAAAGGAAAGACAGCAGGATGAAGAAGGAAGGTCCAGAAAATGAAAGAAAAATTAAATGAAAACAAAAGAAGTTGGAGAAAGTATGGGAAAAAGAGGAAAGGTAGGAAATGAAAAACTCTAAAGAAAGCACAAAAGGGAAAGTCAAAGGAAGAAAAGAGGATGAAAAAAGTGAGAACAGGGAATGGAGCAAGGAGAAGAGCAGTGAAGGAAAGGAAAGGAAAGGAAAGGAAAGGAAAGGAAAGGAAAGGAGATGCACCAACAGTTAAAAAAAGGATAAGAAATGAGAAGTCAGAGGAATGGAGAGGAAATGGAAATAGACAAAGTGGATAAAATGCCTGCAGTCAGAAATACTTGATGAAATAGAGGACAAAAAGAATAGAGCAATTACACTAATTAATCACATGGCAGATAAGAATTTCCACTCAGGCCCGTCTTCGCTCCAAGCGTGTATCTCTGTACGTATCGGGAATGTTTCTTCATTGCTTTCACTGCTGCTCCATCCGCAGCTGCTGAAGTCATTCACGTGTCCTTGCTTCATCATTCAGCACGGTGCAGGGCTGAGTCTGCACAGTTCATTACACTCAGTGATACTGAACTACCAGGTCCATCCTTACTGTCACATATACTCCATGCTGTCATTTTACTGCAGCATATCAGCCAGAAAATGGATTTTTGTAAAGACTTCTTATCAATTTACTAATACATTTATCCCAATTATCTGAAAAATGTGAAGAAAAATTACTGGCATATCAATTTTTTTCACTCAAACTTTTGACTCATCCGTGAAATATTTGATGTATTATCCTCACTACAAGCCCACATAACTGATCTGATGAAAAGTCTTATGGAAGAATGTGGGTGCTTGTAAAAGGCCTGCTGCAGTGCTGTTATGAAACGTGTGTCAAGAGGCAGATTCTTCAAACTTCAGTGCTTCATCGGATTTTTAGGAACAAGCTGCAAATTTGTGTCAGACTTTCTGAAAGTTTTGGGGGAGAGGAAGGTCAAAACCACAGCAGAGGAGGGGTCGCCTTTCATAATCCAACAAATGCCACACTTCCAGCTTTTGTAAGGCTATTTCTAGAAAAAGTCCCACCTTGACACCAGTACAATATGCTTTCTGTTTGAGACTCCATACAAGTCTTTTACCATAAATTTAGCTTGTATAAACTGTAAATTTTCAAGAGTGAAAAAGGTACATCTGAAAAATGTACATAATTGCACTATTTCCTCTAGACATCTTTAAAGTTACAGTGTGTAAAATCTCACCACTAGATGTCAGTAGATTGCAGATTGTGGTCAACTGAGTTGTGTTTTCTTACCCCAGAGGGTTTTTTTGTTTTGTTTTTTTGTATTTGTAGGGCTGGTGGTCCACCGTTTACCTCAGCTGTCAATGCTGGATGATAATAAGCACTTGCAACAATATTAGGAAATATATATGCATGTTTATGCACCTGACTTCAGTTCAGGAGATGAGGCTTCAGGTGATGAGGAAGAGTATGACGTTCCCATTGAAGTACAAATGAGTTCATGAGAGAGTATAATTCCGGGCGGTAGTCAGAGGAAGCAAAATCTCTTAAAGTAGTAAAATGGTGGGGTTTCTGGCTTATTTTCAACAAATCTTGGTCACATTTTTCCTCAGTTTTTCCTAATAAAATGAGTAAAGCTTTTCTTAATTGAATAGAGAACTGTTTTCTGTGTAAGTTTGGAATTTGTTTTGTCATTTTTAGCAGATGAATTTTCATGATATCTGCTTTGTGTTTGTTGCGCAATAGATGAGGATCTTTTACAACTCACTGGGGGGGAAAAAAACGATTGTTTGGACCCCCTATGAGACAATAAACAACATAATAAGAAAGAGATTTCAGAAAATTTGCAGTAATAAACTGGGGCTTATTATTTTGGTGTGTGACTCTCAGTGAGCACCACTGGTCCACATATAATTGAAACAATGAGTCTGGGATACCTTACTTAAAGACGTCCATGCGGTTTTTTCTATTATTTCTGGAATGTGAAAACAAACAATGTATTTTACGCTTGAGGAAATGAAACCCCACTTTAAAAAAATGGTGGAAATGGTTTGTTTTTTCTTACAGTCTGAGTGATTTTCCCCTGAGGGAACACCAAACCCTTTCTGTTTCCTATGCATGAAAAACCCTGAGTGAACTGCCAACTCGACCTATGGATTTATAAACTCTGTACCTCAGTTTGTTCTGTACACTTAAACCTGCTCTGAATACAACACCCACTGCAGCTGTGTCACTGCTGTGATGTTTTCCAGTGAGGTGGGGGGCGCTAAGCGAGCCGTTTTGCTGTCAGAGGGTTGATTCTGTGTTGTGCTTAAAGTTGTTTAAACTGCAGAAAATTGAAATTAAAAAGGAAAAATAATTACAGGAAGCTGCTGTGATGTCACCAATAAGCATGTCATCTTAGTTGTGCTTTGAAGAGGTCAAACGGGCTTAAGGGTCAGGGAGGAAGATTATATGGAGGAAGAGAGCTCTTTTAGACATCCTGGAATGTGGGTGAGCGATTTCGTAGCTCCCCGAGGTGCTGGGGAATAGAGGATTTATTTTTACTGCATATTAATATTAGAGCATACTCAACATGGCTATAAACCTGTCAAGTTGAATCTGAAGAAGGAAATTTTCATCTCTCTCACAAAGTACGCTAATGTTCCCTGTTCTAAATCCCTTAAATATGTTTTTTTTTTTTTTTATGCTGAAAGAGCTGTTGTTGCTCTTATTCTTCTTTTTCTTTGTTAGATCTCAATCTCACCTCCAGGTGCAAAGAGTCTGCAGCCAGAGTTACCTTTGTATCTCATTTATTTAGTCATGTTGTGCAAAAATTTCTCACTGTGCATAAACTCAGAGAGGGCACACCGCTGCGCCCTGCCGCTCTCCATCAACTCTGCAGCAGAAGTCAAGGCTAGGAACTCACCCCACCCCAGTTGAGCGTCCTGGCGAGGTCATTTCCTGTTCCCAGAGGAAGCACAGCGACCGGAGGCTGGGGATTCATCTGCAGCTCATCGAGAGCAGACAGGATCCACCCCACCTACAGCGAGACATGCAGGCAAAGTGTAAGTTGTAGAAATTTAGAATAGAAATAGTGGCTATTAGAGATGTATAGTCATACCGTGCCATCTCCTCCACAGGCAAGGATCCTCAGATTTGGCACTTTGCGATACAACTCCAACCTAACAAAGCAGAGAGGTAATATTATAGAATAAAAAGACTGCTGATTAGTGTTGAGTGGGTGTAATTGCTCCAGATTTTATGAAAATTGTTCACCCGTGAGCTTTGGATTTAAATAAAAGAGGAGTGAAAAGATGGCTTTCCCCCCTCAGAAGTGGACTGAGATAAGGGTGATGTGAAATGAAGATTTAAAGTAGGTAATTGGTACTAAACTGTCAAGCTCAGGGTGATTTCAACCTAACTGTGTAGGCTGTAATGAAACACCAGCACTCTCCCCAAGGGAAGATTACTCACGCCTCGCGCAGTCCACCCTGCGAAAGGTCGAAGACTTGACGAGGATTCAAGATCCACATAAACATCTGTAACACTTTGGCACCCTACAGAAAAAGCAGGAAAAAATTCAGCTTCCTTCATGTTACAATATTTAAAAAGCTGCCACTAACAGCAAGCAAGTAAAAAAAAAAAAGATCTTCTGTGAAAATCTAAGAAATGAATCTCCAAATCTAAACTAAACCCAGTGTTATGTTCTGAAGATGTTGCTGATGAAGTCTAAAAGATTATGTTAAGCAGTGGAGCCCTGAACTTTTACCTGACGGAGTTGCAGGTAAGATGCAAACATCTGCCTCAGCTGAATGAGTCTTTAACTTGTTTAACTCCACAGTACAAATCTGCGTGTTGTCCAAATATCTGAGAGCTGTGCAGGTAATCTTCCGGTGGATTCACAGCTGTGTCCTACCTCCTGCATGCTCGCCTAAACAAACGGAGTATTTCCTGCAGCGCCAACACTTCTGAAGCTAACCGTTTCCTGTTGTGTGATACATTTGAGAAACTTCTGAAGATGTTTCCGCCCAAATCTCCCGAAAACGTTTGGAGTTCATGTGTGAAAACAGCTCAGCTCAGTTCATCTGATAAACCGAATTTTTGTCTGAACTGACATCCTCACAATGAAAATTAATTATAGACAGGCCGAGGACAGACGAGGTGAGGCAGCGACAATATCTCCAAACAACAATGAGAAGAGAAGGCGTCTCAAACAGATGAAAACAGAAGATTAAAGACATTTGCTCACCTGGTTGCCGCCACTCTTTGGATTCACAAAAACCAAGATGGGCTTCATGAGGGGAGAGGGGAGAGGCTTCAGCATGAACGGACGCCATTTAGACTCCTAAAGAGATCAATAAGATCAAAATATTAGAAGAAATGTTAACATAACATAAATATTAAAATCATGATCTATTCATTATGGTGCAAAGTTTGGGCATATATGATGACTGCTGTCAAATTTTAGCTTGATATATCAATTTTTGTTTTTTGAAAATCGGCAGGTCGATCCAGTTCCAGAGTGTGGAGCAGCAGCCCTCGATGATTTGAGATCAGATGACCCTAATAATCCAATAATAGACTGTATAGCAAAGATGGACATAGCTTCCTAGAGCTTGGTTTGATAGCATTTGGCAATTTTGGTGTTGTTGTTTTTTTTCCTCTTTAAATTAAGCATGAAAAGCGAGGCGTGGACATGACTGAAAAACAGCTCTGCACAGATATAATACCGACATGTCAATCACAGGTTAGCCATGCCCTCAGTTATATTCTACTTCTTCCTCCATATTTTTTGTAAATATTTTTTCATCATGCTCAAGTGAAGACTAATAAAAGAAGAATAACTAAGAAAACATTTAGTGTGTTTAAAATGGAAAGAAATAAGGTAACTCCTCCATAGACTTCTACTCAATCTAACTTTTTTGCACAGTCAGAGCAGTCGCCCCCTGCTGGCCATCAGAATCCAGGCAGATTCAAAGCAAGATTTTTTTCATTTCATACCTAAATGAAGTCGATGTTTTATAAACACAGTTTGAAGTCAGTGGGCAAAGACTTTTATTTAGTTTAATGGTTTTTTTACTTGAGTTGAGATCACATGAAGGATAAACATGAGCTAAAAATGTATTATGACAGTGTAACTGATAATATCACTTACATCTAATCCCTTCTTGCTTGTCCTTCGTTTGAAAGATGTCCGCTTTTTTCTTCTGGCAGAGTTCTTTAGGGAGCTCTAGGGTACATATACACACACAGAGTTCAGTAGTTAGTTCACTGTCACCACGTCCCCTGTGATAGTAATTAAAAGTGCAATGAAGCATGTGACACGACAGAGATATACAGTATGTGTGTGCGTGTCTGTGTGTGATAACAGAGACACAATCCCAGAGTTCCCTCAGACAGACCAGACATGTGTCAGTTCGCATCTTATCATACCCCAAAAATCACACACACATTAGCACACACTGAGCTTGTGACACGCCTTCTTTTAGAGTTTTAAATTTAGATCGACAAAGTCATTTCTCATTACTGTCACAAGATGACAGCCAGTGAACTTTATCAACCAGCAGAGCGATCGAGGAGGGAGCTCGGCGAGGGTATGAGCACACCTGTGGTTTCCTGACTTTGATGATCCAGGACGGTGGTACTATGACTCCGGCGTGGGCCCCCAGTGAACACGGCTCCTCTATCTGGTGCAGCATGAAACATGTCACCTTGTTGTGGAACTGCAAGGAAAAAACCCAAAAAACACTCCTCAGGGTCGTGTAATACGCTAAACTTGCAATCCACACTATCATACATGTTGTGCCATTGTCCGTGTGTGGTGCTCTAACACAGCTGTTTATAAGAAAACCAAAACACCCTGAGTGCCAATATTTGTTTCTCTTACGCTACCTCAGTGGTGTCAACCATAAGGGTCAGGGGCAAGAATTGGCCCACCAAAGGCTCCAATTCGGTCCAAGGATGGCTTTGGAAAGTATGAAGGAAGGCAGAGATTTTGGACTTTTAATTGTATTTTCAGAAGTTTTACAGCGTTTCCTACTGACATTGCCATTCATGCGACACCAGAGAATCCAAGAAATAGATACACATTTAAAAACAGAACTTCCTGTTTTTTTGTTTTGTTTTGTTTTTTTTACCTACAATACAATTTTCAATATTTTTATGGAGGATCTGCAGTAAGTAATGAATAAATTAAAAAAAATTATAGCTGACAGATTTCTTCCATTAACTACAGCATTTACTGTTGAAATTGCACTTCTATTTTCCTATACTAAGATATGTGCAGGATTCATTATGTAGTTAAACTTCTTTACACTGACAGTAAGGAGAGTTTCACTGATCTGGCCCATATAAGGTCAAAGTGGGTTATATGTGGCCCAATATGTAAAATGAGTTTGACATCCCTGCTCTGTGTGACAGACATTAAATGGTGCTTTGCTTCAGTGATACCAATACTCTGGCTCCAGCCTTGAGACGGGTTATTGATCATTTATGTACCCAACGTTTGCTTTATTTTGTGGCTGTATTAGAAAATCAGCTGTAGAGACAGCAGGAAATAAAAGGAGCCACAGACATTAAATGGGTGCGATTACAGTACTGAACCTATGACATATTCCCTGTTCTGGGAACATTTTGAATTTATGTAACCATATACAACCATATGTAACCATATACATAAATTCAAAATGTTACCATTTTTCCCCAGAACCCTTTTCTTTTTTTTTTGACCAACAGTCTATCCCGCATGATGTGACTGGTGAAAGTTTACCCAAAATATACTTTTAAAAATGTTTTCTTCACTGAATCATATGAAAAGAGTCCAAACACGCAGGGTAGAAAGGTTGGTTTCTCTTACTCTGTGTCAGCGATATTAAATAGGTTCAGTTACTCTATTGAGTCCATGACACATGTAACATTTTTAAATAATGCAACCACATTTTCAATAAACAAGAATGAGATGCATCACTTTCTTTAAGGTGCTTTCCTTCAGTGACACTAGCAGTCCTCTGGCTCCAGCTTCGAGACAGATTGGGTACATAAATGATTGATAATCTTTACTTTACTGTATGGTTACATTAGAAAATCAGCTGTAGAGACAGCAGGAAATGAGAGACTGGGGGGATTACAGATATGTCAGTGCAACCAGCCTATTCATGAGTGGGGTCTACATGACCTTGTTAATGTGGAAATAATAATAATAACAAATGATGTCACTCTAATATATATTTGGAAATAAGTACAGAAACTTCCTGTAGTGCTTAAGTTTATATTTAATGCACTTCAATGCACAATACAACTTGTACTTCCCCACTAATAACATCTTAGTGGTGTTAAATATCATATATTTACTTGTGAATTAACGGACTTACGGCCTGTTTACACCACGAACAACTGATGGCGATGATTTCTTTACTGTGGAAGAACTTCTGCTGAAAACTCTGCAGAAACAAAGAGGCAGTCTGCATGAACAGTAACAACATCTGTGTGCAGCTGCGTGTGTTTTTGTGTGTAAACTCACCTTTCCACACTGTCTACATTTCCCCTCTTGTCGTCGTCTGTGAACCCAGTGGTGTCTGAGGACGTTCTGCCGGCAAACACAGAAACACAATTTCTTTCACTTAACACTTCAAACGAAAAGGTGATTCCTCCCTCACATTTATGCAGTTACACACTTATTTACACACACTTACATCTCTCAGGGTTCGGGATCCTCCCTCTCTGAAGGTCGGCTTACATCGGAAGTTTATCTAGAAAAAGAGATAAGCTGTAGTTCCCATCTGGGGAGGTTGTTTTTCACAGCTACATTTTACAGATGCCCCCTAAATGCATCACATGCAGGCAATCATTAAGCTACTATTTTGAAAAGCTGACATCTATAATTATAATGATACACTCACTGAATGTGTGTGTGTGTGTGTGCGTGTGTGTGTGTGCGTGTGTGTGCGTGTGTGTGTTATTATGCCTGTACAAAATTGGCAGATTAGGTTTTTAGTTTTCCCGAGAACCGCTCATTCAGACTAGAAATTAACATAAATCATCTGTAGCTACTGTTGGGAATTTGTTTTATTTATGATCACAAAAATTATAATTGTTTTCCAACTGCCTATTTGAGGGTTAAGACTTAGGGTTAGTTAGAATTACTGTTAGGATTTGGCATTAGACTGAGATGGTTGAACTTAGGGGTGAAAGAGTTTGGAATATATTCATGCCAGAAACTCATTTTAATTTTATTGTGGCAAATCACAACAGCATTTGCCTCAAGTTGCTTTATATTGTAAGACCCTACAATAATACAGAGAAAACCTCATCAATCAGACCCCCTGTGAGCAAGCACTTGGTGACAGTGGGAAGGAAAAACTCCCTTTAAACAGGAAAAAACATCCGGCAGAACCAGGCTCAGGAGAGTGCCGGCATCTGCTGTGACTGGTTGGGGGTGAGGGGAGGAAGCCAGGACAAAGGACACAAAACCAAGATCAGTGAAATTCTGATGCACACACATAAAGACCTTTCAAAAATTATTAGTAAGCTACAGTATACTTTATTACATCAGAGCATCTTTAACCACCTGAGAGCCCGAATCCTCACATCGCAACATTGCTTTTAAGTGTTTTATACTTTTAAACAGTCGTGAATTATTGTTTTATCTCAAGTAAAGGTTCATGTGAGAATTTAGTAAGAGCCAATCAAAAGCCAAAATGGGAAACTTATTAGTCAGTCATGTTGCAAGTAAACATCAGAAGTCCATGACAGTTTAAACTGTGTGCTGGAGAGCATACTGCCTTGTTAAGTACAGGGGTAGTGCTAGTACTAGTAGTAATAGTAAATAGTGCTAGTAGCATTCTTACTAATTCATAATATGGACAAGTATTTCATATAATCAGTGCTCTGGAGAATGAGCAGAGACATATCACCACTCTGAATTGATCTGTTAATAAATCAGTAATGTTGTCAGACTTTGCACATGCACAGTAGAAGTATGGCTTGAAGGGGAAAAGGCTTTTTAACCTCATTTTTAGGCTCAGTCATTAAACTTTACTCGGGTACTTTGCAGGCATTTTTCATGACTCAGTGACCACTGAAGTTAAGTTATGGCTCTCACGGCATTGATTTAAAAACAACCTTCATGTGCTTGTAACTGCCCGGAGACTTTGTCAAGTGTAAGACTCATTTCTAGAAGGACTTATAATTTCATGGAGTACTTCATGCAATAACCCTTTGGAGTGTAATACCTGTAAGATAAGCAGCACATTGGTTACTACAACCCTGAAAACCCCTGTGCATAACCTGGAGTCGTTTTTAGTCTCATGTGTGCTTGTGCTAATAATTAGTAAGGTATTTTGATTCTATATTGAGTTTCTTATATAACTTTTCAATTTTATTTCAAATTTTACCAATTATTACTTTAAATCTATTTAACTTTCACATATTGAGCTCCTTTATTTTACTTTCTTTATTTAGATCCTTTTCTGTAACTTAATTACCCTATTTAGATTTTTTATTTTTTTTATTTTTTTTTTTATGGGTCATATTTAATGTTTTGGCTGCTGTAGCTTTTGGGTTAAATAAAATATATGTTTCCTTATCCTGCCTAGGCTTAATTTAATTTACATAGGGAAAGAAAATAACAAATCTTATCAAAGGCATTTAAAGATCTTAGAAAAAAATGGAACAGCTATATATATTTAATATTATATTTATTTGAGTCTCAAAAGCCAAGAGCACAAGCCAGGGATCGAGGAGAAAAGAATTAATTTTCATTGCTTCTTTACTTGAAAGAATCACCAGGTTACAAAAGAACTGTGCACATTTCCCATCATGCATTTATCTGCACACTCCACAGTGTTAAATCTAAATGGGGTACAGAAAGCGTCAACAGAAAGACAAATTTTTAGGAAAATAAAAACTCTAAACATGAAGTATGAACAATAAACTGTGTGTGTTTGTGTGTACCATGGTTACATATCTTTGTGGGGACCAAAAAATTGGAAGTTTACGGGATCAACAGCCCTTATGGGGATAAAATACCCATCCCTACAAGTTTGAAGGCATTTTTGAGACTCAAAATGTGGTTTTAGTGTCAGGGTTAGAATCATGGTTAGGGTTAACCTAACCCTAGGGAAAGCATTATTTCAATTAGATGTCCCCACAAGGATATGAAAACATGACTGTGTGTGTGTGTGTGCATTACTTTTTCTAGTTGCTCCATGCAGCCGGTGTGAACAACAATCTTACAGGCTGCACATTTCCTCCTGGGGGCCGACTTCTTAAAAGGAGAGAGAGAGTACAAAGGGCAGAGTAAGACACACAAAATCCACACAGACACACAGCAAATGAAACAAACGTAAGCAGTGTAAGAACACAGTAACAGCAACCTGCTGTTACACACTGGCAAGATGTGCTCAAGGTCCCCCAACATTTTACTTTCACTCCAGTTTAAAAAGCCGTGGCAGACTTTTCTTAGCACCATTAACAGCACACCAACACTACAGGCTTGAAGAGAGGAGTCCGTTTCTGTTATTTTTTTCACCAGCCATGATTCAAAATGGAAAAATTAAGAATTTTAAGAACATTATATTTCTGACTCTTGGGTATCACTACCCAATCTTTAGAGAAAATGTCTTTTACGTTACTTTCATGTCAATATCAACATTAAAAAAAACAAAAAACCTTGATATCTTTGCTTGGCTCTACAAAGAACTTCAGACTATTGGCTGATATTTTTTTTTCTATTAAAAGAAAAAGAAATTCTAACATTGTGTTTTTTTCTTTTTTTTAAATGCAAAAATACATAAAAAATCATGAATAAAAGCCATATGTTGTTATTAATATATACATTTATCACTAATAAAATACTTACACAACTTTTTGTGAACCACTAAAATAATAGTAATAATAATAATAATAATAATAATAATAATAATAATAATAATAATAATAACAGTAATAAATACTTTTTCCCCAATTTGATAAATAATTGTGCATATTCTTAACTGAATTAGTTTTAGATAACTAATTCAGTTTTTTTAAAAACATTTTCATTCATGGATTACAAACTAAATAAAAAAAATCAGCAAGCACAGTCCTTACCTCTTAACAGTTTATGTACAGTGAATGTAATAATATATTTAATTATTCAAATATTAAACTTTTATTTTATTAAGAAAAATTAAATTCTACATTGAAATTTCTAAAATCAAAATTGAAATTTCAATTTAAGTTATTAATTTGTTGTAAGCTGTTTTACGTACTGTAAGCCATTTTATTTAGAGCAGTCACATACTGCATAACTTTTATAGACTTTTATAGTGAAAGGAATGTACAAAAAACAAACGAGGCTTGGACGAATCCATCGTAGAAAGACCCACTGGCTTGTAGATGCGGGTTTTAAAGCCTAATTTTGGTATCCTGGTTATTTGAAATAAGACATCACGAGGGTCAGGTGACCCTGACGGAGAAACCGAGCACTGATGTTCTGGTCACAATGGGATAATAACAGACTACATTATTTCTGCAACCACAAGAGCCGCCCCCTGTTGGCCATTCAAATGAATGCAGGTTTAAGGTAATTTAGCTTCAGCTTCACTTTCCAGACCCAGAAAATAATCTTTACTGCTGTGGGGCTGGGAAAAACACACACACAAAAACCCACAAAAAACAAATCTCTAAGGTAAAAGAATGAATTAAAAGCTCAGAGTAATTTATTACACAGTGACTGGCAAAAAAAAAGCAAACACTCAAGATACCGAAGTGCTATTTGCCTTCAATAAATAACACTGCTGTGCTGCCCTTGCTCTTGCAACAGACAAACTACTCATTATGAGTAATAATATGACAACTAATAATGGAGTGGTCTCATCTCCAGTCAATGGGTTCACTCTTGAATGTCACACTGAGCAATACTCAGAGCTAGTCTCTCACTCCCACGAACACACACACAATAGGAAAATTTTAAAAAGGAAAAGAAAAAAAACAACAAAAACAACGTTTCACCCTCATTTTTCATTGGTTAGTAGCTCCGAATGTTCTGCTGTGAAAGCCCCACCACAAGATCAGCTTCTTACATAAAGTATATCATGCTGAGACAAGCAAGACATCCTTTTTCAGGATGCCACGAGAGTTAAACTCCAAGAAAAATGAAGGTTCTAAACAGAGGATTTATTTATCACACACAAAATACATTTTTAATGGTCATTGTCAGGGAACTTCAAACAGCTGTGTAAAACAATTAATGTCCGCTAGTCTTTTAACGGCATGTTTTTCACAGAAAAGGAAAGAAAGTATGACATCATTTTACTTTACACAATGTACAATCACCAAATAACCAGTAGTTATAAAGCACTATAAATTTTAAACCAGTCGGGCAAAGCATTAAAGCCTTGAATAAATACCCTAACAGTGCTGAACTCAGGACCAGGATAGGGAAGTTTCCCAGAAGAGCGCTGAGCTGTAATCAGATCATCAGTCTCATTCAGTTTACCTATGAGTGGATTTAAGGTATGGCTGAGCAGAGAGACAAGCATTGGGACTGAGGCATTTAAATGTGTTATCAACGGAATCATACTCAGCCACAATCCCGGTAGATCAGCTGATTTCAATGCCAGCCAGCATACAGTTGGTGGGCCAGATCGTGGCTTTGCATCACACCTCCAACCACATCGCTCTATCAAAACATCATAATATAGCGAGAATGGAGGTTCCAGGCAGGAGCTGAGCCATGCCATCAAATATAGATTTCAGTAGATAAAAATTAACAATATTCCTTTGAGTAAGGTGGTCCTCGCTGAAATGATGCTAAAAAATATCAATCCAATTAATCAAAAAGAAACAACCCCAGAACATGAAGGATACTAAGAAGACTTCATGAGTGTTTATTAACCGGCATGTCTAAGTATTACCATGTCTGAGGTGAGGCGGACACTGTACTGGTCTGTTCTGCTGAAGAGAGAGCTGAGCATTTAGGAAAAGATGTGGATTTACTGGCTGACTGATCCTCAGCTGTGCCCACAGGCTGTGGGTACCGAACTAAAGAGTGAGATGCAAGCAGCAAACAAGCTTCTAGGTCTGGGCTCAGCCTCAGAGATAGGGTGAGGTTTCTGAGGTGGTTCCCAAAACAATCTGTGGTTTTCCAACACAATATGCATTCACAAGAGTAACGCAAGGTGGAAATTCTTTTCACACCATGTCCAAGCTTGAAGATTGGCAAAACAACACTGATGGAATAGTCCCTTCTCGTCCCAGAAGGAGGTTTGCCATCATTTCCGAAAAAATTTCTTTAACCATCTGTACCCCATAACAGCCGCGGCCAACTGGCGTGATTCTACGACTGTTGGTGCATAAAAACGGTTTTGTACACACTACAATTTAACATATTTTAGGACACTCAAGCCTAACATTAGCTGGCATAATCTGTTTTTGTTATAGCCGACTTCTTGTCAGCTGTCTGGAGACGGGAGTGTCGCATGACTGATAATGATAAATAAATAGAATAAATGGAGAATAAGTGACCATTTTAATGCAAATTTTGTTATTTTAGAGCCACGACTTGAGTTCAAGAGGAGAATGAGGTGTAGATGAGGGAGGACAGAGCAGTGGTGGAGGAGGCCGATGAAGAGTAGGAGGCAAAATAGAAAAGAGATGATGAGAAAAACATTATGAAATGTGCAACTGTACAAACCTTAATTGGGCAAATATAATTTTAAAGAGCTACTTGTGATCTGTAAATCAAAACTAACTTATAACTGAGACTTTTTTCTTTTTTAGCTATAATCAGGTGTTTAGAATTTGTAATCAGATTTCTCTTTCTTTCTGAATTCCCAGAAATCTGGAATATTCCAATAGAAACATACCAGGGTATAGAGGATTGAATGGACTGAATGGAGAATGGGTGGATGGACAGATTTATGGATGGGTGGGTGGACGGTAATCCATGATTATGAAGCATGCCATGGAGGTCTTTACTTCCTTTTCAAACACTCTTTTTAAAGCGTGTAATAGGAGAGAGGAGGTATTTTCTGCAGCATTTGCCTTGCATGAGCTAAAAACCTCAGCTGCTTCCTTCAGACAGCCTGGTTGTTTCTTCATGACTGAGATTAAATCGAGCTGATCCCGCTGAAAACAGGTAGGAATGTGTTTACTTACGTCAGCCACGACTTGTCAAAGCGATCTCAGATTCCTCTGAGGTCGGCATATCCTCTTGGACATTTATCTAACACAAATCACCACAGAGAGATTATTTCTTGCTGCAGCTCAATCTTAACAGCGTCTTAATGTGTTTTTATACGTGCACTATAATTACCTTCCATCAGTGGAAATGTACAAAGATGTCATTACATTAGTGTAGGAATTAAAGACTGTTTCTCAGCTCTGTATAGCAGGTGCCGTTTTTCTTGTAAGAGCTGAATAGATGGACAAAAGGTCAACAACAGCTCTCATTTAGACTCTTTCTTTGCAGCCCTGCACGCTTGTAGTCAACGACACTTCAGAGCACCCTTCCTTCTCTGTTTTTGGAGTAATTAATTCTCTGCTTTGTGGACATGTTTCACCTGAATGAGAGTGTGACGTCCTGTTTAAAATAATGCTTTGTTTTAGCATTTACAACTGAAAGAATACGAAACGCTCCTTTTGCAGAACACTGGGACCAGCTGCTCTGCAAATGAAGCACAAACGATGTATTTCAATGAGTGTTTCATGTGTGGCACTAAAAATCACAACCTGGTACTACACTGAAATTTTGTATTACCTGCTCCTGATGCCGCATTTTAGAGTCATCACGTTTTTGCTTTTTGTTTTTGTCTCATTAACGTAACACCAGCAATAACAGGCCTTTTTTTCTGCAGCTGCATTAAAGAGACAAAACTCTGCTGCGTGAAAAAGCTTTTAAGAATCAGATGTGTTTCGGGCAGCATTATTAGGTGCTGATATAAGAGACTCTGGTCATGGTTGGTTCAGGCTGATTAACTCTGCAATTGTCACATTTTCCACACATGTTCAGTAAATGCCTTCACTCTGGTACAGTCTCTATTGTTCCTATCATTTTAATACAAAGTTACAGGGGTAGGCTGACAAGACATATTGTTACACATATTTTCCAGCTAAAGCTGCGCTATACACTGAAATGTTCAAAGTAGTTACAGAGTTTTGCAAAGTTAATAGTTAAACAAAATTCTGTTAAAAGAGTGGAACAGCAGCTCGCATCGACAGTTGCTTGTTGTACACAGCGAAAATCTACAGTAAACCTACAGAAGTTCAAATATTCTAGTCTATTTTTGCAGACGAACTAGTGACTTAGTCGAGCACAATGTTGATGGCAGCGGTCTTACATTCTGTCGCAGCGTTGAGTCTAAAGGGGGAGCATGGGGTGTACAAGACCACAACCAAGCTAACTAGCAATAGCTGATAAATTGGCACATCAACCTTTGGTCAATATAAGGTAACGTCTGGCTCCAAAACACCAACATGACAGAGGCCAAAACAACAAATGTCACCAGCTGCACTCCCAGATGGCGGAGTTGGAGGTCATCTGAACTTTGCCGGGGAATCATGAATGATATCGAGAACTGCCACAACACTGACCTGGCCACTGAGTCGGCTGGTAGACGATAATGACCTCCCCAATAGCTAATCATACTACATAACAGTAATGAATCGATAAACACACAACTTCCCGTTTTTTCATTAACTACTATGAAACTTTAAGGGACAATCTGAGTAAAGAGCTACCAGAACTTTTTCTGTATTTTTGCACATTTATTTCTGACAATTTAAACCCAAACAGTTGCGCTGATCACAGTGTTTCTTTACTATGCAAAAAAAAAAAGTTACTGCTGAAGGTTCACTTCTTTTTCTCATATTAAGATATCAAAGGGACTAAATGTGTAGTTAAATGTCTTCACTATAAGAGAAAGGGGAGTTTCTCTGGTCTGGCCCACTTAAGACCAAAGTGGGGTGTATGTGGGCCACGATAAAAAATTAATTTAAGATGCCATTACGTCCATTTTCCATCCTTGGTTTGTATTCAGAAGGACACAAATATAAATACAAATAACAAAGCTGAGCAACATTAATAAATCTCAGTTTTTGCATGCCAAAAAGCTAAATGTCTAGGGGGAATAACGCCTAAACCAAATGCTTATGAGTGCATAAGACAAATATGAAACCTCCCTTTAAAAATACAAATATACACCAAAGTTGAGGACCTTTACTGAGTTTTTTGGAGGATTTGAATCTAACAGTAAGTCAGCCAGACTAGTTAGTTGTTCTAAACCATACATGTTTTGTTGAATTGTCTTTTTTTCTGAAGTTGGCTTCTCGTTTTTTTGAGGATCTGGGTACCGTGTTGATTACAAGGAGCAAATCTTGTCGGGATTCTTTTGGTTCAGTTATTTAATGTTCGTAGGACTGATTTACCATTACTTAAAAGAAATAAATATATATATTCTAGAAAAAACAAACGTCTTTCAGTGTATCTGACATGCTAACATAGGATTTGTATAAGGACTATAGATTACTCACAGCTGTCTTTTGCACGCAGGTGTCCTCTCCGAGATAACAGAGCTCTCCCGAGCAGCTTGTCTCCATCCACAGGTGATCCCCGTTCACTGCGTTCTCCTACAGAGAAGCAGACGAGAGAGAGAAAATGAGCGGGAATAATCATAAAATTAGTCAACATTGTCTCACTCTATTTTCACTCACATTAAACTGCAACCATATGGACATGAGCACATGGCGGCGAATGAGGTCAACAAGTGTGTCAAGCACATAACTGCCACTGCTGAGTAGGTGGGTAACTTCACAGTGCATGTCAATTTAAACACTACTGATTCATGTGCAAACACACTCCTACATGGAGTAACACATGTCAGTGTATATGCATACAAAGACATTCGAGGTAAACGCATGCAGGCTGAATGTCTGAGTAAAATTGTGTCACCGGGTTTACTGCACAGCTGTGATCATGCTCCCTCGGCTCAGCTGTGAATAGTTTTGCTTGCTCATTCATTCAGTAATGGAAAAATGGATTGGAAGACCTTTTGTTTCATTTACTAATTCTATAATTAACTTGTATTTGTTTAATTATCTTAATGTTGCAGTTTTCCTCTCTCTTTTGTGCTTTTTTTTTAAACATAGAAACTTCAGAGAAAAAGCCTGATTATATTTCCTAATAAACCAGTATGTTGTATGTATATGACAACTTTGGCTTTATTTATCAGCTAGGCAAATATCTTAAAATAAAAGTAAATACTTACTTTTTTACTGGTTCACACTAGTTTCAAATATAAAATATATGGAATTTAATAATGTATAGGTCTGGATGTGGCTTTGTATGTGTATGCCTATCTGGGACAACGCCTGGCTGAAATGGGAGGGTAATAAGATGACTCAGCTCAGTAGACCTTTGAGAATATAAAAGCTGGCCCAAAAAACAGGGCAGTAATAATAATAATTAATAGGGCAAAACTCTGGCGTGGAGTCCCTCCTTGTCAACTTAACATGGAGATTGACTAGGGTGACCAGATGTCCCTCTTTATGTGGGACTGCATGGCATTTTTATTCCTTGTCTCGAGATAATGTCCCACATTTTGACTGGTACTGTGGGACAGGCACTTTTTTACTAAGTGAATATGAAGGAAATGTTTTTATTACAGTTAGAAGGAGATTAGCCTTTCTAATGCAACACTCATCAAGGAAACTTACAAGTCACAAACTTTGCAGATTTTGTTGAATATGACGGAAAAAACCACAAAGGAAATGAAGCAGCAGTATATACTGAGAAATTGTTTTTGTCTGTTTTGCAAGAGTTATTTTAAAATTTTGTGCTGGGGCAAAATATGATGTAAAGTGACACATTATCCATGTCATCATTGGATAAAAAATAACTACAACCGTAAAATATGGATCAAAAAAAGATTTGTCAATCTAAATTGATGCCGGACAGAAGAGCAGCTGAAATAGCAGTTGCATACAAGAATAAACAAAAGTTTATAAAGACATCATAAGAGCAAACATAAGCTTCCCTTTATCTGTTACCAAGAAAGTGGGAAAATGTTCAGCCTGTACATGCACCATGTGTTTTATTTTTTAAGTTCAATATGAAGCTTTCAGACTACACCTGACATGACATGTCCCACTTTGCCCACACAAACAGTCTTTGTCCCACATTTACTCTGTTAGGATCTAAGAGATTCTGGCAACATGGCTTTAATTTAAATCACTATGTCTTATTTACTTCAATCCAAGTTCAATTTTATGAATAATGTGCATAACAGCCAGAAGAGCATAACATGGTCCAACAGGAAGTGGAGTTCCTTCCCAAGCCAATGCAGGCATATCTTCAGCAATCGGGCAAAGAATCTGCAAGGCTTGAAGAAAGATTTCCACAATACGCATCTAAACTCTGTCTCCTGTACATTTAACGAGTTACAAAATGTAATGTGGCAAAAATTTAGGTTCTTTAAAACTGGTAAACTCAAGAGTATTGAGACTTAAGATGAACTGAGAATACGAACATTACTTTGATAAAGATGTTTTTGTTATATAATTAGATAACTCTATAAAGAGGGCATATGAAAGTACATTAAGGCCGGGTCATTTATATGCATAGTAAGCTGGACCCTGCAGACCACTGGGCTTCCGGCCTGTGTGCCGAAGAGGGCACTCTTCCACAAGTGGACAGAAGAGCTTTTCCCTCACCAATTACAGCTAATATAGTGTTTATGTTTTTGGAAGTCAACATGATTGTATGTTTTTGTTGTATAATATTTTTTTTCGATAATGTGTTGTGTGTGTTTTTTTTTTTTCATCGGGGTGTACTTTTCGATTTTTGGCTATGTGCAGAGATAAAAATCATATAAGGTCGCATAATAATGCCTTGTAAGGTAACTAAAATAGTGTCATTTAATGTAAATGGCTTGGGGAGTCATATTAAAAGAAGTAAAATTATGTCAAAAATAAAAAGAGAAGGAATAGAAGTTGCTTTTCTACAGGAATCTCACCTATCGAAGTTTGAGCATGAAAAACTAAAGAAATGGAAATTTAACCAGTATTCTTCTTCCTGCCTTCAGAGTTCAAAAAGAGGTGTGGTAATTTTAATTTCGAGAAGGTTAAATTTTGAATGCGTTCAAGAAATTGGTGATAAGGAGGGGAGGTTTGTGTTAGTTAAGGGGTATCTGGAGGGTACACTGACTACTCTTATAAATGTATATGCTCCCCCAGGATCTGAGTTAAAATTTTTTAAACAGGTTTTTGAAATGATAGTTGTAGAAGCACAAGGTACTCTAATTTTGGGAGGGGATTGGAATGTTCGACTTAATCCGTCTTTGGACTCATCAAACCCACATGCCCCGGGATTAAATAAAATAACCAAAAATATTAAATTAATTTTAAAGGATTTAGGGCTTATAGATGTATGGAGAGAATTAAACCCCATCAAGAAGGACTATACCTTTTTTTCTCACCCACATTCATTTTATTCTAGATTGGATTATTTCTTTATGTTTCAAAAAGACTTTAACAGTGTGGTCAATTGCAGGATAGGAGTGATGGATTTATCGGATCATGCCCCACTGTATCTGGAAGTAGTGCTTGGACATGAAAGAAGAGCTACATCTTGGAAATTAAATACAAGTACTCTATGTCCGTTGAAAGAGCAAATTAGCCAAGATATAATAGATTATGTAGCGGAAAATGACAATGAAGAAGTCTCTCCGAGTATTTTTATGGGATGCCCTAAAAGCGGTTATACTGAGGAAAACTTATAGGCTACAGTACTAATTTAAAAGAAGAGAAATGAGCATATAAGAAAACTCCAGACACAACTACAATATCTTGAAGATGCCCATAAAATAAGAGCAGATATAAATCTGAAATTAGAAATACAAAAGAAGAAAAATGAAATTGATGAAATCTTCTCAAGTGAAATACAAAAAAAACATGGCTTTTTACAACAAAGATATTATGAGGTAGGAGGTAAATCCATAAAATTACTGGCCTATAAATTAAAAAAACAACAATCAGAAAATACAATATATAAAATAAAGGACCCTCAAACAAATAACATTGTGTATAAATTGGAAGACATTCAGTTAGCTTTTCTAAAATTTTATAAAGAACTATACACACAACCTAGAGTGGATGTTACAGGAATGATATCTTTCTTGGATTCACTTTGCTTACCAAAGCTGAATGAAAACCAGAATATAACCTTAATTAAGGACATATCTGAAATTGAAATTAAAAAAGCCATTTCAAAATTAAAACCTAATAAATCCCCAGGCCCGGATGGATTCCCATCAGATTGGTATAAGGAAATGAAAGAGTTATTGATCCCCTTGATGAGAACATCATTCAATTATATTTTAAAGACGGGAGTAATTCCCCCATCTTGGAATGAGGCTTCTATTTCCTTAATAGCTAAAGAAGGAAAGGACAGGCTTGATTGTGGAAATTACCGCCTTATTAGTGTCCTTAACCAGGACTATAAGATATTCACATATATCCTTGCCAAAAGAATTGAAAATATTCTTGCTCAGATAATTAGCTTGGATCAGACTGGTTTTATTAAGCAGAGACAAACGCAGGATAATGTTCACGAACATTACATGTTATTGATTATGTTGGAAAAATAAAATTCGATGGTTCTTATGAGCTTAGATGCTGAAAAGGCTTTCGATCGGGTTAATTGGGAATTTTTATATAAAGTCATGGGCAAGTTTGGATTTCATCAATCGTTTATCAGGATTATTCAAGCACTATATAAATCACCAAGGGCAAGAATTAAAGTTAACGGGCACTCTCTAATGTTTTTAATTTACAGAGAGGGACACGTCAGGGTTGTCCCTTAAGCCCCTCACTCTTTGCTCTTTTATAGAGGCCCTGAGTCAAAGTGTTATACAAAGTAATAATATTACTGGTGTCAAGATCATGGGTCGAGAGCATAAGATATCCTTGTTTGCTGATGATATTTTGATTTACTTGACAAATCCGAACATTACTTTCCCCAAGCTGCTATCACTTCTGGAGACCTTTGGCTCACTATCAGGTTATAAATTAAATATACTGAAGACTCAGATATTAACTTTTAATTATAAGCCAAATCAGGAAATTAAGTCTAAGGTCAATTTGAACTGGGAGTCGGAGTGGATGAAGTATCTTGGAGTAAATATTACTAAAGATCTCTCTAGTTATATAATGCAAACTTTAATCCTTTGTGTTATAAAATAAATGAGGATATTAAAAGATGGAACTTATTACCATTTTTAAATTTTGAATCACGTATTGATACAATTAAAATGAATATTTTGCCCAGGATGCTTTATCTGTTCCAAACACTCCCAGTTGAAATAACTGATAAACAATTTCAGGAATGGGACAAAACAATCTCTAGGTTCATATGGCAGGGGAAAAAACCACGGATTAAGTACCAAACTATCCAGTTGGCTAAAGATAAAGGGGGTTGGGGTTCCCATGTTTGAAAGATTATTATATTTCAGCTCAATTTAGGATATTAGTGTGTTGGTGTAATGTAGACTACCAAGCGAGATGGAAAGAAATAGAAACAGAAACAGAGGCCTTAAAAGATTTTCCAATTCAGGCAAGCTTAGGAGATGTGAGACTTATTAAAAACAAATTAATCAAGGAAACCAATGGATTAACTTGCCTTTAAAACTTTGGTCACAATTTCTTAATAAGAACGATTGGAATGAAGAGGCCAGGATTTTAAGATGGTGCGCTTATGATCTTGACTTTTACCCAATAAGTTAGATGCAAGATATAAAAATGGGCAGGACAAGGCTTAATGGCATATTGTATGTTTTATGATAAGGGAATTCTTAGGGACTTCCAATCACTAAAAGATCAATACCAGTTAAGCAAAACGGATTTTTTAGGTTTCTCCAAATTAGGCATCACATACATAACTATATACCTAAAAGAACAGATCTTTTCTTTCTTCCTGTTTTGAATATATTTGTCAAGGCTTACCAGGCAGATCCTGGCCTCAAGGTGATTTCTAGATTGTATAAGGGTATACAAGAGGTTAAGAAGTGGAATACTGCCTACATTAAAAAAAAAAATGGGAAAGGGAAACAAATACAGAAATTCTAAATGATATTTGGTATCAGCAGTGTGTTTTTCAGTGGAGAATTTCTAGTTCTAATATATGGAGATGTTTTGGTTGGAAGAGTCTCTGTAGGTTTTTATTACCCCTGCACAAAGTAAACATTATTCTATTCACTCTAGCTGTTGGAGAAAATGTGGGGCCCAAGGAATAAAACATTTCCACTTGTTTTGGTCATGCCCATTGATCAACACTTTTGGGTATCGATTCATTCTGAGTTACAGATCATTTTAGCATGCAACTTCCCTTTAATTGGGATGAACTTTTGTTTGGATATTTATACTCAGTGAATGTAGATAAAACGTCCAAGCTGTTGTATGGTATTCTGAGTCTGGCTGCCCGTAAGACTATTACCAAGAAATGGCTTAGTGTGAAAATTCCATCACTTAATGATTGGTATGAGATTGTTTATGGGATGTTTAAAATGGAAAGAATTACTTTCATTAATAGACTCCAATATGACATATTTAATGATATTTGGGATAAATGGAAACATTACATTTTGTCAAGGAGACCCGATTTTGTTTGAATCTCTGTAATTATGTATGCCATATTTCTGAATGGTTATGTGTATATATGTATATGTCACTATGTATGAGTGTATAGGCGAATACATATGTATGTAGGTATGTGTATGTATGACTAAGTATAGTGTGTGTATACACACTAGATGGTACACCCGTTTGTTTATTTTTGATTATTTGATTATTTTGGGTTATTTGTGCTCTTATATGTTGTTTAAAAATAAAAAAAAAATTAAAAAAAAAAAAAAAAAGTTCAATATGAAGCTTTCAGACTACACCTGACATGACATGTCCCACTTTGCCCACACAAACAGTCTTTGTCCCACATTTACTCTGTTAGGATCTAAGAGATTCTGGCAACATGGCTTTAATTTAAATCACTATGTCTTATTTACTTCAATCCAAGTTCAATTTTATGAATAATGTGCATAACAGCCAGAAGAGCATAACATGGTCCAACAGGAAGTGGAGTTCCTTCCCAAGCCAATGCAGGCATATCTTCAGCAATCGGGCAAAGAATCTGCAAGGCTTGAAGAAAGATTTCCACAATACGCATCTAAACTCTGTCTCCTGTACATTTAACGAGTTACAAAATGTAATGTGGCAAAAATTTAGGTTCTTTAAAACTTATAAACACTCATTCTAAAATATGATTTTGCAGCCTTACAACTTTACAGTGACCTACATACACTAACCTTTTCAAGGTCCTACTGTGGAGATTGTTTCAATGACATCAAGAGTAATGTTTTATTTCAATATTTTATTTATAATGAAGACTTACTGGCAAAAAGTTGAAGAAAATAAACAGACAATAAAAACTGTTATATTACCTGCAAATGCCCAAAAATCTTTAAAAGCAAAAGAATCAGTCACTTAATTTGTTTTTTTTACCTCAACCAACTTTCTAGGGTTTACTGTGAGGAGCAGACATTCTGACATCTTTTATGAAGTAATTCATGTGGGTTTTGTTGTCATATTGCAGCGCTTTTTTCATAAAGTCACAATAATTAGTGACAAACTAGACAAAGAACTGGACAGAGATAAGACGTGGCCAAATCTGTTGCCAATTTCTCTCCGTTTGTCACTTACAAGCAGAATTGCTTCCCCCTTAACTCAATGTTCCACAGTAAATCAATTTGAACGGACATTTGTTTAAATTTCCACTTCCTGTTACACATCTTCTACCAGTGTTCTGGCCCTGCTGGGAATATGGACAAACCCTTTTGGACTTATTAGCACCTAAAAGCAGACCTTAAAGGTCTCAATGAATCGACCCCTGAGTGTATATTAATGAGTGTCTGAGCACAGTGATTATATATGAGTGAGTGCGTGAGAGCCGTGCAGAGAGATAAAGGGCAGCAATGACGTGCTGGAAGTGTCCCTGCAGACGGAGCCCGAGGGAAATCTCAGATGTGAGCCCACAACAGTTTATCTACTTACACCTTCCTATTAATAATAAAGCACATTGCATTTACTTTTCATTATTGATGCATGAATCATTTAGAACACGGCTGTCAAACAAATGGAGCGTGGGACAGAAATGGCCCGCCAAAGGGTTCGATCCGGCCCGCGGGATGGCTTTGCAAATGTGAAAAATGGGGAAAGGGGAAGTCATAAATGTTGTTCATTTTCGATGAACAAAAACAAAGAAAAAAGAAAAAGAACTTACATAAGAAATTAGTGGGGTTTTTTAAATGTTTTCTATCACTGCAGATAAACCAACCAATATAAATCTTAGTTTTTTTACAGTAGGTTCACAGTACAAATATATAAATATATAAATACAATAAAATAAAATAACTAATGGAGGTAGTGGTACTAACACGAAAGGACAGAGGGTGGTTTTTAAAAAATATATTTTTACACAACCGTTTCAGAGGTCCACCCCATTTAACTCTTTCCCCCATAAAAACAACATATGACGACCTCCCCCGTATCCTTAATGACATGTTTTGACACCTCAGTATACATAGTTTGGCAGCCATTAGCATAGAGCACCCTCACAAACCTCTGATGAACACCCAGTCATTTAGTTTATAAGCAGGCCTGTAATATGACAGCCTCTATGTGGCCGGCAAATTTTCAATAGATACGACTAATTCTATGAAATGCACCTTTTCACCTTTACACATTCTTCTTGAATTTGAAGTACTTTGATGTCTTTTTCTTGAATTTTTGAGGCTCGTGTGAAAATGCTCTATTATTTTCTTTTCTTTGTCATAGTTTTTTTTTAATGGCTTTACTGTACTGGCCATAATCATAAAAAAATCAGTTCCAAGTCTGCAGAGTTTTTGCACAAAAGAGTTTATGTAAGTAAAAAGAAATAAAAACCTTCAAATGATTCATATGATTTTACAGCTTGGATCCAGAGTAATCTGATTTTATTAAATAAAACTAAATGGCAGTGGAAGATTTGAAAGAAAGAAGGTGATAAACAATTTGAAAGAAAAAAAACATGGAGAAGATTTTAAATTATTTCATGATTATAAAAAAAATATCTGCCTGCCTCAGTAATACTATTCAAAACTGTCTCATTGGTCTTTTTGCTTTCAGATTAGGTTCAATTCACATTGTCATCCTGGTGTATCATCAAAAAACTGCTTCAATTATTTTTGTCATTGTTTTAAAACATCTTTGACTGTTTTTGACTTTGACTACACAATTTTAATACCTGCTTTCACCAGATCACAAGCTCAGGTTTGGAGTGGCGCAACTGCAGACAGGAAAACGGGACTTTTTAAAAATACATTTATCGGGTTCTTTAACAGCATTTTTGAGAATACTTTCCAATGCATGTTGACATTTCCTTAAGCATTAGCACTACATTTAAAACCCAAAGTGTTTTTAAACTGGTGCTTTTGATTCGTGATTCATGTTTCTTAAATATAACCTATTAAATGTTGAATAATAAACCACTTCACAAAGTCGTGACACATAAAAGTTTCTTTCCCACGCTGAGATAGAACAGCATTTGTCTTGTAAGGAATTAAAAAAGAGGAAGGAAAATCAAATTACTGCTTTCCATTTCCACATGAACATACGGCTGCTGAAACCAGTCTGCTAACAAATCTGTTGGCATAAAAATGCAAATGTCGACGAGTGAATCAGCCAGACAGAATAGGGACAACACAGACTGGGACCAGGAAATCGTTGTCATCGTTGTTCAGATTCACAGTTATATAAAATAAATACATATGTGCGTTTCTGACCGTCCAGTCCACGCAGGTACGTAGCTCCTTGGTGGGGCCGTTGGACGCAGGAGGAAGCGAGGGCTGAGGTGGGCCAAGGTAATGGAGGCCTGAGCGGGAGATGGCTTTCCTAAGAAACAGAAGGAAACACACCGTTATCACTGTCAAGATACTTCATAGTTCTCGCCACAGAGCGGCTAAATCACTGGGACTTTTCAGTATAATTTAGTACATTAATTATTCATATTAGGAGGCTGCTTTCGAGCGGGCTCAGCTGGAGATATTTGAGGTGAACTAGGAACAGCTTTGTGGAGAGACTGCCAGTGCCACTTTGGGGTGACGAGAGAAGTCGCAGACAGATCTGTTATGTCAGAGGATGAGTCAGCAGTCATCTCTCGCAGACGCTCGCCCCATTATACTTCCTGTTGCAGTTTTCTTAAACTGACTCGAGTACATCTTTATCCACTTCAACTGTCCCCGACTCTTTTATCTCATAGCTCATCTATCTTCTTCTGCAAGTACACAGTACAGTCACCCACATGAGAGGGCCCATCAGAGCATCATCTGTCTACATGCCCATCTATTAACTGCTGATCTACGCAGACACCTCTGCAGTCTCACTGGCTTCAGTCAATGAAAGAGAAAGCAAAAAATAAATAAAAACAGAATAAATTAAAGTGAAAATATAAAATGAGTGCTCTCCTTCAAGTTAAATCTGTGGATTTGTCTTTTTAAGAGACGGGACAGCCAGCCTGTTTGAACAACAGTGAATACCCTAACGTGTCTATTAAAGATAAAGACAAAGTGTCACCTTTATTTGCAAACCACACCCACAGAGTGTTGTTTGGCATTGCTTTTTATAGGCACACCAAGGGACTCTTTAAAGTGTTATGACCGGGGCTTTAAAATTCACACTAAGTTAGTAAAAATGAGAGAAGTTAATCATTTGACATGAACAAAAAGTATTAGTTAAGGAGATGGAGATGCCACAAAATTTGTTTGACAAGATTAACTTAACGTCACAAAAGTGATGTAGTTACTGAACTTTATCCTTTAATGTGTCCATTTATTTTTGAAAACACCCAGTTGGCCTTTCGTCCACACGTAAACGCCGTTTTCGGTCACTGAAAACGTAAAACTCCGCCAGGGTGGATATTTTCCTGCTAACAGAAGGAGAAAACGAGCGTCAACTGTACACTGTTAATTGTACTCTCTGCAGTGTCTAAATGCTTAACCATGCACAGTTACTGTCCCTCCACATATGCCCCATCTTTGTTTACTGGAGGCTTCTAGACTTCTATTGGCCAACATTTCTACACGGTTAGGAATATATCGCCACCTGCTGCTTTGGCATGTTCGTAGCAGCGTTTTCCTTCATTTCTGCCTTTACGTGTGGACGGGATTATTTTTAAAACGAAAACGGAAAATCTCCGTTTTCAAAAATACCCGTGTACAAAAACCTGAACCAAACCACATATGAGTCTGGGCTTTTAGGAAAGGGCAAAAGAGTACCGCTGTAAAGGAAAGGGGTGTGCTCCAACACAACAGCAAAAAGAAAAGAAAAAAAGAGAGAGCTGTGTAGCTCAAAGGAATGCAAAAAAGTTGCACGCTGACAACTAACTGCTTGATTTATGATTAAACTATTTATTTATGACTATTCATTATATTAAAGTATACTACAGTAGAATACAAACTATTGCAGATCAGGAAAATTTAAAATAAATCCTGAGTTGAGGCGATGAACAAGATGTTTACATTAAACTAGTAATTATGGGCATGACCAAAGGTTTGTGTGTGTGTGTGTGTGTGTGTGTGTGTGTGTGTGTGTGTGTGTGTGTGTGTGTGTGTGTGTGTGTGTGTGTGTCAGTGGAAAAGGCTGCACAGAGTATCTGACCCCCTGTTGAAAGTTTCAGTGGCCCTCTGTCTAAAATTATCAGCCAGGACAAAGAGGAGTCCACTTACACACCCTGTAACCTGATGACACACACACACACACACACACTTAAACACACAAACAAGTGCTCACAGCCCCTGAGATAAAAATAGCACACTGTGGATGACCGGAAATGAAAGGACGTATGGAGGCCGGACATATGCCACATAAAACAGCGACCACACACAAATACCAGCTAAGTCTAACTGATTAAAGGACCTCGTTATTTAAGGCCTCATTTTTACACTTTTGCCAAGTCCATTAGAGGAAGTAGCACATGCAGCAAGACTGAACAAACCCAGAGTTTTACTGGAACTGCTTAATCAGAAGTGAAACGAAAGGCAGAAAGTGAATATGCAAACATTTATCAAGTTTAAACAAGTTTGTGTTTCATTTTGTCTGCTGAGGCCGGACACGCATTTGTTTGGGGACAATGGTGCGTTTGATGTGTGCCGAAACCAATTTTAAAAATCAACAGAGAAACGGGAAATGAAAACGAAAAATGTTTCATTTTCTGCTGATTCAAGTTTGACCTACTGCACCTATTAAATGAGTAAACAGGGTTTCTAATACAGGGAGTGCAGAATTATTAGGCAAATGAGTATTTTGTCCACATCATCCTCTTCATGCATGTTGTCTTACTCCAAGCTGTATAGGCTCGAAAGCCTACTACCAATTAAGCATATTAGGTGATGTGCATCTCTGTAATGAGAAGGGGTGTGGTCTAATGACATCAACACCCTATATCAGGTGTGCATAATTATTAGGCAACTTCCTTTCCTTTGGCAAAATGGGTCAAAAGAAGGACTTGACAGGCTCAGAAAAGTCAAAAATAGTGAGATATCTTGCAGAGGGATGCAGCAGTCTTAAAATTGCAAAGCTTCTGAAGCGTGATCATCGAACAATCAAGCGTTTCATTCAAAATAGTCAACAGGGTCGCAAGAAGCGTGTGGAAAAACCAAGGCGCAAAATAACTGCCGATGAACTGAGAAAAGTCAAGCGTGCAGCTGCCAAGATGCCACTTGCCACCAGTTTGGCCATATTTCAGAGCTGCAACATCACTGGAGTGCCCAAAAGCACAAGGTGTGCAATACTCAGAGACACGGCCAAGGTAAGAAAGGCTGAAAGACGACCACCACTGAACAAGACACACAAGCTGAAACGTCAAGACTGGGCCAAGAAATATCTCAAGACTGATTTTTCTAAGGTTTTATGGACTGATGAAATGAGAGTGAGTCTTGATGGGCCAGATGGATGGGCCCGTGGCTGGATTGGTAAAGGGCAGAGAGCTCCAGTCCGACTCAGACGCCAGCAAGGTGGAGGTGGAGTACTGGTTTGGGCTGGTATCATCAAAGATGAGCTTGTGGGGCCTTTTTCGGGTTGAGGATGGAGTCAAGCTCAACTCCCAGTCCTACTGCCAGTTTCTGGAAGACACCTTCTTCAAGCAGTGGTACAGGAAGAAGTCTGCATCCTTCAAGAAAAACATGATTTTCATGCAGGACAATGCTCCATCACACAGCGTCCAAGTACTCCACAGCGTGGCTGGCAAGAAAGGGTATAAAAGAAGAAAAACTAATGACATGGCCTCCTTGTTCACCTGATCTGAACCCCATTGAGAACCTGTGGTCCATCATCAAATGTGAGATTTACAAGGAGGGAAAACAGTACACCTCTCTGAACAGTGTCTGGGAGGCTGTGGTTGCTGCTGCACGCAATGTTGATGGTGAACAGATCAAAACACTGACAGAATCCATGGATGGCAGGCTTTTGAGTGTCCTTGCAAAGAAAGGTGGCTATATTGGTCGCTGATTTGTTTTTGTTTTGTTTTTGAATGTCAGAAATGTATATTTGTGAATGTGGAGATGTTATATTGGTTTCACTGGTAAAATAAATAATTGAAATGGGTATATATTTGTTTTTGTTACGTTGCCTAATAATTATGCACAGTAATAGTCACCTGCACACACAGATATCCCCCCCTAAAATAGCTAAAACTAAAAACAAACTAAAAACTACTTCCAAAAACATTCAGCTTTGATATTAATGAGTTTTTTGGGTTCATTGAGAACATGGTTGTTGTTCAATAATAAAATTATTCCTCAAAAATACAACTTGCCTAATAATTCTGCACTCCCTGTAAACTGGAAGTCAGACATATTGCTGGTGTTCACCACCCCTCATTTCTTAATGTTTTGTAAAGAAAATGACTGTAGTGATTTGTGCAACCGTAAATGGATATACAGCGTCGAAGGCAAAGACTGTACAATCACTTTAAAGTCTGTATTTTGTGTAACCACCATTCTTCAACACAGCCGAAACTCTGAGGCCGATTTCCTGTAATTTACTTAAGTAGTCTTCAGGAATAGTTCTCCAATAGTTCTTCTTCCTGAAGGACAATGAAAAGTTCTTATTTGGATGTTGGCTGCTGTTTGATGATCTCACACTTCTTCATTAATGTTGAGGTCCGGGCTCTGGGGAGCCCAGTCCATGACTGATTACGTTCCACTGTGGGGTTTTCTATCCAGGTATGCTTTTACTGTATGGTACTGCATTCAAAATCTAACAGTACTCTTCTATGCTCTGTAGGGAAAACAAATATTATGCTAACTATGCCAAAACACTAAAATTTATATAATTTAATGCTTGTCAAACGTTGGCATTTTTCAAAAATGGTTGGAGTGGACTGAAAAGCAGTGAAAAAGCAGTCACTGCTTGCTGTAAAGGGCTATTCTTCAAGACCACTTTACAAAATTGCAAGGAGGTCTGGCTCCTTGGAAACTAAATATAAAGACTTTAGTACAGTACTGTTCATCTGCAAATTTGGACAACTGTGTTCATATTTCTCTGAGCCAGAAACACAGACAAAGGAAATCTTTCCTACATAATGCAACAACTTTCTGCAATGCAATGCATCATCTGTTTGCTAATTTTACTCTATGATTTTCTACTTAATTGAGCCATTTTCTGGGATGGATGTGCCACATATACTTTTTATGTAGACTTTTTATGTACACAGACCTGCACTAAACAAGATGACAGAGAAAAAACAAAAACAAGACAGAGGGAAACACCAAAAAACAGAAGCGAGGATAAAAATGAAAGTAAGCTCGAAAAGTAAATTCCAGAAAAAATTTCCAGAACAGCAAATAAATTAAAACAGGAACCCAAGACTCAAATACACAGAACTCTAACACCATGACCTCTTTCTTTAATAAATGCAGCTGTTACTGACGTTAGCGAGTATCGCTATCACAGATGACGGCCAAAACCAGGAAAATCAGATCCTTCAGAGAGACACAAACACATTTAACCCTGCCGCTTACTGCCGAGGATTATTGTAAACTGATTACGGTTCATCAGATATGAATGAGTAGTGTGTGCGTGTATTGTTCATGGAGTTCTTACTCATAATGAAATGACCTTGAAATGAAAGTGTGTACCTGAGAGGGGTTTGTTTTGGGGGTTTTGGGGGTTTTTTAGGGGGGGGTTGTAGCCAGACAGACAGAAGTAGCAGTACCCAAAAAAAGGCCCATTAGCATCAGTGCACTTATCACACAAGGAGATAAATGGAAAAACACACTTAAACATGCAAACACACACTCTCTTATTCAGAGGTCACAGGCCACCATTACATTTGAGTGAGTCCTAATCTACTAAAAGCAGACAGGATCACAGGAATTAAAGCTAGCTCCTAAAAATCTAAACAAAAAATGAAAGTGGTCTCTGAAACACACACACACACACACACACACACACACACACACACACACACGCGCGCACACACACGGCATGCCTGACTTGGAGTTATTTTAAGCAGATTTGTCCAGAAAAAGTCTGCAGAAGTCCATCAATCTGAAAATAAATCTTCCTTAAAAGCAGTTAAATAAACAGGAACGACTCCTCAACACTGCAAAACCAAAAACGGGAAGTGTCTAAAGTAAAGAAAAAAATCAACAGAGCAATTCGCTGCACAGTTCACCCTGACCTGCAGAACTTCTAACATAGAGTTTTAATGCACTTGGACGGTTTTCACCCTCCTCACTTTGAAGCACCAGTAGAAAATGATCCTGTATTATTACACCAAAAGCTACCCAGCAGAGACAAATTTAAAACATCTCTACCTACACCATGAAAGTCCCAATATAATGGATATGATTCTACTTAAAGTACCTCAAAGAAATCTACTTAAGTACATTTTAATGCAAAGACTTCTGCCAAATTAAGAGGAATGATGAAGTGTTTCACCACTTTGCGTTAATACAAACCTCATTTTAAGCTTGCACATGAGCTTAAAAATTAATTCCAGTATTTTCCACACCAGGTGGCGTATTCATTTTCTCAAATATTGCACTGATTTCCAGTCGACTGACTCCTGCCTTGGTCTTGGTAGCAGCTCTGCCACTACCTTCAAAGCTATCCACATGAAAATTAGCTCCAGTGAAAACTTTACCCAAAAAAATGATTTTAATTATGAATTTAGCTCCTCCTGTCCAATGTTCCTCAACCTCTCCCACCAGATGGCTGCCCCTCCTTTACCCTGTCAGAGGTTTCTTCCTTTTAAAAGAGAGTTTTTCCTTCCTACTGTCGCCAAGTGCTTTCTCATACTGGGTCATGATGTCTGAATGTGGAGTTGTCTCTGTATTATTGTAGGATCTTTACCTTACAACATAAAATACCTTGATGCAAACAATAAGTTATCAATCACAATGATAATCCTCCTTCCTAACATTTAACTTTCCTATTCAATGTGACCCTACATTTTTGACTGAACCTATAAACTCATCAGCAAAGTGTTGCTGATGTCATGGACACAGGCTGTTTTCCCCACAGACCTCTATAATACAGAAGCTTTTGGGCAAAAGAATGCAGGTTTAAAGCATGCACATCTTTTATACTGCTCATGACTTTGCAAGTTTGGCAAAGGAAGAAAAGCTGTAAAATTATCAGTCAATATAAAATTATATTTTTGCCCAGTGCCCATCCTTAGTAGCTTCCAGTGAAGATATCAAACTTTCATTTTGGATGTCACTTCTACAAACTTGGAAAAATCTGATTCCAGTTCTAACACCACCTACTCTTCCTCTCTTCTTCCTTCCCTTTACACTTTTCACTCATTTTTCCCCTTCACCATCTCTCCTCTTTTTTTCTGAACACATCACTCTTCTTCAGTCCTCCTCCTTCCTCTCTCTCTCTTGCTCCGCTTTGTCATTGTGCGCATCACCTTCACTTCTCTCATACCTCCCCCTCTAATCTTCCTCCATTCTCCTCCCACTGCTTCGCTCCTCCTCTCCCTCACGCTGCTGTCATCCTCTGCCCCCCTCCTCCTCCTCGTTTCTCATCCTCCCCTCTTGTCTCATATCCTTATTTCCAGCCTCCTCCTCCTCTTCCTGTAGAGGTGGGTTGTCGGCGTTGCCACGACAACGGCACAGCGGGAGCATCGGCAGCTCATCCAGTAATTGTATTGGTGGAGAATCTGCGTGTTCTGTGTGTGTGTGTGTGTGTTTGCGAGGAGCGTGTTTCAGCAACTTTACAGTAAATGCAGTTAATTAGACAGACACCCCATCACCCTATGTGGGATGACAGTGTGAATGTGGACACAAAGTCATACACATATACCGTCTTCAATACACAGCCCACACGCTGAGGATGATGTAATTCACCAAATGTTTTCTAAATACGGATCCTTTGCATCCACCGAGGGATCAACAGTTACTACAGCAGGAACTGTTTATGTAGTTTTTTCACTATTCCAGTGATTAAGGTGGGAAGAAGATATGATTCTCGAGGTGGGTGGTACGGATGGTGTACAAGCCTACAGTGGTTAATTTTCCTCCATAGCTGCAGTCATTTAACCAGTTTCTGAAAATCACTGTGTGGCCACAGAGGCAAGTCGTGCCTGTGCAACACTGCTCATGATCAAAGCTAAAGTGAGAACAAAAGTAATAGGCACAAAAATAAAAAGGCAGCTGCAAGTGGGAGGAATCGGGCTTAACATCTTCGGACTCCAGAAGATGTTGTGATTACGTGGGAGAAGCTGGTTAACAAAAGAGACAACTGCACCAGTGTGGGTTTACTCTGAAGTCAGTTTCTTTGCACAGACTGAGCATAATTGGAGAGAAATCCAAATGTAAAGGTTTGCTTTTACTGAGAGCAACCACTTATTAGATTGTGTAGAAAAACAAATAAATATGCTTCATTTATTTAACCAATTGTGCCATTCCTAAATGTTAAGATTTTCCAGTCATGTCATAAGCCTTTTTACAGTGATGTTCTGTAAGGGGTTATCTTGTGAAAGGCCAGAAGCTGAAAATGTCACATCACTGTCTAGACTAGATGTGTATATATAATATATAACAGACTTTTTTGTATAACAAACTTATAAACCTAAAGGAGTTTCGTAACAGGTACTGGCCATGATCTAAGGTTAGTACGCACCTCAGACATGGATTAACCTGCAGAAAAAACAAAGTTAAACTTACTTATATATTGACTGCTTAATTTAAAACCATCAGACTGAATCCTGTAAAGGGGATGTGAATATTTTTATGAGATGCCACTTCTGTGGTGAATATTTATATAATAATATATTGTTTATTATGTAGATCAGGGGTGGGGGGACTCCAGGCCTGAAGGGCCGGTGTCCTGTAGGTTTTAGATGTGTCCTTGATGCAACACAGCTGATTTATACGGCTAAATGAACTAATCATTTGATTCAGGTGTGTTGACCCAGGGTGATATCTAAAACCTGCAGGACACTGACCCTTGAGGCCTGGAGTTCCCCCACCCCCGATCTAGATGACGTATTTTAGGTTTAATTTGCATTTTTGTAAGATTTACACTTTGTATGGCTGCTAACCTGACCAGGTTTGCCTTTATAACAAAGGGACTTTCTGGTTAAATAAAAGTATTAACAAGACAGTGATTTAAAATGACCTCACTGCACTGCACACAAAGAGGGACTTCCAAACCAAAATAACTAAAGTCAAAATTGATTTGTCTGACTCAATCAACTCCCACTGATGTTGGAATATAGTTTTGCAAGCAGCTACTGCAGATTTTTTCTGTATTACTTAGACTGAAACCACAGTATAAACGCTTAAGTAATGATAATAACAGTGATATTAGTAATAAGTTGCACAGCTTAACATTTCTACCACAGTCCAGTCTTTTATTTTAACCAAAATAAACCGGAATTATTTTTGTTTCAAGAGAAGCAATGAATATGCCATTTCCAAAAAAGGAGTTGCCAGTGGTTGGCTTAAGAAATGTATTATTTTCAGCCTCGGTCCTGTTATATATGAATACCAAGAAGTTTATTTTTAAGAACAGTTTCATACTTATGAGTAAGATCTGCATTTTAAACACAAACCCGACAGAAACTGATAAATAAATTGTTAATACTGAGAAACAACTGAGGAGCCACTAATTTCACAACTTGAAACATTTTCTTAAAACCATATGTAAAACATGTATATGTGTAAAAGTGACACATTACACATGTAGTTACAGGTGAAATGTTAAACATGAACAGCTCTCAACCGTTATTTTACAGCGTACTTTTACAGTGTACGTTAATCTACACAATCACATTGTTAATTTTATAAGCTTTACATAATAATACTTTGAGCCAGTGGTTTGTTGTTATATTGTTGTTTTCTCTATAAATGTGAAGTTTTTGTGTAGAATCAACAGGTACAGTATCACAAAGATTATTTTAAAATGATATTACAATTAAACAATTAAAATTTGTCCTGAACAAGTAAAACTCACAAGACAGCATAAGTGATCTTATAGTTCTCCTCTCACTGGGCTGTTCGTGATTTATGCCAAGCTATTATTGAGCATCAATATAAGTTAGGCCCACAATATAACAAAGAAAGCTCATTTTACTGTAGGTCATTGAAGAATTCAGCTGATGTTTTGTTGTTGTGACTATTTACAGTTAAAAAATACAGAAATACTCCACTATGACTGAGTGTGCCCACACTTTTGACTGGTACTATGGTATTTTTATAGTTGACTTGCCATTACACTCCAGTCACTAACTACATTTACTGTGAGCTACTGTAAAATTACCTGTATATCTACAGTGCTATATTACAGTGCTAATAGAATGAAAAGCTGTTTCACATTGTTCAGATGTAGCTACAAACATCTCAGTGGCTCCACTCACCTGTAGCCAAAGATTCGATGGAACCAGCGCACTTTTTTCCCCCTCCTTCTTCTTCCTGCCTTTGCGTGGGTTTCAATATTTATCATTATTATGCTGAAAGGTTTTCTCACTTACTCTGTAGCTAATGCTTTCCAAGATAAAAGAGAAAAACATCCCAGTGCAGACTGAATCATCCAGAAGTTGTTTCCTTACACACTCACAGCACGGCAATTATGCCAATCAACGTGACGGGTAGGAGAGACCTGACACCAGACATCTGAGCTCTGTACTATGTGACAATGAGCATGTGTGTGTGTATGTGTGTGTGTGTGAGTGAGAGAGTGTGAGTGACAGGCAGGATGTGTGTGTTTTTGATCGAGTTACTATTCAGTTATGATTTAACCACAAACAGCCAAAGTAGAGGAGATAAAGTTCATGAAGCAAATTAATGTAGTGAATTTAAATTTCTTACAAAGACACACCAGCGAGTGTGAGAGCAGTGGTAGCCGATGAACTATGACACTGGATCCTCTGCTCTCCTTTAGCCTCTGCCTCTTTTTTCTACATCAACACACTTTCAAGCATAGAGATGAGGATAACCAGCACTGGAGTGCCTTCAGAAAGCAATTCAAAGCAAACAAATTAGTCAAGCATCACATTAAAGTATTTGCGCGTCATACATTTTTCTCTCCTCTTTTCTGTTGGACTTGTTTATGCTCTTTATCTTCTCACTGTCCCCTAACCCCCAGCTGGTCACAGCAGATGGCTGCCCCGCCCTACGTTTGTTAAGATGGAGTTTTAACAGATCTCTTCCTGTTAGAATTGAGTGCTTCCTTCCCACTATCGCCAAACACTTACTCATGAGGTTCAGCTTACTTGCGGTCTGCATTATGCGAGTCATCCATCCTCACATGCACAGACAACAACAGAGACAACAGAAAAGCGACCTAATGAAGAGACAAATAAAGAATTCACACAGCATTATGGAAGATAACAAAACCATGATTTGTTTATCGGATTGGTGGCTGCTGGACTAAAAGCCTTAAGAAACTGAAAACTCACTATGCAAAGGTTGCTGCCAAATTAAAAAGAAAAACCAAATCTGACCAGCCAGTTTGTAACTGTGTGTAATAGAGAGACTGGGTTCAGCTCCAGCTCTCTGCTCAACCTCCACTCAGACCATTTAATACTTTGAGTTAGTATCTTTTTATTTCTTTTGAGTAATCGCCTTTCTTTACACCTAACCCCAGCATTATATACTACAAGCGGAAACTTTTTCTGACTTTATCCTTCTCTCTGTGCACCTTGGATTAGTAAAGGTTGTGCCAGAAACTTCTACTCTGCCTAACATTTCACAAGAGCAGCTAGCTTTAAAGTCAGGCCTTCTACCAAAATGTCCGTAGCTGCTGTCTTTCTGTTACATGTATTTCATTTTAAAGCCACACAATCACAACAAACAACTCATCTAAAGTTTACTTTACTTCATCGTCTTTTCAGTAAAGCCTGCTCTAAGGATAAGCAATCAAGGTTTCCCTTTTTTATTCATTGCACCACTTCTGCAAACAAAACAAAACAAAAAAAGAACAGATAAAATCGGTAATTCCAACAGCATAAATGTTTTATTTTTTCAACAGGACTGCTAATATTTCAAAATAACCAATATATCATTTAATGATATAGGCAAAAAGTTGTTGGAAAGGTTTAAACACTCTTCTTTTCTCTTATTTTCCTGCCTGTCTCCTTTCCCTCCTTACTGCCCTCACAGGTGAATCTTCTCTATTTTTGGAACATTACATAAGAGGTAACCTGGCAAGGGCAACTTGAGAAACACATGCAGACACACAAATGCATGAGCTCATGCTTAGATATGCACGTGCACACACACACACATCACTCTCATAAGGAAAGGAGAGTTGAGCTGAGTGTTCGTGCAGCTCAGAGTTAGACCGATGTGGGGATTTAAAGGCCAAGAAGACCAACCTGCTTTATTTTTATACTGACAGACTTTAACTCTTGAGAGTGCAGGTTAAAAAGAAGAGTTCAGAAACTTCTCTAAAAGATCAATAAAAAATATGAGTAATGCTAATTAAATTAATCCATGTTATCCAACAGTATAACACATAATATCCAAACTGATATGCCAAAAACAACAGGCTTCACTGAAAGTTCAACTCTCACTCTGTGCGTGTGCAGCAGGCTTTTGTAAGTTCAACGTTGCATCACAGCTGCTTTTCTAAACTATCTGTGATGTCAAAAACCAAACCTCCCCGTCTTCACCGCATTAATATGTAAACAAACACACTGAAATCTGGCTCCACGAAATCTGCACAACTGCACAAATCAAATCTGATGGGTATTGTTCATCATTTAGTACAATTTTGCCATCAAGTCAGGTACTTACTGAAAGCTTTGTGAATTTACAGTGAATTTCCTTGAACTAGAATTAAAATGTAAAAACAGCTAAATAAATGTATAAATCAAGGCAGGCATGGTGGGAAACATGAGGTAGGGAACTGAGCAGAGATTAACATGGTCATAAGTACGTGTTAATCTCACAAATTGGGACGCAATCAATGCATTATTGGATCAGATATCATTCGGATCTCGACTCAGACAGCTCGATCAGGCATTAGTGACAACAAGCCGATCCATTTAATTCAATCCTATGAACTGGCTGCTAGCAAGAAGCCAGCAGCTTCATGTTTGCCACGCCGACAGCTTTTCTTTGTAGCTGCGCAAAAAAAATAAAAAATCAATGTTTTTCTGCTCATAACTGCAGCTTCGTAAAACAAAAAGGGAAAAGAAGAGAAGCTTTTTTTAACTTGTTATAGCTAAATGTTTGATGTAAGTGGTGAAGGGTGTCCATATGAAAAGTCTTTCCTGAGTCTCTCCTGTAGGTTATTTATTCAAATGGTAATGCTAGCAACACTTGTCTTATCCATTGATTGGTGATCAGTCATTTTTTCTATAATTATGTTGTTCCAGAAACAATCCCATCAGGAAAAAGTTTGGATCCAACAAGTTCCCTTCTTCCAGTGACCATTCTGACCACTTCCAAAACCTTTTCCTTAGGTGGCTAAGTTTAAAAGTGAGTTTTCTTTCCCCCTGTCGCCAAGTGCTTGCTCATATGGGGTTGTTTTATTGTTGGGGTTTGTAGGGTCTTTACCTCACAATATAAAGCGCATTGAGACAACTTTTGTTTTGATTTGGTGCTATATCAATATAACTGAGCTGAACTGAACTGAAAAGGCAAACACTGGTCCCCGACAGCCCACAGCCTCCATTGCAGGATGCCTGTAGGTACTGACAAAGATGTGTAGAGGCCCAGGAGACTTGAGATGTTTGGAAAAACTTGCATAAGGTGTCATAGCAGACTGAGTGAGGCCTGAGACAAATCCAACAATGAGCAACTTCATTTCTGAGAGCTGCATAGCAAAAATGAGTGTCCTACTCTGGAAATACCCATGGGTCATTCCATGTAATATCAGCGAGTGTCCTACTTTGACCCCTTAACATGGCGTGATGCATAAACGATTCTTCACAGTGAAACATCCAACAGTGGAATAACAATGAGCAAAAGTGGCATTCTGTGTGGCACAGAGACGCTGTAGAATGCCAATGAAGCAAACACCAATTGTGTCTTTTCACAACTTGTCAAACTGCCAGTGTTTACAGTAACTTCATCACTTTTACTGTCGTCACTTGGTTTTTCTTGTAAACCCTCAACAAAGAGGTGAAACTCATCACAAACGGGTACACGATGATCTGTGTGAACACGCATCGCGTTACAGGCTTAATGTGCGCACAAATACACAAGGATGTAAAAACATAACTTAAACTGAGCTCAAACACTGACAGTTAAGGACATCTCAATCCTGCCAGCCTGCCCTTCATTCACTATCTAACAAACGCCTGCTCTATTCTGCTGTCGCTCCACTTCTGTTTCTTTATCTCTCTCCTTTCAATCTCATCCCAATTTTCCTCCCATTATTCTCTCCTTCACTCTCTGCCTCTATGTGGGTCACTTTGAAAAGCTCGTACATTGCCTCTGGTGACACAGCATGCCCAGCTCGTGTGCGCGTATGTGTGACAGAGACACACAAATGCAGGCCTCAGGTAAAGGCGTCCGACAGATTAAAGTTGATCACCACATGCAAGCATGCACGACAAATACAAGATGAACTCCAGGATTCAAACAATTTAGACCATTACCAAAAAAGAAAAACAACAGAAAAAAACAACCCTGTTTGGTACTCTGTGGATGGTTTCTGCCTTCATAACAACTCTACAGTAGGTGAATTTAGCTGTAATAAGCAATAGCTGCAGGCTAATGGTGTCTGCTAGGCTTCACCTCCACTAAGTGGAGTCATTCAGCTGAACCTCTTTTGCTGCATTTGTGCTGTTGGCGTTTTCTGAAGGACTTGCTATGTGGTGCAGGAGGTTTATTCTTTAGTTAAGAGTTAAATTCATGTCCTTTATCCCTCTGCTACTTTGCGCCAATTAGCTGGCCGTCCAATAGCTGTGCAACCTATAAAGTTAATGAATGCCATGTGCTAGCAAGCTAGCCCACATTAGCCAATAACTCAGCACTCCGCGCTCTCATCCAAATAAGACTACTTCCTCTCCAAGAAAAACAACATGGCAGCTGCTAACACACTCATGAGTGATGTTACTGTGGCTACATCTATCTTTTAAATGCAGTCAATTAATTTGAATCCAAAAATCAGTACATTCTTTGGATGGTATTGTAGTATATTTAACCCCCAATGCAAGCTAGGATTTTACTTTAAAAATGTTAAACTAACATTACAAGCCCCATCCACGCAAAACTGTTTACTTAAAGCCAAGCACACAGTCAGCACCTAGAGCACCTAGATTTGTAAGCACTCACTCCTCACACATAGCAGTTACAGCACCTAATCAGACACAACTTTAAGTCTTAATATGTCTTAAATGAGTAATTATATAAAACGTACTTCCTGGAAAAAGACATTTTTGTGGCTGGCTGTAAACATGGTTTCTTCTGCCATAAAGTTGGGCAATCTAAAAGTTGACTGTCTTTTGGTGTCAGCCTCAAATGGCCACTGGAAGAACTGCATTATTTGGCACTTCCTTATTTTTTTTAAGCTAGAAGTCTGACTACTTGGAGTAATCTGGAGTAGTATTTTGGTTTCTGTGCTACAATAAAATAAAAAATAAAATAATAAAAAAATCATACACCTTCAAAAATGAAATTAAAGGTCCACGCCCACTCTGCACAGCTAAAAGTTCTTTCCACTGATGTCCCTACAAGTCCCAAAGTTTCATCGATATTCCATGATTGCTGGTCTCTACACCACTTCCAGTCTCTTCCTGTGTGTAAGGATGTTCCGATATCTCAGATTTCAGAATAATGATGCACAGTAAAGCTGAAAAATCTACCTGTCAGTGGTAACTTAATGGTAATGCAGCTCTATTATTTACCTCAAAACTCTCTGACATTTCTGAACTACAATGTCTTATTACCTAATAGCCAACATGCTGAAAATATACTGGTGTTACTCTCAGCTAATATTAGCTGATCCATCACCCTGGCAGGTTTATAGGTCTAGCTCAGATAATGTAACTAACACTCAACACATTGTGTATAGACACCGGAGCTGAAGCTGCCATTTCATCTTCGGTTGTGCGCTGCTTCTGATGTGTGCAGACATGATGAAAGGCTGTATTCAGACCAACAAAATGGCATAAAGCCTCCTCATTTATTTCAGTGTTGCTGCTGCCTTGGCACAGCGAGGGGTGCTGAAGCAGAAGGATCAAGCAAAAAGAAAAACTCAGGGTCATCCAATTAGAAACTCAGTGCAAAATATTTGTGCACTAAAACAGCAATGAAATACATGTAAGGGCATGTTCCTGCTAAATAACAGTTTACTTTGCAGTCATCGAGGTGGCTGAAAAATCACTGCTTCAAAACCCCCTGAATCGCTGCAGTGTTGTGGCATCGAATAAGCAACCAACGCACCAGTCTCATATTTGCATCAGATATCGGTACAATAGTGACTCAGAAAGCTAGACCGGGTGGCATGACAGCATTCAACAAGTCTATATTGTTCTGTGTTACTCAGCCATGCATCAGCAGCAGTGCACAGGTTATTAGACCGAGAGATAGCATGGCACAGAAGAAGCTAAAAGCAAAGCTCAGCAGTTTGGAGGTATTTCACGCTTCCCACACCAGCCAGTTCTGGTTGGTTGTTTGCAGGAGATTTTGAGTTAAACAAAAACTGCACGCGAAGTAAGATGACACCTCTGAAAAGGTCAGTCAATGAAACTTTCCATGTCAGATTCTCTGCCTCTGGCATGTTCTGTTGAACACTTATGGTATCATAAGTCTTGTTTGCAATTAGTGCTATGAGGAAATGTTCACACAGCAAAGAGCAGAGAAAGGAGAAACTAATATGCCCATAAATGGCAGCAAAGCACAAAAAAAAAAAAACTTGCACAGTGAGCTGAAATGAAACAAGTGCAAATAAATTTGCTGAATAACAAATGTGTTTTTTCATTAATAGTTTTTGTTTTAGTTCTTTCAGAAACATTATTATGCTCTATGATTTTGCCTTGGAAATAATAAAAAAGAAGGATTACATTAAAGGCCCTGCCTGAAAACAGTGGATTGCTCTCACTATGCTGGGGGAAGAGAAAGAAATTACCCCATGTGAGGGCGTTCAGATATCTTAGGATCTTCTCCTGGAAAGGTGGATCCCAGAGTAGACCAGCAAACTCATGCAGTAATTGGCAGTAATGCACATGTTATACAAGACTGCTGAGGTGGAGAGAACTGAGCTGGAAAGTGAAGCTTTCAATTTATTAACCTTCACCGATGGTCATGAGCCGTGAGTGATGAGTGAAAGAGGAAGATCGCAAATATAAGCAGTCACGGGCGGCGGACTTCAAGTGGATGTCAAAGAAGTGTAACAGGAATGACTGCTCAGGTGTCAGGTCTCCATCCGTCCGTGTTCGCAACACAGTATAATCTTGACTTTAAAGCCATTTCGGGTTGTTCAGGGATTTGAACATGATGCCTCCAGGACAATTTTCTTTGGAGGTTTTCTAGGTACGCCTAATGAGAGGAGATCCCAGGGGTAGATGTTAGAGGAATTATATATCTCATCTGGGCTGGGAACTCCTTGGGATGCCCCAGGAGGAAGTGGAAAGTGTTGCTGGAATACCCTTGTTAGCCTGGAAGGATGGATTACAGCTTATTAAATTAATACTTTCACTGGAATTATGCTGTGTATTAGCAGATACTCAAAGCCAAGCTAATGGTATTAGGTTTAGAACTGAAAAAGTTATATTGGTGTGTCCCCAAAGCCCACAACTCAATCTTGAGCTACCATAAAACAGGAAAACCAAAGCAGATAGCAAGCTATGTAAAATCTACAACAATATGCAGCTTCTTATTTCAGTCTCAGTCTGACCCTTTGCACACAAAAATACACACAAAAACACACAGGAACGTGACTGCACACATACACCAGCCGACAATAGCAGGAAGAAATCAACACACAAGAAACACACACACACACACTCACGGGCAGATTAACATTGTAGCATATACTTGTGTGGTTATTTACTGTCAAACAACACACAACAATTACTTATCTGCACACACTCCACAATAATCACACACAAACATTTCCTTCACTCTCCATGCTTTAGCCGGTCTGGTGTGTCTGTGTGTGTGTGTACATGTGTGCAAAGGGGGGTGAAGTGTGTGGTTGTCATAGAAACCCCACTCAGACTTCCTTCCCAGTTTTATCTGAGTGTGCAGCATTCCTCTCTGTGTCTGTCTGTCTTCCTCTCCGTCTGTCCGTTTGTCTGTGCCTCCACCGTGCGTTACATCGCTCCCCGCAAATCCCTTTCAGCACTCGGCAGCAGCTGAGAGATGCTAAAGGCAAACGTAGCTGCAGATAACTTGCTCGGGTGTGTAGTTGCCAAGCAGTGGAAGTAAAGGAGCCACCAGACTGAGTGATTTCACCCAGCTGTCACTCCGCCCCGCTGAGCCGCATTGATTATCTGCCGAATGAAACGCACGGTGCACCTGTGGACCGTGATTGCCATAAACCAGCCCTGTTGGCACAGAATGGCACACTCATTCCAGGATCAGATTGCACAATGTTCGGGATCTGGATCGTGACAGAGCACGCCCCGGACCCGTCAAACCAGACAAATTCTGACATGGTAGTTTTGCTATCAGGGCCTCCCGAGATGTCCCAGATTCACAACTGGTTCATTTAAGCAACAAGACACCATGGTTCTCCCTCCTTTTGTACTACAGCTCTATTCCATGGCAGATATTTTACAACAGGAAAATAACAGGTGTAACTGATAACATTAAAAACAACTGGATTCTATAGACCAAACTTACAGTGGGCGTCACAATTATGTCCCTGAAGTTGCCATGCACATTTTTTGTAGCAGAAAAACAGGAAATGAGTGAAAGAAAACTAGTTTTGTGCTTTGATCATCAGAACAGAATCGTAAATAACTTCAATGTCACTCATTTAGATGCCCTTGAAGCAAAACTGAAGGTTGCAAGCGGTTAAAAAGGACACACTGAGGGAATTAGTTCAGAATTGCAGTGACTTTCATCAGATTTAGCCTGATGAGAAATCTTTGGCGCACATAAGTCGTGACGTTAATAAAGAGAAATTAGCAACAGCAGAAACTACAGTAGACTTTTTCACATTATTGTGTTAGCAGAAGTAACTTGTAGGGAACATCTCCAACACTGCTCAGTATTAATGCAGCATTTAGTGAATAAACAGTGCAAATTTGGGATTTACTGACAGACAATGATGCCGGGGGACTGACTGATTGGTAAACCTATCTGTGATAGCTTGGTTGGATCACAGATATTGCAAATATGAGACACCCAATAGATTGAATCTGCCTTGCTATAGTTTTATCCCACATCTGCACAGATAACTGACAACTGCAGCACGGACATGTCTGTGCATGAAAAAAAAAAAACAGTCCACACCCTGACTTCTGCAGTCTTTTACAGTAATGCGTGGTTGTGAAGCAGCTACACTGATCCATGATGATCTCAGAGGGAAAGAAAACAGGAGGATATGCTGGTGTGATTTTTAAACAAGGGCATAATGCGACTTTGCACTTCTTAAGCCTCTCTGCTTAAACGTCACTCAGCACGGGGGCAATGTGTGATCTTTATTATTATATTAAGATTAAATAATAGAATATAAAGGCAAACTTACATAAGCTTTCATTAAGATATCATCTGTGTTTACATGGGAAAAAATTTCTTCCATCTGATTAAAACTTAGATTAGACATCACTGTTTAAATGGACTAAAGTAACCTGATCGTGACGCTGAGTGTCTGAACAGAATAAATCATTCTGACAAGTGCAGAACTGTCCAACCTTCCCGGAACAGTAGAAGAACAAATTGTGTTTTCTGTCTTTTAATCGTCACCTTGCTGCATGCCACTGATTTCGCTCTCCTCCCGCTCTTTTGATCCGAATGAGTGCGATTTAGCAAGAAACTTTTGATGGCCTTATTTTTATGAAGCATTTATATGCTTCATATAAATAAGGCTGGTCAAGTTTTTAATCTAGTTACTTGTGTCCATATAAACATGTTTATTGTTACGTAGTGACTAAAAAATATATCTTAAAGTAGAGGCACCTGAGGATCCACAAAGCCCAGATCAACTTTATTATTGAAAAAAAACTCTGCTCTTTGTCTTTGGACCTTTTCCACAAGTTATACAAAAATAAGCTACCACAGAGTTGTCACTTTCTGCCATAAAATGTGTCATCACCATTTATAAGCACACACAAAAAAATGAGCTATTTTGTCGAGAAGGTTTTGAGGTCAAAGTATTGTTCAAGCTGCCTCACTGGCATAGATTTGTTGGAACAAAAAATGTGTTTCAGCTGTGATTTTCCTGCTGTGACAACTCACAGGTCTGTTGGGTAAAACAGGTGCCCAACGAGTGATTATCAAATTTCAGAGTGATGCACCTCCAGTCCAGAGTCCTGATTCCTGTCCAGGTCCTTTAACACTCTAATTCCTAATCTGACCCAATAATTACATTTACCTTTATCTGCATAGAACACTTGATTTTATACTGAAGATCTTGGTTCTGCTCAAAAAGTGGAAAAAAAAGACATGGGACTCCTTTTTGTTTACCATTTCCTGTCTGTTGGCAGACTGACTCTAATAAAAGTAAGATGGTAACAAATAATATGACCCAAAACTTAAAAAAAAAAAAAAAGTAACCTGTGAATGCAGCAAGTTGACAGTTAATAACAGGTTGCTGCATCTCAAGTACTGTATGCTGAATTTTCCTAATGAGAAAGTTGGTTTGGTGAGATTCACACACCCACAAATGGAAAATTTAGCTCTCATAACAGAACAACTGTCATGCACATCCTTCAAAATACAAACAAACTGACCCTCACTGAAAAAATTCAGGACTTTAGTGGTTTTAATTAAAGTGACCAAGTACGGGATTTGGGGGGCATAATTTAGGGGAATACAGGAAAATCTGAGTTATACTGAAAGGAAAACTTGAACGGGTCTCTATGCTGGACAAACTATATAACAACACCATGTATAAATCACCCCAAAGCAAGTTTTTATTAAGTCATTATGTTTCTCGCAATAAAAAAAGATAGCATTGGCCAATAATCATTTCAGCTTTAGTGTTTGTTTCCATGTTTTACAACTTTTAAAGAGCATTTTACCCCACACACTGGGACAAGCTAACCCAGTCACATCAGTCAGACATGTGATTAATAGTACCATTACTTGTTTTCTTTAAACTGAGCAAATATACATTTTGACAGACATAAACTGGTTTCACTGCAGCAACAAGGTGATTCCCAATAGGCTATTAGCTGAAATCTTGGCATCTCTCCCTATGGTGTGCAGCAGAGGAAACTGTTCAAGTGGAGGACAAAAGAAGTAGCGACAGGCCTATTAAAAAAAACATCTACAGCAGATGACCAGTATCTGAAAGTTTTGTCCTTCTATATATCTATTGTTCACTAAAGCGTCATGAGAAATGGTTTAATTGAAAGGATGGCTCTCAAGAAGTGATTCTTAAGGAAGAGAAACAGGATGAAAAGGCTGAGGTATGTCAGATTACAGAAAAACTGGGCTGAAAATCAGTAGCAACAGGTCTGATTGAGTGATGAATCAAAACTTGAATCTGCTCATCACTGTGTACAGATGAGATCAGGGGAGAGACATAAGAGTATCTAAGGCCATCTGTGAAACACGGTGAAGGCTTGGCGATGGCTGGGGATTGTGGTTCACACAGTGCTGTTGGTGGTCTTTTCAGAATTGGTGGAATTACAAATGCAGAAAAGTGGCATCATATTTAGATTCACCAAGCAAAACCATCTGGAAGGGATCAGATTGGAAACAGCTTAACTTTTCAGTATTACAATGATCCCAAACACTCCGCCCTATGCAGTAAAAACATACCTGGATAGAAAAACACACTCCCCCAGAATCTTCAAGAAGACTGAAGAATTATTCCTGAAGAATACTTAATAAAGAAATTACAGAAGAGCTTGCTAAGAAAGTTCGTGCTGTGTTAAAGAATAAAGATGGTCATACCAAATATGTGGACCCTGTTGGAATTGTAAAAGCTCTGTTTTTGCCTTGTAAACTGCATTCCCATGATTCTTTGCACGTCTGAATAAATCACTGCACCAGTTTTCCATTTTCCTACTAAAACATAAAGAAATGAGGGATGAATTTAGCACCGTATTGCACTTTTGTCACGCTACTATGTCTCCACATGAGCTGTTCATGTATTGACTCTGACTAAGCTGGGGTATGTCTTATCTATTTGAATATCTATTATATATTTAATTGCAGTCTACTTTCTCTTCTCCATGTGTCTCTGACAGGGAGTGGGTGTGTGAGAGCAGCTGCAGTCGGGTACACCATCAACTCTTATTAGATCACTGTCTTCACACATACACACTAAAACACACAAAGTTAACAAGCAGGCACTTCTGGCCAACAACGCTGTTCTGTAAACGCCACAGCAGTGTGGTGACCAAGAAACACACACACACACACACACTCAAAAACACACAACACACAGTCACACACGGAGATAATGAGGCGTGCTACAGAAAAAAAAACTGCATGTGAGAAAATACATGCAAAGCAAACAGTTTCACAGAAGAAGCAGATGTTGAAACAGCACAAGCATGCTAGCTAGGGAGCACAGATATGTACTTTAAAGACAAATGATTCATTAAGTCTTATCTAATCAAGTTTATCAAGTCTGAAATGCTGTATTTATATGGCTTCAAATGGGTTGGTACTACTGGTAAAGAGAAAGGAGAAATCTAACCACATGTAGCTCTGACAACCAAACTTTTGTACATCTCGACTTTTTAAATGCTCAAGGTTAATTCTTGAAAAATAAGCAGAAGATAAAAGAAGACCAGCTGGAAGGAAAGAATGACAATAGTTGCATATTTTTTTTAAATAATTTATGATATTAAATCATCATAAAAATGTAACTGCTGATGCTGAGGTCATGTAAAACACTGACGTCACATTTTTATTGTGTGTTTTGTCCGTGTGTGTGTCCGGTTATGAGGCTGGATACAGGAAGCCTGACTCTTTTCCCTCTGACCTTCCTCCCTCTATTTATAAGCATCGCCTCTCTCTCCCTCTCTCACAATGACACGCATGTCAATTTTACCCTCTCCATTATGTGTGCCCTTTTTCAATCCTTTTGTCTTTGCACCAATTCACATATTCTACAAAACTTGTGTATTTTTTCCAGCCTGTACTTTTAAGGCTTTCATCAACACTTATCATACTGCAGCACTGGAAAGCCGATTAAATTTCGCTGCCAATCTAAAGAATTTAGCTCCAAAGTCTGAATAATTGTCTTGTTTTGTTTTGTTTTGTTCCCTGGAGTTCCTGAGCCTCTGCATCCCTGAACACAGCAACCACTACGGTCCACACTGATAGATCTCAATCCGCCGGTGACTTCCTGGGATAAAAATGAAACAAAGTCTGCTTTTAAGTGCCCATAAGGGTTTAAAGCCTATTTTATAATGGTTTGAGGAAAAGGCTGTTCAACTTTATTACAATAATGCAATTTCTTCCTTATGGTCTGAGAAATGGCCTCAAATCTGGTTGGTGTTAATCTGCTTCCCTTGCACATCAGTAAAAACTGAGTACCAAATTAGGGAAAAATTATGAAAAGGTTTCCAATGACTTTAAGACAGAACACACGTGATGCTCTCTGGCAAAGGTGAAGTTCTGATTACGCATGTTTTCCCTTCACTTCACCCTTACGCTGGCCTACATTATTTCTCCGCTGGGGGTGTGAGAGAGTGAGAGGGAGGACAAGTCGGATTAGAGAGGAAAGGGAGGAGAAAGTGAGTGTGAAGTGGAGAGAGGCTGGAGATGAGAGACAGGACAAGAGGACGCATGGAGAGAGAAGTGAAAGGGATGAAGTGTGAGAGGAGAGAGAGAAGGAGTGAAGGAGAGAGCATCTGTGGGCGGTCTTGGCTTTGCCCAAAGGCCTTGGCTTCTCTCCTCCTCCTCCTCACGATCAACATCTCTCCTTCACACATTAACTCTCTCTCCTGCCCCTCCGCAACCTCATCCACCTCTCAGCGCACGGCGTTACCCCATCCTCTCTCCTATTTATTTTGTGAAATCACTTGCACTTTTTGTTTTGAATGCACATCAGATTCAATCTTTTTGACGGTTTCTTGAAAATATGCATCTAAATGAATTCTCATTGGCTGGACAATTGCCAGTGTTACTCTTATGAGGAGAAAAGCTCTGCTTCATTAACCTCTCAACATTGATCTATGATTTTTGGCAGCAGGAGACAAAACCAAATAGTGACTGCAAGCGTAATTAGCATTTACATTTACTGGACTCCAACTGACACCGTGTCAAAGAAGTCACTGGCAGGGCTGGAATTTGTTTTAACTACGCCTATGATGGCTACAGCGGGTAAGTGGCTGGTACGTAAACAGAGCTTTTCTGCTCTTACTGAATACTGAAAGCCACGTTCATCCATCCACACAGTATTTTTTTAATATTCCTTTAATCATTTTATTACCATCTGAGAAGCTTTTAATGTAAATTCAAGATAATTTATTTGTTGCCAAATCACAACAACAGTCACCACAAGGCACTTTATATTGTAAGGTAAAGACTGTATACAATAATACAGAGAACACTCCAGCAACCAGACGACCCTCTATGAGCAAGCACTTGGCAACAGCTGGAAGGAAAAACTCCCATTTAACCAGGAAGAAACCTCCAGCAGAACCAGGCTCGGGGAGTGGCAACCATCTGCTGTGACCGGTTGGGGTGAGGGAAGTTCAACCATCTCACCCAATGACCCAATGGACTTCAGGAGCTGGAGATCGAACCTTGGTGACCTTGGCAAACAAGATGGCTAACAAGAAGAGTGTGTTCCTCAAAGGCTGCCAGAGGCTCTCCAACTGATCTCCAGGCCTGTTTGACTGAGGTCCAAGTAACATATCTAGCCAAAATTTTCTTATTCTAAAATCTGGGTAGAGGAAATATCAAAATGCACAAAATTTACATTTTTACTGTACTACTGGTATTTTGGAGCTGCTTCAGCCAGCAGCATCTCTCTCTCTTTGTTCAGCAGAGTCAGCAGTGTATCTTTTCCAAAACCTCCCACTCAGAAAACCCACTCTGTTTCTATAAGTGGGAAGGATAGAAAGAAAGTGAGAGCACTTCTTATTGTCTGTGAACTAACTACTAACAGTCATAGTGGTGGAGTGTCAACTCAACATACTGCTGAAACACACACACAGATACAGAGAGTGGTCTCTTACTCACTGCCTTGGAAAAAGCAGAGATTTTCTGGATTTCCCAGTAAGAGCGAAAGAGGAAATAGGATTTTATTAATGTCAAAAATGTAGAGGGCATACCACACGAGGGCTTCCAAAAGTGTTAAAGCTTCATGCCCTAAAGACCCACAAATATGCTGAAATGATGCGTACTTTCAAGAGGCAGGTGGTCCAAACCACACCAAGTCTGTGCTGTGAGTGACACAAAGTGAACTGAGGTGGATTGCAAACATGGCTTATGAAATAACATTAACCACAAAACACATTTTAATGAGCGCCATGCTGTATTTGTTTAACTTCTGTACCAAACAAGGCAGGGTATGAATGCTGTACTCAATACATTAAGTCAATACCACATAAACACCCTACAGGTGAAGCTGTTCACTGCCAATTTCTGAGAACGCGGCAAAATAAATAAACTATGATATTGATTTCACATAACACAAAACAAAATGAACAATTTTGTCACATATTACATCACACTGTGATCGCACTTCTTTAAAAACACCATGACAGGGCAATGACTGGATTTCTCACTTGTCACTCAGTTTGCACATTTATCATGCCAACTATTTCTAAAGCAAAGTGCTGAGAGTCAGCTTTATACGAGACAGCATGTTTGGGCAGGTTTGAAAAACGGAGTTGTAAAAACTTGGAGCACGTCAGCTCTTCCAAAGGTGTGTTCAGACTGAATGCAAAGCTAGCTTTAAACAGGACGCATGCACACAAAGTCAGTGGGACACGCAAATTGATGTAAATAAGTAAAGCCATGTCCGCTCAGGTTTCTAGCACAGCTTTCTAAACAGAGCAGCAGGGAAGAAAACAAAAGCAGGAGAACTAGGAACAACTGGCCTTACTGGGATTTTTTTTTTGTTTTTGTTTTTTAAATCAGTCTGTCTGCACTGTAACACAAACAACCACACACGGCACTAGATGGATATCAAACTGGGAAAGCACCTCAGCATTACTGAGTCATACAAGTGAAGAGTGGTTTTGTTTAAAATGACCATACTAATGATCAATTCTACAGTCAAAAAAATCCCCCCAAATCATTTTTTTTTTCTAAAAATGTCTTTTTGTTCTTACTGGAAAACAAGAGTATTTAATTCCTGTTTTTCAGCAGCCTATAATAGGACAGCAAAACACATGAGTAAGGTAAAAAATTACATAAAAGCAATTAAAAACAAATATAAAGTTAAATAAAGTAACATTATGAGGCAAAAATATGGGTGTAAAAAAAAGAAAAGAAAGAAAAACAATCCCACTTTCCATCTCCTGCTCCACACACCACGCATGAACGAGACCCGAAGATATTTAAATTCTTCCTCTTTGAGCAGCAACTCAGACCGGGAATGGGCACGGCACGGTCTCAGACTTGGAAGTGAAAACTAAATCTAAATCGTCCCGAGGCCACCAAAGCAGAGAGCCTGTGCGACTTGGCTATGCCGAGAAATTCTCCCCATAAAAGCTGTAAACAGAATCAATGTCAAAGGGCAGGACCTCTAACTCCCACCAGGAGTGAGTCCGACTCATTGCTGCAATGTGAACTAAGTAATCGCTGCGATTACACAGACTGCAACTGGCCAGCTACCCCATGCTCCTGTAGCAACCCCCACATGGAAACCCCATGGGACACGACCGCATGCCCTCTCCAGGTTTACCAAACACATGTAGAGTGGCTGGAGGAACTCCTACGCAACCTCAAGGATGTTTTTTTTCTAGGCTAGATTAAAAATAACTAAATAAAAAACACATTGTTTTATTTCAATAGCAACATGATATCAAACAAAGAACATTCTAATCATGTTTGTTATGTCACGTCATGTTTGAAACAACATTTTGGAGCCAATTTTCCACTCTGCTGGAATCACATGCCTCCAATATAACAACTTTCTTTCAACAACGGTGAGGTTTTTGGCATTTGAAAACTGCAAAATAATTAACTATTGATACCCGATTCACCTCAGGTGGAGCTCCTAAATACTCTGCAACAATAACCTGTGCAGGCCCCCACAGAAAACTGATAAGGAATCAATAACAAAGTCGATAAAGAAGAAGCAAAACTAATAATGAAACTGGAAAAATGTTAAATCTTATCTATTGACATATTTTAACATAATTTCTGCAAACAGCACCCTGTCATACACAGATCTGAGCAGCAGTGATGACACTAGGTATATCCTACTCTGCAATCAATTAATAAATGTCATGAAGAGCCAGAACATGAGTGATACCACCCTCTCCTCACCCGGGCTCCCTCTCTCCCTCACATCTTCCCCTGACACCTACATAATTACACAGTCTGTCAGTGAGTGCGCACCTGTGTGTTACGTGTGTGAGAGCGAGCATGTAATGTGGGGGTGGCACCAGATTCACACTGTGCATCTGTATCTGACCTTTACTGCCTAGAATAGACACACACAGAGAAAGATGGCAAAGAGTACAAGAATCAGAGAAAGAAACAAAGAAGAAAAGAAACAAAGAAGAAAAGAATGAACAAACACGGGAAAACTGGGAACATTTCTGCTGTACTTCACAGTAAAGTGGGAGATTCACAAAAAGGTAGATGCACTGTCTCTGTAATGTCAGGCTACATCTACCTAATAAAATTAATCATTTAGTAATAACTCTCATCTAACCTGAGCAATTAGCAAACACACAGAGGGACATACACACACACACACAGAAAGAGAGAGTGAGATAAAGAAGCTGTCTCACTAATTATAGCGTGTCTGTGCAGATGAGGTGTGCTGGGTCGTGTGTGTGTGTGTCCAAATGTTTTTGATTTAGGAACAAAATGGTGGAGGAAAGGAGGGGAGGACTCAATGATGACTGAGGAAAACAGGCAAACTTGTAACAAATTATTCAAGTCTGTGTGTGTGTGTGTGTGTGTGTGTGTGTGTGTGCGCGTGTGTGTGTGTGCGTGTGTGTGTGCGCGTGTGTGTGTGCGTATGTGTGTGTGTGTGTGTGTGTGTGTGTGTGTGTGTGTGTGTGTGTGTGTGTGTGTGTGTGTGTGTGTGTGTGTGTGTGAGCGAGAGCAAGCTTTGAGTTTAAATGAGGACTCCTCTTTCTGAGTGCTGGGAGATGATCAGTGCTCGGTAATCCTACCTGCACAGCCACACACACACACACACACACACACACGCACACGCACGCAAAAAGCACACACATACAAGACTCTTCCAAAAGGTTTTTTAATCTATGTAGGATGTACGTGTTTGCGGTCATGGCAGAGTGCGTAACAGGAAGCGGTGTGCACACCCTAAAGGTCCAGAATTACAAAAAGAAAAGCACTCCTGGCGGCATGTGAACCAGACAGAGTCAAGCATAAATCCCCTTCCCGAGCATCGGCCCCTGATGGAGCAGCTGGCTGTGGGCTTCACCAAATTAGTCAGCACAGGCATTTGGCAGCAGAGCCGCAGATCTCTCTCATCCATCAAAACCTCTGAGATACCTCTGAAAGATGATTAGGCCAGACAATAAAGCAATGAGAATAAATCAAAAAAATGAAATGCCCTTTTGTCGGTTCTTTAGCCGAGCAATCTACCCAGCAGAAAATGCCTGTGAGTAAACCCTAGATACTGAAATCTATTCCAGGATTTGTAGCCATGAAAAAAATATAAACCATACAATTTCTTTTCAGAAAAAGTAGTAAAAATAGCATGAAAAAAAAAATTGACTTATGAAAGTATGGTATTAGAAGAAACTGCAATTCTTCTATTCATGTATCTACGCAAAAATGTGCCAAAAAACACAGGTTGCAACTGAATATTTTCTTCATTGATCATTTGAGCCGTTTAGATAATCTTCCAAAACTGATTTTAAGGAACCCAGCGTTTCCACAGATTTAGACATTCTTCATAGCAGAGATAGTGCAGGTTCTACTTGATGTCTCGACACATGAACCAGTTCTCCACCAATGATGGCTTCTGGATTGAGTGGACTACTGGTGTCAGTAGTCCACTCAATCCAATGTGAATCTGGGCAAGCCAGTAAGTGGGTAAAATGAAGCAGGAAGGGCTGGGGCTAGCTAAACTTTCAAAATAAGAGCGAGGAACTTGTGCACAAGGAAATTAATTGTGGATGCCGTCATTCCAACTCTCCACTGACTGGGTGTAAATGTTATATCAGGGATATTACCCATACAAAGTCTAGCTGGAATTTTTAGCTGATTTTGGTTCCTAGACTAATAAGCAAAGCAACAAAACTGTTGCAGCATGGCACTGCTGTCTTACTGATAGCTGTCAAATGTCACTCACTGCTCCTTGAACAAATTTTTCTGTATTCATTCCCAAAGCTTGATCCCATTTAAAGCAATATGAAAATCAAAAAGCTATACAGGATACGATACATTTTTGTCACATTTTCTGTGTGGCTGGCACAGCCGGACCTAAAAGCAGGATTTTGAAACACAAGGAAATAAACTACGATGTTTGAGTTTTAATAAACCGGACAAGGAAAAGCAAACCTTTAAATCAACGCAGGAGAAAAAAAAATAGTGTGAGGAAGGGCACAACTTTGAGGAACAACACAACAAAAAATAAAGGCAGATTCAGACATTATGCACACACCAGGTAATCAGGGAGATGGGAAACACCAGAGAGGACAGCTGAACAGAATCAGACCAACGAGACAAGGGGAAGCAAAACTAGCATCATGACACCCTTTAATACAGCCAGAGCTGAGGTCGCCACAGCTGTGCATGTGTTACATTAGTGCATATTACACCTCCTTTGTTTTAAACGGAGACCATTTTTATATATTCTTTATATACTTTATATTCTTATAATAAATGTTTCTGTTTTGTTTTGGTTTTCCATTGGGTTCTCACTGGCTGTAATTTTACTTTATTTTCTCCTATGTTTATCATTGTCATTCACAAAAAAAAGATAAATTATTTGTGTATGTGCAAACCTACTAGGTGATAAAGCTCATTGTGACATGACAGAGGAAGAAAGGCATAGCCGGAGTTGCAGTGATGGAGTCGGTGTCACCTCAGCAGTGAACTCCACAGGTTCATTATCAAGACAGATGGGCTTGTTGGAAGAGAGAGAGGAGGTGCTACTTTCAAAGTACAATTACATACCAGGAAAACATGGCTATAGATAGCCCTCTGTATTGATGTACTGTAGTACTCAAATTGACTTTACTCACTCTTGGTAATGCTTACTTTTCTACCTCAGTTTCGACAACTGATAGAAACACTGCAACATAGCAGGGTATCTCAGCCGATTGTCAGAGGAATGTCACGCAAACCTGTTCGCCCATCAGCTTAAAATAAATCAATCAATTAAAGAAATGGGGACACTGAAAGATATTAAAAGATGGTGTTCTCTGGGTGTAATGTAGCCGTATGTGGTTGAAGTGTGTGGACAAAAAAAACAAAAACACAAAAGCAGAAGTATGATGGCCCACATACACTTATCATGCTGCAGACATGAAAGTTCTCTATGACAAGTTAGAGGTTTGCAATGTTTTCATGGCATGTTTAGTTTAGGCTCACCGCTCTTGGAATTTCGACTAAGGAAAAAGAAGAAAGAAAAAACTATAAGGAAAACTTTAAAAAAACCCTGAACATAATAGCAAAAAACTGATCACTGTAGCCCATTGCCAAGTGATTACAAGGTGGTAATATGCGATTTTATACGGGATGAATTGGTTGCCAGGCAACCAATGCCATAATATTATCCATAACTGAAGCTTTGTGTATATAAATTACAAGTTACTGTTACAAAATAAATACAATGCTTTTATAAAGCTGATGCATCAAGGCTAAAAACATGTTGTTTTAGCCTGTTGTTAGGTGGATGCTAGGCAAAATGATTACCTCAAAATATCTGATATAGATAAGAACCTTAAATGGGCTAATACATACTTGGTGTGCCAAGTTTGGTTGTGCAACTTCAGATCGTGTAGCAGTAGTTGCAGTAGCAGTAGCTCACCTCCCAGGTCATAAAATACCTTTTACTGACAAAATTAAGGTTTCTGCATCGTGGTTAATAAGGTGCTGCCTATTTCACAACACTCACTAACAGCTAAACAGCTTGTAATTCGATTCAGTCACTGAGTCAGCTGTCTATGCAACTTATCATTCAGCCAGCAGTCTATCCACACTCACACATGGTTGGTATGTAGATGTGTGAGGATCCATCATGACCACCTTTGGTTGTTTAAATGGCAAATTCCAACAATGCAAACAAACCAGTTTTAGTGTAAATTTAGTAATAAGTTGATAGATCAAAGCAAGACCTCGGCTGTCATGATTAATTCATTAGCTAGTCAAAAGCAATCAGTGTCACAAACATAAAAGCCCAGCAGCTACAACTGTCATGGCCTGTTAAGTGTTTTGATGACAAAATGGGTTGAGTGATGAAAATTATTTTCTCTTTATTTTCATCCAACATTAGTGAAAGAGAAATTTATTCACACAAATTTACTTAAAAATAAGGGACTCTGAGTGCTTTTCTCTACAGTATGTTCATCATTGGGTGCATTTCATCTAAGAAAAATGAGATAAGTGCGTAGACTGCAAGTTATTTTTGAAGGTGGACATTAGGTGTAATTACTTACATATCTATGTACCGATAGGTCTTGATGCATGCTCAATCATCCAGGTAATCACAGAAAATTGATTCCGCTCATATCTCACTGAACATACTTTATCCAGATGAATGTAATCATCTTTCTGGTATCTACCTATAGGTTTTAAAAATAATCTATTAAAGCCATAGACGGATCATGTAAAACCGATAAACAACAAAGAATGCTCTAAAAAAGAGAAAATATTTGAAAATGTCTTGTTGGTACCAGAGGTCTGAAAAGTTTAGAGTGCTTTAAGCTGATAGGAAGGCAACTACAACCACTTGCTACAACCAAGGTATGCAGAAGAGCATCTCTGAATGCACAATGTGTCAAACTGAAGTAGACGGGCTATAGCAGCAGAAGACCACACAGAGTACCACCCCTATGAGCTAAGAACAGGAAGTTGAGGCTAAGGTTCACATGGGTTTACCAAACGGGACAAATGTTGAATCGCTTAGCCTTGTATTAACAGTTCTTGCTGCTGCTGCTGGTGTAGTGGTGTGGGGGACAGTTTTCGCACATTTCTGGCCCCTCAGTACCATTTCAACCCCACATCTCTTAATGCATAACATGTCAAACTTTGAAGCAGATGGGCTACACTGGATGCTTACAGGCTTACCAAAATGAAAATGATGTCATGAAAGCAGGAATCCAGCCTGCAGTGTTTCAGTGGTTCAGGCTGGTAGTGGTGCTCCAATGATGTGGGGGGCATTTTCTAATCTTTGGGACTCTTAGTACCAACTGAGCATTCATTAAAAACCTCAATGTACTTGAATATCGTTGCTGACCATATCCATTCCTTCATGAGCACAGTGTGCCCATTTTCTAATGGCTGCTTCCAGCAAGATGGCACATCATGTCACAAAGCTCAAATCATCTGAAATGGATTATTTGAACCTGACAATGAGTTCACTGTACTCACATGGCTGCCACAATCACCAGATCTCATTCCAATTTTGCGATGCCATCATGTCAATTTGGAGCAAATTCTAGGAAAGTTTCCAGTAACTTGTTGATTCAATGCCATGAAGAATTAAGGCAGTCTTAATGGAAAAGGGGTTTCAAACCTTATACTGACAGCTAACTAAGGAAGTGGCCAGTGAGAACATAAAGATTATTTCTTAATATTTTTTTAACACCATAGATAGATAGATAGATGATGTACATAAGATATAAAACATGTAAGAAGACCTGGAATCTGGTAATAATGATAATAATAATAATCTGGGAAAATGTAAACCTTTCCTTAAAGTATGTTAAAACACATTTTCAGAAACTGAAGGTGTAATTTACGGTGGTTATTTCTTGACAAAATGTACAAGCAGGTCCAACGCTGTGCCTCTCTACATCTGAGGAATGTAAACAGACAGCTACACTACATAAATTACATAAAGTGGCACGGAAGAGAGGCTGGGAAAGCTGTCCTGTCTTCTTTTATTTTAAATCACATCAGACTTTCATTCCATTACAGCGAATTCAGGGTATTTAGGAGTCATTCTGCTTGCATTGATGTGGTCAGCCATCACCAGTCAGTTTTCAGACCTGCTTTTGTTGATTTACTTACCATGCTGTTGCTTTTTTTGCTCATTATACTGTTTTATCATCAGGCAACTTTCTGTGGCCATAAAGGACACAATTTGTTCTACTACACCATTTGCGGCATGACAGATGAGAGACTACTTCTCTGATGATCAGTGTGGGTAGTCATTTTTTAAAAATAGCAGGTCACAACAGGCTACACACATCACACTAACTGTCGCAGAAAACTCCTGTCACAATCACCTAGTGAGGGAAGGAAGTTAATTGACTAATCTTGTAATACATCATGGTTTCTCTTCTCTAGTGCACTAAGAAGATCCACTTCCCTTTTTTCGTCTGTTTCGCCTTTTGCCCTCTTTTTTTCAGCCCCGTTTCCAAGCGGGAAAAGCCTCTTACAGCCAGCCAGACGACTAATAAGGAGCGGCTCCTGTCAGCCAATCCCCTTAATGCCTCGGCACACTGCATTATGGGCAAAATAACCCCCAACACACACACATAGAGACACTCAGTCACTCTCAAACACTCCTGAAAAGGCTAGGAAAAGAGAGCGAGATAAGCCAGAAATCCCACTGTTCCAAAAAAAGATGTCATCACTCTTCTTCTTCCTCTTAGCAAGAAAATGATTGATATGCATAAGCACACACAAACACACCACAAGACAAGAAGAACAGCATTACTCAGAGAAGGTAGCGAAGGTTGTACCAACACCTCCGACTAACACCGTCTATAATATGTATAGAAATAAAAGGAGACTGAGTCAGTGAGCAGAGAAACCCTACACATCACGATGAATAACATACACTAACATAAACACACTCATTATTCTGGAAAATGAAACAGAATCCCTTCGGCACAGAATCTGTGCTCAAGAAAAATTAATAAATAAATTATTTCACTCTATTTCTACTTCAAATACTCCAATTATGCTCTTCTAGCCCCTCCCACTTTCTGCTCAACCTTTCTGTTTGCGAGTAGCAGCCAATCAGGAGAGAGATGGCTTAAAAGGAAAGAATATTTTTGGGTTCTTGCTTGATATTATTGAGTTTTGGCTCCTATTCTGAATTTGTGGCTAGTCTGGCGATGAGGGTTTTTTTGGGGTTTTTTTTAATAATATTATTGAGTTTGGATTCTTGATGTAATAATATCATTATAGTCTCACAAGCATTTCCCTATCTCTCTTCCCTTTATCTTATGAAGGTGCCTTTGACTCTTCCTTGACTTCTGTGCTCTATCTGTATGAACAGCCTAACCTTTTGAAGCTGTAAGTGTAACATGTCATTTGCTGTTGCCCATTGGGCCACAGACACGCCCTTCAACAAAAACTGAAAAGCCTCCAAATTTAGCATGACAAAGTTGTGTCATCTACACTGACCAAATACAAAGCTGGCCCCTTAAAGTCCCCAGGAAGAGTTTGAAAAAGTATAATGCCTGGAAATGGCATATTGGCGTCAGTATTTAATCTTACATTCAAAATTTTGGGTTCAGGTGCCTTGGACATACAAATAGCTTTAACTATGCGTTGAACACTTCATGCCTCGCACTCGAAGTGTTCAGTCCCATAAAATGTCTTTTTGCCCCCAAATGAATTATATAATCAACTCTGAGAAATCAGGACTGTGGATTAAAAGAAAACTGCAGCTTCATAGCACTGAGACTGGTTTAATCTTACAAAAATCCTATATGTTCTTCTGTTTTTTGAATTATCTCGTCTACCTTACAGCTTACTCTCTCCCTCCTCCTCTGCTTCCTAACAAGAGGAGAAATCATAAATATGCATGTATATCTGTTCATCCGTTGTGAGGATGAGAGGAGAGAGGGAAAATTGTGTCACTGAGCCTTGTATTTCATCAACAATTGGTGCTGTGATCGTCTGCTTAAAAATGCATGAGCGTCTTTAAGCTGCCTGGACTCGGAGCCAAACGTTCCACTGAATTTAACACAGACTGCACTACAAAACCAGCTCATACACTGGTTGTATAGAACATCAGGGATCAGGTCTTTCTTGCTTTACGCTATAGAGCAGTGACTCCAACCTTTATTGTCAGGCTAACCCACACGGGCCTGTCAGATGAGCTCCATTCCCCTTCCTGATTTTTTTTTTTTTTTTTTAAATAGACGTGTTCATTTGGTTTCATCTTCAACTATTTCACACGGATCAAGATCAGTCCGGCAAACTTGCAGATCCTATTTATACTCCCATCTCAGGCTGTCCTCTTCTGTCACACCAACCCTTCTATGGGAAAACAGCATTTGCCTCAGTTGAGCTCTACCTTTTACTAAACACTTTCCTGATGACTTCAAGTACCAGTTCCAAGTCTTACCGAGTACAACATAATGTTTACTTTGTAGGTCAAGGTTACCACTTGTGTTCAGAATGACAATAAACAGGAATATGCTTTACCAGAGATGATTAATGGGCTACAAGCCAATAAGCATGCAGTGTTCATTGGCTTCTCAGATCTACCTCTCGCTGATGATGTCTACTTTCCAAAAGTTACAATGGAGATGTCTTCAAAAGCAGAGGGGACAAGACATCATGGTGGCTACCATCGTTTCCATTTCTTATTTTTAAATTTCTTTATTTATTTCTTATTGATCTTGTCTGTCATTCACTTTAGCCATGAGAGGTAATGCAGAAGGAGAAGTGTGCTGTATAGGCAAACACGGACATATATATTACATATAAAATAATAGGTCCTTCTGCTGTTACACCCACATAGCACTTGCTGAGACCATTTCACTAAAACTAAAAATGGAAACCTAAGGAGAGTCAAAGGCTCACTAACGTCAGAAGCACTCATACAGTGCGGATCATGTAAGAGCAATTTCGAGTTCATTTTCTGCACAAAAAAGGTTCATGCACCATACTCCAGAATTTTTAGCAATCATTCAGAATAGAAATTGATCTAAAAGTGAAGGTCAACCCAAAAGCATCATCTCCTTTCGATGGTTTGATACGTATAGTTTTATTATAGTTTTATAGTTTTTCTTCTTACTGTCCACACGCCATACTTTGAGAACCACTAGCCAAAACCAAAGTTTAAGACCAGCCAAAACAGGCCGACATTTTTCCAGAGTAACACACTAAAGCGTCACCAAAACATTAATTCTGATGTCTGATCGTCTCTCAGTGAGACTTGTAGTTAGATAAATTAAGGACATAACAACAAAATTAACAACATCTACATTCCTGTGAAAGTTTGACTCATAACAAAACAGTTTTCCTTTTCCTGAAGGCATTAAATTGTAAAAATGTCATTAAAAATTATGTGTGCCCATGTGTTTTGTAGCTTATTAAATGCCGCCCTTACTGCATGCAAGGTATTTCTTCTGTTTTGGCCTTTCCCATTTAATTTCCCCAGGGAAAGCCAATGCTATTGAACTGCACTGGGATGTATTGCTCTGTTACACAATTACTGTAAGTAGAATGACATTAAAGGTTCTAACTCATAAATATCTCTTTCCTTTAGGCCACTTCAGGCTGCTGACCGTGTGCATCGTCTATATAAAACAACTGCAGACACAAAAATCAGAAAGTTAAAAATTCACGAGTGCCTTCAGGAGCTCCGGGGTAAGTACATTTGGAATATCAAACATGCTTTTTCTACTGCAAACTCACATCTTTTTTTTTTTTTAAAGTTTCATTTAAAAAGAATGACAGGTTAATGATAACAGAATTAAAGCTTGAAGGAAGAAACCAAGATTTCAGCACATAAGCAGCAGCAGGAGCTCCGCTGGTTATAAATATATCAGGGACCTTAAATGCCTTACTCTTACACCAGAAGACAGCTTCATTCAAGTCACCGGGCTTGTTTTAATTTAAGAACGAGTTAACTTTTATTACTCCGCCTAATGTCACTTCCCCACTGGGTAATAAAATAATTGTCGTATAATATGCCACTGCCACTAATTCTCCCTTTTTCATGCTTCCTCCTCTTTCATATATACCTCTGACTCTGTATCAAACATTTGCCCATTTTCTCTTCCCCTCTATAGCCATTTTTTACCCCTCCTTTCCCCCTCTCCCCTCTGTATTCTGTCCTAATTGAAGGCTGAATAGAGTTTTATATTCTGGCAGCATCAGATGATGAAAGGCCTTTGATCACTGTTTACCCCCGCAGGTGGTACACAGCAGTAGCAACATGAGATACACTCGTATCTTTTTATGTTTTTTTCTCTCTCCTCCTGCATTTGTGTGTGCCTCGCCAGCCTTTTCTCTCCATCCCTCTCGTACACCACCTCGCAGTCAGCCAGAGGACGTGAAACCCGGAGTATATCCTGGACTGCAGACATGCACTTATTGTGATCTGCCGTTTGTAAAGTGGGCCGTAAATAGCGGAAGGATAGCGTTGCAACATCCTGTCCTGTGGCAGTTTGTTTCTGCAACAATTCCCACAAAGGCGGCGGTAAAAATCTCACCACACGGTAAAGCTGGGGTGATGAAACAGAGTGTTTGTTTCTTTGTATTTTTGCTTGTGGGCAAACAGGTCACGCTGGCATTTTCTTTGCCTGCAAAGTCAGAGATCGGGACCAGATAGCTGGTTCATCAGCTACAGACTTGAAGTCTTAGGTGGTTGTCAAATAATGTGTGATTCAGCGTTGTCGGCTTCTTGTTAGCGATGACATCCTGGAGTCAAAGAAGATGCCAGGGGAAGCATTTGACAGCTGGGATACAAACAGTAGATTCTGGGGGTATTTTTAGCCTTTATGTTTTTTAACAGAATGGTAGAGAGCAGACAGAAAAGCAGGAAGAGAGTGAGGGGGAATGACATGCAAGAAATGGTCCAGGGTGGACTCGACCCCAGGGCCCCCTGCCCCCATGGGTTCCCCAATCAACCAGGTGAGCTACAGTGGCACCCTGAAGGCTTGTTTTTATAGAATTTTTCAACTGCCTCCTCATTTAATCAGCTGAATATAATCATGCCAAAAATGCAGCACAAGGCAGGCACATCAGACTTTTATTGGCCTCTTAGATTTTATTGGCCTCCAAAACAAAACGAAAACAAAAACACAGTTGAGTTACACCATACAGCATAAATTTAACACTAACATAAATCTACTAATAACTAAAATTTTAAAATAAACTGGTTAATGACTCACCCTTAGATGCTGCAGGTATCTCTGCAAGAAACCATTTTCTTCACAGGTGAAGTGACTGGTTGCTGACCAACTGCCCCTAGATACTGTTTTTATACTGGCCCAGAATCCTGCCATTGTTTTGGGAGAAAACAACTTATGTACAAGAAACAATTATGATCCTTACACTGAAGGATAAAAGTATGTTATTTTATATTTAAAAAGATCTAAAAAGATCTAAAAAATTTTTTAACATAATAAGAGATTTGGATTTTTTTAAATAGTTGCTTAATGTAAATAATACTGGATATATATATATATATATCATATGAAAACTCTTCAGATCAGCCAGTAAAGTTTCAACAAACTCAAATCTATACTAAACTTTTTAAAAAAAAGTGATTTAAAGAATAAAAAAATAACATGCAGAGACCACCAAAAGGCGAGTGAAATTCGTAGATATTTTGTAAGTTCAGCAAAATAAAGTAAACCGAGATTGTTTTATGAACACAGACACTAATTTAGCATTAGAATTTATCTGTGTATGTACCATTTTACCCCCTCTCTTCAAAACCACAGACATTCTTCTGTACTAGAGACTGTTTGCATACATGGAGGCAATTTTCACCCATTCATATTTGTAAATCTTATCCATTAGTGCTCTTTTTTCACAGATTTATCAGTGAGTTCTCTCTCAAATGTTCTCATAGGTTACAATCAGTGTCATTTAAGGACAAATTAAATTAAAACTGCCATTCCAGATAACATAATAGCTATCTTGTGCAGATAATACAGGTTTGCCTTTTCTGTTTGCTCTTTGGTGAGCCTCAGACACAGAACATTTACATGCCGCTGGCCAGAAACATTAGAGGATAATTAGGGGTTACATATCCAGGGATTTTTCCAGGCTGAGAATTAGTCTTTGGGAGTAGACTACTCGGAAATATATATATATAGTTTATATATGAATAAATAAAAGCATAATTAAAAAACTAGTGATCATTTTGACCTTACTGTCCTTTGGCTCTGACTAACACCACTTTAGTGGTGCAGGAAAAAACCCCAGCATCTCGAATGGCATCATCTTACAGTACATATCTCCCACTACCTATTTCAACTATGATGCAGCTCTAAGTTGCAATGAATATTTTATAATAATATTTTTAATATTTTATCTAATCTCAACGTGGCTATCAGTCAGTTGTGGCATAATTAATAGAGTGTTCCAGGAAGACTGCAAATATTGTAGACATGTATGTATGGGCTTTGGGGTACATTAGGACTTCAGAAAGAGTGCGCAGGGATGGAGTGGGGTCATTGTGAGGTCAGGACAGAGGAGATAGAGTCTCGTTTCGCTGCTATGAGCACGACTGCAGCTCTGCTAAGGCTCTGCTTTATTGGCTGTGGGAACTATAGCGGGTTTATATAACTTTATGAGCTCTAATGCCAACTGTCTTGACAGCTAGATAATCCGAAAAATCTATAAATGCAACGCTGACCAACTGCCTGTCACAGATAACCAGGAAGTGGTTGGAGAAACATGTCACTGACTCACTTACAGATTGAGTGTCCAGCCGGCTGACTGACTAGCTAATTAAAGTAATGTCTTACAAACCAACCGGTGCGCTGACTACACAGACACACACAAAGCCGCTGTCTTTTTGACAGAGGAAGGGCTGTCATGCAGGCAGATGGGTGAGACATCTAAGAATAGATAAAAGGAGGGACAGCATTCTGGGAACACACACACTCGCACACACACACAGAGACAAAGTGTGACGAATGTCTGGCAGATAAGTTACACGTGCCTCATGCTGCCATAAACACACAATACCACAGATCCTCACATACACTCACACACTCACACACACGCTGGCTTTGATGTTCAACAGCATAATTTCTCAGCTCTTTCATATTGCCACATATGGTAATTCACTTCTTGGCATTGGCCACTTCAAAGCTATGTAAACCACCTTCTTACAAACCATCTCCCCTGACCGGCTAATTCCATTTCCTGCACATCATGGCTGATTCCACGAAGCAGAAAATTCACAGATTAACCATATCCTCATCCGATAAGGTCAAAGGTCAGAACAACCCAAGACACGCCACGTTAACCACCGCGCCGATCTGCCTTTGCCGTGTTGATAGAACAAGGCAGATTTATTTGGCGTAATTAAATATACCAGACTGTATTCTTCCAGTCCAAACATACGACCGACATACTGCGGTGGATTAGAAATACAATAAAGAAACAAACTGTTCTAACTTCAGATGTGACAAAGGAACATCATGCTAGGGAATAAGCGAAATTCCAGCAAAGAGTACCATATACACAATATAAGTTCTTCATTAGCTAAAAAAAAATGAAAAAAATGGCAGGTTTTCTAACCATCTGGCATTTTATTTCCACATTCTTCTTCTCTGAAATACTCGGTGCACAGTAGCAAACAGTGGCTGCAGTAACATGAGCCAAATTCTCTGCTTTGCAAACAAAAATAATCCAACTAGGGATTCCAGTGAGGCCATTTACAGTTTATGAGCACTGAATACAGCTACTGGAAGCAGCTATAAAGGGACAGGGTGGACATGGATGAAACAATGTTCACCTCTTACAAGGTCATTATTTGGTTCATCTTTTGTCATTCCACTTTCCTCCCAGAACTTTTACTCTCAATTCCAGTGTAATATTCCAATATACTCGGTATATATTAATCTCTGTACAAAGAAATCTGCATTTCTATATATGTAGAATATCTAGGCCAGAGTTTGGGTAAATCTTCTGGTTTCTAGTTGTGTTGCTCAATCAAGTTTGAGCCAGGTGTCTGATAATCATCACAAAAGAGCAATCACACTTGCCAAAATTTCATCTCAAAACCACCAACTACTATCTGTTGATGAATGGTTTTAGGGGTATTGGCATTTATAAAACACAAGATTACAAGTACTTACAAGTACTTGTCAGTTGTTCCTGTTGTATAAAATAACTGTATTAGTATATTAACCAGATGAAAACAGGGTAACTAATGCTTAATAACCTAATAAAACACAGTCAAATTGTTCCTATTTCTTTTTACATACAGAAATGTTGCATTTTTAAATTAGACAATCGCCAGGTCCTTGGACTAGACCACCTTATTTTGGTGTAGTATGGCAGACCACAGGTTATTACTTAATGAGAGCAGGAACTCCTTATTTTTGGCAAAAATTATGATCAGAATTACTCACAGACTATGGAAAATTGTGTATTTACTCAACTTAAAATGTTTACCAGTTAACGCGTTTTTAATTTAATAATAATTCAAGTGGAAAGAAGTTTATCAACACTGAACTTAAGCTTCCATTTATTCTCATTGTCATTTGTGGAAGGTTCAGATAATGGGCCCCATTGTCCGGCACAAATACAGTCTTTGTCTCACATTCAAATTGTTGGGATCTTATCACCTTTGCCAAGACAACAGCCAGCTGCTGTGCATCACTTAAAGCAGGCCAGTTCAATGGATCCTGAGAGATCTGGAGACAAAAAGCAGCAAGTAATAGTTCTTCCACAGGTTCTTCTATGGACCTGCTGGGTTTTACCTATCGAAGGCGGTTTTTTAGTCATCTCAGCTAGAGCTGAACTTAAAAGCGAGCAAGTTGGTCAATTTCACGGGCCTAGAGACGAGTCAGAAACCACTGGTCCCTAGGGAAAACGTTTATTCTCTGACCAGTTGTTGCTAGGTTAAAATGGTCCAAAAAAAAAAAATGGTGGTAACATCAAAAACCTCCCTGAGCTTTCTTTGGTCGCAATCAGATTATCACATTCGCCTTTATTTTCCACAGAAGACACCATTGCATTTGTAAACCTTCACTAACTGCAGTAGTGAAACCAAAAAATGGGCGATGAAAACCGGAAACTGAGGGCGTTCACCTTCAAAGTAAAAGTTAAGCGCTGCTATCTGCGAGCAACCAAAGCAAACGTAAGAAGGTTTTGGGTGCACCACTTTCACCCAGCGAGAGCAAGCAACCTCCCGCAAACACTCCCCAACCAATCTTTCCCTCGCAACCACTGGTTACCATGGGGTAAATGTTTTCATAATCACTGGAAGCCAAAAGTGTAACTTAAAATAGTTCCGATCAAGCTCTGAACTGTTTTACATAACACTAAATCTCAAATACTGACTCCTCCTCACATGCATACAGGCACAAAATGTCTAGAGAATCACTCAAAAAAAAAAAAAAGTACTACTTATGAACATGTGACTCGCTATATTTGACTCAGTTAAACACAACAAAATGGATCCATGTCGAGCAAATAATCAAACACCACCACTTCCTTGACTATCACATAATAATAACACAACTTCTGCCAAAAAAGACTTCTGCTGGCTGAACACGATTCTTCACATGACGTCATCTTTTCTTCCGGAGTCCATAAAGCAGACGATGGTTTGATATGTTCAGTGTACCAAACCCATCAATGCACCGGTTTACTGCTGCATTTTCTACTGAGGCAACACTTTTATCACAACAAACTACTCCTGCAGTCATAAAATTGGAAAAAGGCAAGCCAGCTGCGGCACTCCCCAGGAAACACAATCTCCTGGAAACCTCACTTAACCAAAGATGGTTTCCCCTTGGAACAGAGACTCTGTAAATGATGATACAATAAACACAAAGGAGTTGTGAGTCTCTGCTGTCTTTGCCTTAGACTGTTTAAAAAGATCATGCACACTCCAAACAACAACAACAACAAAAAATGGGTAATTATCATCCGTCGAATGGATTGTAATAGGATTATTATAATGTACCAGCCCTTTTTAAAATGAGATGAATTGCATTCCTCAAAAAAAAGGAACGGTTTATTCAACTGTAATGTGTTTACATGGGGCATATTTAATCTGACTGGGTCATTAATTACTGGGGCAATAAAAGGCTTACAGTAATTATCCTGCCCCCCCACCCTCCACCCAGGTTTAAAAGAAACTAATTTATCAAATGCAGCCATAATTTTTAATTTACATTTTTTATTCTTTGTGTTGACGAAGACCAAATGTCATTTACAACTTTAAATCTAATGTATTTCAATAGGAGGGGATGTATCACCATGGAAACCAAGAAAAAGAAGTGGCAATGGTGTGTTTTAACCCAAAAACATGATATTTTTCTAACCACAGTAGATTTTATTCCCTTAACCGATCAAAGTAGGTTTTATTGACTAAACCGAACCAAGCTGTTTTGTGACCTTCAATCTAACCAAGTAGTTTTTAATCTCTAAACTAAACAGAGTCATTTTTATTTGATGATTAAAATCTGCGAGTCAAAGTGAGGTCGACAGTGCAAGTTGCAAAATGACTCACTCAACCTCTCCTGCAAACCCTCCCACACTCAAAATGTGAACGCCATCGCCATCTGAAAGTCAAAAATATTAATTTGATGACACAAACCAGTACATACGAGCACAGAGTCACCAGATTAGAGGTTGTGACCCTTTCTTATCAATTTTCCCAAGCAAAGATTTAATAGTGCTGATGGTAAAAATTGTAAAAATGATACTTCACTTTATCACACTGCCCCAATTCAGACACAAACAAGTTAGTCGAACACAAACAAGCTGAAATGATTGATTTGACCCCCAACTGCAGATCATTTCCAGCAGACACATAAACACAAAGCCTAGACAGACAGACAGAAAGATAGACTGTGTGAACGTGTGGGCTTGGGATCTGGCCAGTTTTCACTATCAACTGCAGCTGCCAGTCACACTGGGGTGTCAGGATGCTGCTGGCATTCACACACACACACACACACACACACACAAATCAATACAGTTTCACTCCCTCCCCCTCCTCCACTCCGTTCCAGCACCACAGGGACATGCACACATTGTTGTGTATGTAAAATTGTTTTGATTCCTCACTGATGGGGATAAAATGCCCTGGCTTTTGTGCGCATATCAGTGCTGGGGCTGTCAACAGTAGCATGGTGAGCACAGCCTGGGACAAAGCAGGGTTATCATAACCATGACATGTGAGAATTTAGCTTTTCAGCTATGAGCTGAAGTATGCACCCCTCAGTCTGTGTTTATGTTTACAAGATTTAGCTAGCATGGGTGTAATTCTTGCAGCAGCTTTAGCCTTTAACGTGTAACTTAAGCACCAGGAGTGTGAAGTATAGGCGCAAAGACATAATAAATGCACAAACATATCCTTCTCTAACCAGAATCCTTCCCCAGCATCCTCCCAGCTATCCCACTCACCGATACGACGTCTGTTTTCTGAACGCCAGTCCCCTTAATTTCTCCTCCAGAGTCTCTTGCTCCATGTCAGGCAGGCTGCTGAACGTGTCGCTGCAGCAGCCCACGGCAGCCTCCTCCGAGCCGGCTCCGGACTCCGAGTCACCCCCGTCAGCTCCGAGAGAGGCCGGGCGCCCGCTTAAGCCCCCCGCCGCCGGGCTGGTGCGATCCTTCGCTTGGGGGTCCATGCTGGTCGCTCCTCGCGGTGTCACGCCACGCTGGACCCCCTCTCCTCCGGGTACTGAGGGGACGCCGATGCCGGCGGTGAAAAAGAGAGTCTAACTACTCCGGCGCGATAATAGAAAAAAACCCCGTAACGCTGTAAGCGGCTGTGTGGGATTTGACCGCTGACCGCTTTTATATATTGCAGCCGCCTGGACAACAGACCGAACTGCACTCACGAGCCCCCAGACGAAACTGGCAGTGAGCTACGTCAAGCTACGCACGCCAGGTAGGAAGTGGGAAAACTTACCTTCAAAATAAAAGCCCCCGAAAATCTTTTTTTAACGATACATTTTATGTGACATTTGATATTTAAAAAAATAATATTATAATAATTAATTAAAAATGAACCATCTTCTTTTTATGTCATAAAATAGTTATTTATACATAGAGCAGTAAGGTTTTTTTGCTTGTTTGTTTTTTTACTATAGTGTTGTGCCCGCTAATCTTTTTTTAAATTAGAGGTTTAATTAAGCTAGGTTTCCTTTTGCTTTCTTCTCCTACTTTTTAAATTTTGGACCAGTTTCCCCTTAAATAAGCCTGAAAATACCTAATAATTACATTTTACAACAAATGACAAACACAAAAATAATCTGAATAAAAAAAATCTGAGTTCTTGCACAAATTATAATTATGATTTAGAATCAATCCCTGCACTTATACTTTTTTACACATTAAGAAGCTCCATATTCCCATGCATTTTTTAACACAAGTTAAAGGCAGATTTAAAATTTCAGATGACAGAGTAATTTTTAAAGCTCAAAATATTTTAGACTACAATTTTATAACTAATATTAGTGGTTTAATTACAGTTTCTTCTTTAACATTAAATCAATTGAAACGTTAAGTACATATACGATATTAAATGGCTTCCACGATGTTCCTCATAGCCACAACTAACCAATTAATTAAAAAAAAAAATTATTTCGAAATACTAACACGGAAGTTATGTGTTTTATTCTTTGCGATATGACACAGGTTTAAAAACTGCAAAAGCGCGAGCTAATGTGAGGGCGGTGACAGTAAACACGTTCGGTGTGTGCAGACCTTGTCTGACTCCAACACCTATCCATCCATCCGTCCTTCTATCCATCCACATGGCCCATGGGGTGAGCAGCTTGGCAATGTGGGATACTCCCTCTCCTCCTCCTGCTTCTCTTTTCTGCAGCATCATCAGTGAGAAAGTAGGCCAGAGCGTAAGCATACATGCATCAACACATTCAGACTGCTAGTATCTCACTCTCAGAGTCTAGTCACACACACACACAGACACACACTCCATGATGTCAACATGCTGCCCTTCCCTCTTCATCATGCTTCTTTGCTTCCTACACGTTGCTGTCAGTCTCCCTTTGAAACATCAGGACACATCTGTCCCTTTTCACTCCACTGCACCGGACCATCAGGGAAATTACTGCTGACTTTAAACAACCTTTTTTTCATGTGTGCAAGAAAAAAAATCTCTCACTGTATATACACCTGATCACTCCGGTTCATAGTGTTATAGTGTCCGCTTAGTGCACAATAGGCTGTATTTGTCAACCTAAGGAAGAGACAAGATGATGAACAAGCAATGAACACTACACGAAAACTAATTGCATTATTAACCACAGGTGGCACGGGCCAGTAATTGATATGCAGGCCACACGACTGTACAGCTAAACTAATGACTACAGGTAATAAGCTTCATTAACATTAGTCTAATCATGTAAGAGTTATTAATTTTATCTACAATACTGCAGCCATACAGTCCAAAAAGCCTTACAAAAATTAAAAAGAACAAATAACTGCTTAATGGTAACCAAAAAAATAAGAACGATGGGCACAAATGGGCAAACTGACTTGTGTTGAAACTTAAACACAATACTATTAATTAAGATTTATATATAAACTTTGACCTGACAAATTGCCATTTACTAGCTATGCTGATTTCTTATCTGTTTTCTGATCATTCTGATAATTTTTGGAATAATACCACCAATGAGTTGTAGTTATGTGGTACTTTTGTTAAGTTGAAATATTTTCTTTAAAAAAACAGCAACATATAAGCAATTGCTTTTCCCTGAACCCTTTCTGTCTGAAATATAGTGGGGTTATTTTTTATTTAGTTGTTTATTTTATTTATCTATTATTATTTTTCATTGTTTTTGGAAAATACTGCTTGTTTTGCTATGATCAGACAGAAATAAAATAAATGAAATGAAATGAATTCACTGGAGAAAATGTCAAAAAGAGTTCCACAGACTCTGTCATATTGTATAAAAGGTCTCCTTTTTGAACTTTGATATCAAGTACAGTACTTAGTTGTGATTCCTTCTGAGTAAAGTTATTCTACAACAAATAATTAGCTGATTCTGAGGGGGTCTGATGAGAGCACCTGGCCACCTCAGGTACAACCTGGGCAACCTTGATTCATCCTAAAGGGCCAGTTCTGCTTACCAAAAGCGGCCCTCTGGGCAGCTTGCGTTCCACTCCCAGCTCCAAGCAAGCAAGCCATGCATTTTATAATTTAAAGTTTGAGATCAGATTGAAATCACTTCTAACCATTCACTTTACCAGATGAAACAGCGAGACTTGAGCGCCAGCTATCCCGACTCAACCAGCCACTACTTGTTCAGTTAGTCTTTTGCCCTTATACTTGGTTCTGAGGTGGCTAGAAATGTCATTTCATGGAAGAATCTCTGTGTGAGCAGATTCTTTAACTTTATAATGTCTACAAAATACCAGAGTGCACTTTTCTATGATAGTAAAAAGAAGGGCCATCATACTAATAACAAAAGAAAATATCCCTCACAAATCCAGTATATATGTGTAAGACTTCTAGTTTTAAATACTCGTATCGAGAACTTTGAGTGGTGTTCTCAGTACCTCCAGCTTTTTGGCTGCAGAGATGTCTTTCAAACAAAGCCTTCAGTTGATAAATGAGAAACTAGAAAAGTGGCTTGTTTACCGATCGGGTTCAGTCAGCAGTGAGTCTGCTTCTCTGGACTGTGTCTGTCTGATTTCCAGGGAAATCCTTAGAAATGAATGCTGCTGTGTGAAACGCATAAATCAGTGCTGCACTAAACTTTAAAGAAAACAGAAGAAGCTGTATTAACAATGGGCTCTGTTTTCAGGCTTTTGTTGTCTTGGCTGACGTCCTGTGCTAGATCCAGTCAGGATGGTCAGGTTTGTGGGGTGTCTCATTTTCAGCGACAGAAACTGTCAGTCTGTAGTTCTAGAGCAGAAAATTGCCTCCATCAAAACTATATGACAACATGAGTCAGCATATTCCTATACTTTTACCATTTTAACATGTATGACATCACTGTCACTCAGTAACTGTACATTTCGACCTGTGCACAAGCACCAATTACTGCAATTCCTCAAATGAGGCTCTCCTAAAGTGAGTCAATCCCCAATCCCCTCCATAAAAACAGTTCAGTGGGTGAGTTTGATTGGCATGTGTCATGGGCAGCTGTAGCTAAATCGTGCTGTTGGTGCTTGTTACTAAGCAACAATTGTTATGTAGGTCTGTCTGCCTGTTGCAAACATACAGTTTATGAACGAAGCTTACTAACCAAGTTTGCGAGATTTAACCAATCACTTAGCGTTCCAAGTCCAAAATATTTACACTGGAACTAATAATTCCAGTGGCTTTGAACTAATTGGCAAAGTTCAAAGCCAATGAGTGTCACAGTAGCTATTTCCATTTTTATACATATATATGTATATATATATATATATATCAGCTGAACTGAATCATCTAGACATTTTCCAGTAGTAAAAATGTTTGCGTCAGGATGTTGTCATTGGTTGATTACTATGACACTTCATCAGTGAGTTGCTTTAGTTTGGTAAGTGCAGCTTGTTTGGTCCGACAGAGGCAATGATTACAGGAAGAAGGAAATTTAAAGCACTTCTAATGTCGTATTGACCACTCAGAACACTTAATTCTGTGAGCTTCATTCATCTAGTTACACAAACTTCATATCACTCTGGTGCGTGGATGCATACGGGAAGAGCCTGGGACTGATCCACCAACGTACCTCATGAAACCAGGCCTGATCATCACACAGGTGATGACAATCAGCAAACGAACCTTCAAAGTAAAACAAGAATTAACCGAGGGAGTCGTGATACAGATGTATATGTTCCTAATACCTTACAGGAAATAAGAAACAGTAAATGGTCTAGCACCTTTCTACTTCAAGTTTCATTTCCACACAGTGCTTTTATCCATGCTTGAGGGGTTTCTAACAGTCATACAGATGCATCGCGTAGCAGAAGGATGTCTCAGCACACAGGCTGAAGAGTCAGGAATCAAGTCAGGAACCTTCTAATTGGTAGATAACAACTCCACTACCTGAGCCACAGCTACTTGTGAGACAAGGAGATAAGTATGAGACAAGTAAAGATGAGAGACGGAGAAACACATAGAGAAACACTGAAGGAACTGAACACACAAGAAATAAATAGAAACTGAAGTTAAATAAAGGCCAAAGAAACTAGCATTAGAATAGAAAACCATCCAAACAGGCATCTGAAACTCCATAAATTTAATAATAAAAAGCAAAACTTAAAGAAACATGACCAAAAGTATCAATAAATGCTGATTTGCATAGTATCTGATATAATTAGGACTCAGAGTTTTTACATACTATCCTACATATTAAAAGAACCTGCCTATTATTGTGAAGGCCTGGACACAGACATCTGGGCGTGTCTTGAGGCACAGTAACAACAGATCCTTTGGGTCAGACGGGTCGTGGAGTTTGTTCCACTGCATCCTGTGAATGCTCAGTTGGATTGGTATCTGGGGAGTTTCAGTCGAGATGAATGCCCTGAGAGGCTTTGGGGTTTAGTGCACTGTCCTCCTGGGGGAATGCCGCTGCTATGTATAGGTGTGCTTTGTGTGCAACAATGCCAAGGTGGGTGGATACGTATCAAATTAACCTCAGCATGAATGTCAGGGCCTAAGGTATCCCAACAGATGACCGGTGTTACTGACAGCTGTTATCATTGTCAGTGGGTGTAATGTTGATCACTTGTTTGGGGTTTTTCCCCCTCCGTGCAGGGTTTGGCTTTCACGCAACACTCCAGGAGTGAAATTCACTTTTAAACTTGATGAGCGCTCTCGCATCAGGACTTGAAGGCGAAAACAATGCAGCAGCTTTCTCTGTGAGCCCCGATGAAAGGATTTTTCATCCATAATTAACGAGTAGAGCGGCTGGAAACTTCTGCAATACTCAATCAAAGTGTGAAATCAGACCGCAGCTCCTTGTAGTTTGCACTAACTCTCTGCCACTAGCGTTTCATCAGATACAGTATTTCTGAGTCTGCTCTGATGTTTATATTGGTTTTATGGCAGCATGATTCACCGTTGGTGGAGTGTTTAGTGGGATTCATTGTGGCTGCGTTGCTGTGAGACTAGAATGGTATGAGGCTGTGGGACTGCGTATTGTCTTGGGACTGTCAGAGCAATTCACACTACTCATTATGAGGCACTGCTGCTAATCTATTTCAGGATCTTTGTCATGATGGAGAAGATAAAATCTCCCCTATTGGCCAGCGTGTTAACCACCAGGCTCATTTGTGTCCTAATAGAGTTTATGTCTAACGTAAATCAAAACACGCTTTGAAGCTTTGACATTAGCAAGAAATTATGGTCATCAGCTTAGCTTTAATGTCTTTAATGTACTTATTGATATTACATAACCTACAGTTTATGCTGTTTGTTTAAAATACAAAAAAATGATCGCAAAAGATTAATGGAAACAAACAAACAAAAAAAACAAAAGCTCATTTGTGCAGATGTAGCTGTGACAGTTTGGGTTTTATTAGCACTGCATCTTTACTCAGTGAGAAAATAATTCACAGTAATTACCAAACATAAAAATCTAAATTTAAAAATTAAAGGCTGTTTTAAGCTTTAGCATTAAATGAATGTCTTTTCCCACAGACCTTCATGGATCTGTGTTGATCAAGTTTATTTTAAACAAATGGCCTTTACTTAATAGAGTAAAGCCCTTGATTTTATGTATTTAAATATCTGGATTTATACTTTTTAAAAATATTTGTGGGTTTTTTCCAGACAGTGCCAAACTGTTTTGAGACTTTTAGAGAGTGAAATATCCATATTGGTACATAAGCCAGAATTCTTCATGTTGTTGGCTACAGAGGTTTTAGGACAAGGCTAAATTGACCTGCAGACAAGCTGCTGCTTGTTTGTGGGTCGATCAGCCTTCAGTTTTATCTTCACTAACTGAAAAGCTGCTCTGCTGGTTTGAGGTCAGGTCACTGATTTGTCAGTTGAAGAATATCTCATTTCTTTGCCTCGAGAAACTCTTGGGTTGTTTTTGCAGTTTGCTTCGGGTCATTGTCCATTTGCACTGTGAAACTGCAGCCAATCAGTTTGCAGGGTTTGCCTGAATTTGAGCAGCGAGTACAGCTCTGTACACCTCAAGGTTCAACATGCTGCTGCTATCAGCTGTCGCATCATCAATAAACTCTAACAGCCTGTCTTCACTGGCATCCATACACGCCCACGTCATAACACTCCGCCATGTTTGACAGATGATGTGCTTCAGATCATGAGCTTTTCTCCACCCATCATCCTGGTACAAGTTCATCTCAGCTTCATCCGTTCAAAGGATGTTTTTAAGAACTATTCCAGCTCCTGTACATGGTTTCTTTTAAAGTCTGACCTTCTTGTACTTGAGTCTAACCAGTGGTTTACACCTTGTTGTAAACGCTCACACCTACGTCCTTGAGCGTGTTTCTGATTTGGTTATATTGATTTGTAAAGTTAGTTTCCTTAACCATAAACATTTTTTTGCATCGTGCACTCTAGTTTTATTCTGTTGTCTTTTGGTGTTGCTGAGCTGCCCAGTGCATTCCTTGTTTTTAAGAATGAACCAGATTGCTGCTTGATTGTTTGGCTACTCCTTCAGTCTCCTTCATGTGCACTGACATCTCATTGGACCTCATGTTTAAAAAATAACAATCAAAAGTCATAAAACGCAAATGCAACACTTTGAAACAGCTTCAGATGGAACAAATATTTCATTTGCCATAAAATAACAGGGGGACAGGCCTCACCTGGTCACGAAACTGCTTGTCAGTCAACTGTTCAATTATTTTTCAGCGTTTGACATGACTATGTATAAAAATGATTGTCATTCCTAAACAATTAATGTAAAAAATTTGGTTCAGATTGAATTAAAACTGAATGTCTGCACTTTATTAAAATTTTGATTATTTAATTGAAAATTCCTGGTGGTGGTGGACAGAAAAATCTTATTAAAACTGTATTTTTGTGCAACTTACTATGGACCCAAATAAGTCATGGTACCTTTTTTAATTACCCCATCCATTCATTACTTTCTGTTTTATAAGTCAACTTCATTAAATCATTAAATATTGTACAGCATACAGTAAATACTGAGTAAGTTACTGGCGATAGCCCAGAATTAGCATCAGCGTCAGTCAACCAATATGTTAGTCTGGTTCTAGATTGGGTAATACTGCTGTGATCAAACTGGTTGAGGTGGTACAGTATATTTATACCATGCAAACACTTATCACAGCACACTTTCTGCAAGATAGGTAAAACACAATGACTCTTGACTTAAAGGGATGACACCAGGACATCAGAGACTGAAAAAGAATGAATAAATGAACACACAAACTCGTGAATATGATGCTTTTACTAAGGAAAATACTTTATTTGTTTGAAAGCATGAAGACAGAAAGGCTGGTTTTACACAGAAGCAGCGAGGAAATTCAATTTTATTTGGAAAAAAGTTTTCTGGCGTAACAAAAGGGCAGTGTGCTCATCTCGAGTCTCTGATGATCTTTCTGTTCCTAACATTTACAAGCCTGGCAGTGAGAAATGTGTAAAGAGTCTCATTGAAAGCTGACAAATCCATTTCTTGATATTGACAAAGCTTCAAATACAAATTTTGGCTTTACAGTCTGTAGATTTGGTCAAAAACTGTTGTTTTTAATCCTGAGCTGTAAACTACCACGAGTTCTGGGGTTAACTTGAATTTAAAGAGCTTCTGTTACTGATTGGTATCATACAGCTGACGGCAGCAAAGCTCAGACATTTAAAACCCATCTGTAACACACTTGAGGTGGACAGTTAAGACATTTTAAATTCACTGTGATCAGGAATTAAGCTAAACAGAAAGTCAGGACAAAGCCTGCGGCTAAGACGTCTTACGTTCATAATTTATCAACAGCACAGAGCCCAAAATAGAGTCAGAGTGAATAATGGATTGGTTCACAAACTACAGATCCCAGACACATTTAGACGTTCTCATTTATTAACAACTCATATTTACAAAAATAGAAACTTTTTTTCCCATTTCTCGAAAGAAATATTTTTGGCAAATGCTGTAAAATAGCTGTAAAAGACTCCTGGAGCTGACAGTTGAAGTGTGCAAGGCAAAAGTGTTGCAGGATTTAAGATAAAAACAAAAAAACATGATTCAGAAACTGAATCCGTGGTTTCATCATACTTTTAAATGCCCAATCACATACTGTTGTTTTTTCTATTTCAATCTGATTTTACACCAAGAGTCTGATGAGATCGATGCCACTCATAGCCACTTTCAGATGAGCTAAACTTTTCAAAGTATGCTAAAACCTCACTAGACAATGCTCAGTGCCAGAATGAGGCCAGCAGTGCCTAAACAGTAAAAATGAAGCAGTTAGCTTAGCTCAAGCTCAATATTAATCATGCAGGTATGACAGTGGTATCAATCATCTCAGCTAGCTCTTTGCATTTTGTGGTCAAATGGGCAAACGTGACCTATAAAGGAACAAAAATAATTTTGCAGGAAACCACATCTCAAATATCAGCTTCTGACCGGCACACGGTGACTGTCGTACAAAAGGAACCGAAGACCAGCTAACGGGGTCCCCACGTGCCAAATATGAATGAGAATAACCCACTTCAGGTTGCGTTTTAACATTTCAGTCAGTATTTCCTTGAGGAAATAGAAAGATGTGAGTGCAGATTGAATTTTTTGTTTTAACCCAGTTACAAATCTTTACCAATGAGTGCAGGAACCCCAAGCTAGGCCCTCGAAAAGGAAAAAAAAGAACAATATATAAAAAGAGTACAATAAAAATAAAAAGACAAAACACAGTATGAACACAAACAAGTATAAAAATGGGCTGTACGCATTACTGGAATGAAATAAAAACATTTAATAGCAATAAAGAGCAATAAATTTTGAAAAAAAACATCAACAAAAGTGTCTATAAATATAAAAGGTTCTCATCAGTGTCCTGTAAAAAGCCTCACATGTCATATTTTAATATAATTACCCCTCGAATAAATGCCACACTCTCTTTGAAATTCTCTAAGTGTGATTTTTAAACACAGTGTCTCGAGCCGGATCAATTAAAACAACTACAACTGGTAAGTTGACTCGTGAAAAACTATTCAGTGCAACTTTAGTTCAGAAATTAAGGCAACCAGTGCCCCTCTACTCTTTTATTATTCCTACCATTACAGTGTATCTGATTAAGCAGAGATGGCATTAAAAAGAATGACCTTAAAATATCAGCAGTGGAAGCTTCTACATGAGGTTTGCTCCAGGACACTGAACCATGCTCCAGAGAGGGGTCAAAGGTCATCGTGGGGAGTAAAGGAGGAAGGATTGGGGTTTTTTGGTGTGAATTTAAATCTCAGGAAGTCTCGTTGACTGTTCTCTCCAGCTCTATCACTTTACTTCTGCTCTCGTTCGTCCTCTGCTCCAGAGACCTGAGAGACACAGCACAACTGGATGAGATTCAGTTCACTACAATAAAGTCTTTTCTGTGTCAGGCTCAAAGGAAGCCAACATAAAAGACGCCAAAACTCTGCTGCACTTCAGCAAACGCTTAACCATCCAAACATACAAAGATGGACTATAACTAAGGCGGATGGGAGCCCCCGCAACAACAAACAAAAATGTCAATTTGAACTTATATAGCACATTTCATTCTACCAAAACTCAATGTGCTTAACAGAAAATAAACCTGTGTAGGTTTTCAATGCCTTAAAGCAGTGAAAGCAGCACAATAATACATGAAAACACACACACACAGGTATTGAGTGTAGGTCTTTGTGAGCAGAAAGGCTCTGAGTCTGCTTTTGAATGTCAGCACAGATGTAATTGATCTCAGGTCAGCAGGCAGCTTGTTCCAAAGAAGAGGACCACAGTCACTGAAGGCCCCCTCAGCACACTTGGGTCTGATTCTAGGAACACTGAAAAGATCTGCACCTGATGACCTGAGGTGTCTGACTGGGTTATAAACAGCGCGGAGAGGAAGGCCACACAACACAACCACACCGCTGGATTCAGACTTCTCCACTAAACTAAGATTAGTAAACAAAACTACAATAACCAAAACCCAACCTAAATAATATTTAATGAACCAAAACTGGGTTAGCAGCAGAGGACTAATGACCTGGCTTTATATGCACGCAGGTTAGCACTCTGCAGCCAAACATCGATCCGCCCACCACTATTCAACAGTCTGACATAGAGGCTGATGTCAGTTTTAACTTATATAGCACATTTCATTCTACCTAAACTCAATGTGCTTAAGTCTTGTAGGCTCACCATACAAGACTGAAGATTTGTGATTAAAACAAGACTCCCAGTGTGCTCAGAGGAGGTAGTGTTAGTTATTACAGGTCATGGTTATCTGCGTTTACACGAGCATCATAATTAAAATTGTATCTATGGTAAATCTGTGAGAAAAGTGAGGTTTTAATCTTATCGAGAAAGTTAAAGTGGGTGAAATCTTTCCTTTGATTGAGTTCAGGTATTCTGTTTACTCCCAGTACCATCATCATTATCATCATCAGAGTATTCCTCATCGTGCTGTGTGTTTACCTGTGCAGGTCAAGGAGCAGGTTTTTTGACGTCTGTGTGTCGTTGCTTTTATTCCTGAAAGGTGGGTGTGTTTCCATCCTGGTGGGTTCAACCCCGAGTTTCTGCTGCTCTGAGCGACGCCACGCTGCCATCACGACGGCTGGCGTGTCCTCCCATTGGTCAGGATATTCACCGCCCAGGCCGAGGAGGTGCGGCTGTTCATCTTCGAAAGTCGATAACAGACTCCTCGACTTAACTGAAAGTTGGGGAAAAGCGCTTATTAGTGCCTAATTTTTGTGAGAAGAAAGTATGACTGTGTGGTGTCAGGAAAATCATTTTTAAAGTTCCGCACTCACTCACACACCAGCCCACACACACTTTGCAACTGTGTAGCACCACATGTTATTGTCTGCCTGGTGAAAAGACCGTGCAGCCTGTGGGTTTGTGTGTGTAAGTGTGTGTGTGTGCGTGTGGGCAGGATGGGAGAGGAAACTGAAATTGATTGTTAAGAAAATTATATCTGGTTTCTCTTACAAAAGAAAAAGTGCGTGCATGTGGGAGGAAGCAGAGAGGATGCAGTGAAAGGTCAACGCCACTAATCAGTCTCTGTAGCTGTAGGAGGCATCTGATTAGCAGCAATGTTATAATGGACCACCAAAGTTTAATAGCTGGGAACTAATGATTCATTACAATGGAAACAGCAGGGCAGGTCACTTAAGCTGAAAACTCCAGGAAAGGTGACTCGAACTGTGGGTGTGTGTCCACTTCCAAAAATGTGGGACGCTCTGGTCGCCCGTCTCAGCTCCACACGCATGAATATACGGTTTCATACGGAAAATGTAAACATTTTTGTGTAATCAAAGTATCAGCATAACCGTGCTGATACTTTGTCTCGAATTGAGAGGCGTTGGACAAATTGTATGTTTTTGATGGAAGCAGGAAAAAGTCGGGAACACAAAATGCCATCAACTTTTCTAAACTCCATCTAAGTTCATCTATCTGCACTGCCAGCAAAAAGCTGTTTAGCAAACATCTTTGAAAAACATCTGGGGTATTTATTTGTGTCCATATTTTGCTGTTTTGTTCAGTTTTATTTTGTTTTCGTGGAGAAAACCCGACTATGTCAAGTACAATATATTCATACTTTCCTCTGATATTTACATTACTATTTAACCGTCCCAACAATACTATATTTTTGCATTTACTTTTGGCATAATTAAAGCAAAGCTGTTCATCTGCTTTGCTAAATCACGCTGTAACTACGCCGAGTAAGGTGTATTAAACATGTGTATAGAGTGTGGGTTGGTGAGTGTGACTACCTGTAGCTGTGTAGGACTCTTTGACATCCAGCTGTTTGGAAGCGAGGCCTGTTTCAGTGATGGTGGAGCGTGGCGTGAAGCTGCTGGGATAAAAACTCCCCAAAAACAGCGCGAAACACAGCACAACCACCTACAGAGAGACAAACACAAAGAGAAGAAGAAGAAGGAGAAGGGTGGAGAGAGGAGAGGGAGGGAGAGGTAAATAAATTATGAATCACACATAATGCTACGCTGCTAATGAATGATGGGAGCAGATGTTTCTAATTCAATATTTTAATCAATGTTTCATCAGCACAATCTCTGTTAATACACACACACGCACACACACGTGTACCATTAAGCATGATGATGTCTGGGTGCCAACCATCCTGCAGGACTTGGAAACTTTTCCTGCCACGGCTGCCTGGAGAGACTGCAGCTGCTGCAGGAGAGACCTGAGGAGAAACACACACACAGGTTACACACACACACCTGAGTGCATTGTGCATGCTTTTTTCACCATATAGACAATATGCATTTAATGTATCGTGTAAAGAGAGTGCAAACCATTACAGCTTAGCACAATAAAACACCTGCCTCACTTTACATTTCCTCCGGCTCTTATTTGAATTCTGTGACCACAAACACACTGACTCCTGGCTTAGAGTTGTTTGTGGGTCTGTGATCTGTGTGTCAACGCTGAAGACTGCCTCGAACAGTTTCTCAGTTTTGTCAAAGTGCTGGAAACGGCATTCGCACCACGGGACACCAAAGTATGAGCCCAGTTTCTAAAGCCTCTCTTTACATAGTGCTAAGAGGGTTAGCCATAGAAAAAAAACAACAACTACACAATGTGTCTAAGCTAGAACTCGTGACCAGAAACCAACAATAGAGCTAAAAACACACAATATAATACCCGACATGGCTAACCCAGTTAACCTCGTTCCTTTAAATCTGTTGGTTTTCTATGATTATTTTTAAATTTCCTACCTTGATGTTTTTTCTCAGCTGTTTCTGTCTCCACATTCAGTGTAAGTGTAACTGAATGTAAGTGTGAAATGAAAGCAAACAGCTTAGAACGCACTGACATGACACGATACGTGAGATATTTTTAAAAGAAAGCTTAAAATTTCATTTCTCAGAGGAGAAAGGATCAGCTTATCATTTCAGACATACGATGTCTATCCATTGAACTGCCTTTCTCCCTATTTTTTTTTTTACTTTTGTTTCTTTATTAATTTTTTAACATGCAAAGACATTGTTAGTTGTTATGTGTGTGCTGATTTGTTCTGTTTTGTTTAGAAAAACAAAAAACATTGTTGTAAACTGAACAGGTTTGCAGACTCTCTTCTGTACTGCCATCTCCAGGACTGAAAAATGAAGCCACTGTGGAAGCATCAGAAAGCTGCAGTTCCTCATCTGGCCACTTGAGGCCGACCTCCAAAGTGAGTCAGATCCCATTAAAATGTCCAACTTTACAGTAGAAATAGGCATGTTTTACACTTTGGGGTTCGATTGACAGTCTCCCTCCCCCACCCCCACACCCCATTCATAACCCCCACTATAAGTGCATGGTGGGGTTTTTATTTTTTAAATATTATTTATCCAGATATTGGCTGCTGTGATTGACAGATAGGGGGAGCTGTAGTTGTGTACCGGGCCTCATATTTGCTAATCGGAGTTGCTTAACTGTACCATTCTTCTTTGTTTGTGCTGTTCGAGCTTTTTTGAAGGAATTGCCTTAATGGCACTAAAAACAACAAGGTGGCAAGTTTCAAAATACGGAGACTTCATGGTGGCTTCCATCTTTTATATACAGTCTATAAAAGTTGTGCAAACTGATTGAATTGTGCGTCCACAAATTCTGCATGTTAATGTGAATGACACTGCAGTTAATGACATCAGCATCCTTATTATAAAATCCAGAATTTGCACTTTAGTGAAGAATCTGCTGTTTATTTTTGCACAAGTCAAACATTTTTCTGAAATTTTGCTTTCTCGTTTGCTTCATTAAATAAGGAACTAAGCTTAACAACAACATAAGCTGGCTGTCCAGGTGTCCCAGAATAAAAAACACACACACACCACGCATGCAACTGGTTCATTAAGTTTTTGACACTGACAGCAAAGCCCACTTTAACCACTGAGTGCAAAACAAGCCCCAGAACAGCTGTGTTCCAGGCAGCTATACTTAACACAGTGCACTCATTGGGTGCACGCACGGTTCATCCATGCATAACGAGAGCAAACAGCGCTGTCTATCCGATACAGGGTGAGCTTTTCACATTAAAATAGCCTCATGATTATGCATGGATGCAAAATTGCAGCTGAACACATCCACGGGGAGCTTTTGATTCAGCTCTATTTGCAAATAATAAAACTGAGTCAGTGTTTCCCCACTCATTCTCCGTGCTTTTCTCAGCTGCACTGCGTGAAATAAAAACAGATGCCTTTAGAGATTCACAAAGACAGAGGGAGAGGGAAAAAAAGCCAAATCCCCAAGGATGTGTTAAATCCAGCATGCGCCCAGGGAGGGACAATTTTAGGTGTGAACCCCTCCTCCCTCATGACTTTCCTGGTGTTTTGATTGTCACCATCCCAGAGTCTTTATGACACACTTGTCATCGCCTCTGTCGCTCACTCATCTGTGTCGCCACTGACAGAGGCTGAATCTGCCCAAAAAAACTGGACTACCACCTCAGTTATCCTTTTGTTTTTGTGCTCGCGCTCTCCTATTCAGAAAAAGTCCTGCTTCGTGCTTCGTGAAGACAGTTTACTTACCTACCTTAGGCCAAAAGAGGAGGGAGAATTTGATCTTTGACCAATAGGGGCAATTTAAAAGCATCTTGTGGGAAATAATTAACTTCTATGTGGTAATTTTATATTTTTATGTAGTTTCAGAAGTTAAGGGTCTAAAACGGATCCATTACTGTGCATTAAATCAATCCTATATGAGGTTAAGACTGTGAGTCCGTGTGTGCTGCTCTTACTTGTTTGTACACTCCAGAGTCTCCACTTTCCTGCGCAGCTCGCTGTTTTCGTTGGAGCAGGTCTCCACCCTGTGGTCAGACAGCAGTACTGCAGGGTCAGTGACTGAACACCGTTCATTCATCAGCACCATTTTCTGCCTGTTCTGATTCTAGTATGATTTATTTGTAGTTTAAGAACAGCTGCTTTCACTCTGCACACCTCAGTAATGCCGAGATTCAGCCTGAGCATGTTTGAATGTGGATACGTTAGATGACCTAACATGTTTTTAAAAGGGGACACTAAAGTTTAAAGAAGAAGGACTTACTTCTTCTCCAGAGCATCCATGTACTCCTTCTTCTTCCTGCGACTCTCTTGAGCTGAAATCTGAGAGATGGAGAAGGAAACAGAATCAGAAAAAGTAGAAAAATCAGAAATTTGCCTTACATGATTGAGTTTAACAGGTATCGGGATTCTTCACAAATATTTTCTTGGTTTTTTCTTGGGGTTTTTTTTTTTAACTATTTTGTTCTAACTTGCAGTAAACATATTCCTAGTCTTTTAGACTCTTGTGATCACGGATGCTTGCTCAGATCATCCAAAACACAAACTGTGCCTTAAAACAAAAAAAGTCCTACATCTAATTATTTACACCTGCATGTGTAACTGCAGATATAAATGTAGTAAATGTCAGTTTAGTCTGGAATCAGCACCTTGTTCTTGATCTTCCTGCGGATCTTCTTAAGTGCCTTCTCCTCAGCTTTGGTGAGCGGGAGTTTGGTGGGAACAGGGTAACCTTCGGCCACCAGCGTGCGGCGCTCTTCCTCGGTCAGGATCAGTGGCCCAGAACCTTGCAGTTTCTACAGGAAACAACAGATAATCAAAAATAATGTTGTTTAAAACTTTGTAAAGAGGGAGGATGTCTAAAAAAATTGCTTGTGAATTTTACACTATAATTTCTTTTTTGGCACGAGAGTCTGTACGTATACATTAGGTTGTAGAAGGGATGTGACAGGAGTGGACAAGGTGGAAAATCCGGTATTTTCTACATGTGATATTCATGGATTGCAGAGCAAAAACATCAGGAAAATTATGCAAATAAAATCAGTTATTTTAATTACATCAGCTGAAAACTTGTTACTCTGCTATTCTGCTCTCTTTGAGGTTTGATGGGCTTTTTAAATTTTCTTTAATCTTACGTGAGGAGCGGTGAGCAGAGGCGAGTTGGAGAGGGAGGACGAAGCGCCTCGTGGTGACACTTTCAGGCCAGCCTGGGATGGAGGGGGGCTGGTGGGGGATGTGGGGCAGGAGAGGCCAGGCGGGGCGTGGACAGGGCTTTGGCTGCCCTCCGAGTCACTGCCGTGGGAGCTCGGGGGAGTGGGAGGCATCTGTAGAGACTCCAGACCTAAAACACAGTGGCTGGATTGTCAGCTATTCATTCAGTCTCAGAGAAAACAGAGAAAAATTATAAAAATGAAAATTTAGCATTTTTGATGCTCAGGGGTTTTCAAACTCAACTGTGAGGTATTTTAAAAAATCGCCAGCAGGGGTCCTCGTAGCACACCATTACAGAAGTGCGACAAGTGGAAGGAGAGGACAGGAAAGAACTGACCTTTTGGTGAGAGATTGAGGAACTGGTCCACTTCATGAGGCTCCAGTTTAATTTTAGGGCTGATGTTCTCCTCCTTTATCTTCAAACAGAGGAAAAGAGAAACAGCAGGTGTTAAAATGTTACAAACATTAAAAAAAGAAGAAAAGAGCACAAATATCTGATTTAATCATCGTTTCTCACCTTGATGGCTTTGCTCTGGTTCACTGTGATCTGAACCGAGGTGGCAGCAGGGGCCAGGGCCGAACCCTCGGAGGTTTGGGGCCCCTCACTGGTGGCCAGAGAGAGGGAAAGCGTGGGGAGCAGGGAGGGAGTCTCACACAGGAGCCCCTCAATGGCTTCCTCCTGCTCCATAGGCCACTCAGCTGAATCGCCATCGGACTCTGCTGCAGAGGAGGCAAAGCGTGCTCCTGTTAGTGCTCTTTACCAATGAGATTAGATTAGATTAAAGCTTATCTACCACTGCACACAATAATACCAACACTTAAACATCGTGCAAACAGTGATACAGCAGCTCCATAAATATTACGGTAACGGCTAACACATAGTGGTTTATAGAGCATTAATGCTTCATTAGCAATCTTAACTTTTGAGTTTTAACTTTTGTTTACAGTCCTTTCACAATAAAAGCTATAAAAGCCTTGATAAAGCAGATTTAGTGGTAAGATGCTGTTTGACTGTTTTCTGTCTTTTGTTCTTTCTTCTTCTGATTCTGGTCTGATTCTCAGTGTGATGATGTGAGAATCAAAGCAGGGATTTTACATCACGACCCACATTTTTTGAGTTTAAGTGGGGCAGACCAGTGAGACTCCACTTTCTCCCAGTGAAGTTCATTTTAACTACACTTTCAATCCCGGTGATATGATTTGTATCAAAAAATAAAAAGTCTTTAAAACCAACAGCTGTGATTAATAATCACTGTGAGCTTGAGGACAAGCACCCCGGTGCTTTTTATTGGTCATCCTTTAAAGCCCCGATCATTGTGTTGGCATCTCACCTGCTTCGCTGCCGTGCTCTCCGGTCAGGTGTGACAGGGGTGACTGGGGTCGGCTGTCGCCGCACAGCGAGTAGCTGTGCTCGGCGGTGATGTGGGGCGGAAGAGGGGAAGACGGGGACAGGTCGGCGCCGTCGTCTCCCTCCATGGACTCCACCGAGTCTCTCCCCCCGGACAGGAAGGGGTCGCTGAGCAGCTGACCGAGCAAAGCATCCTGGGAGAGGTCGTCCAGCAGCTCGGAGAAGTGCTGCAGGGAGGAGAAATAAAGCACTATGAATTTTCAGAGGATGTTTAATTTGAGCTCCTGTCACAGACATGCAGGAGGAATCAGACAGATAATTACATAAAGCCACATCGTCGGGAGCCTACGACCGTCAGTCTGTAATTACAGACTATTAAACTGTTTATTGGCACCTTGCCTCGATGTTTCCCTCAGCTCTCCCTCGGAGAAGACTAAAGCAGCCAATCAAATACTCAAACCTCTCCCCCACTAATCACAGCTTCTCTTTCAGTGTGTGTTTGATTCTCAGTGTGGTGACACATTTACCAAACACATACAGAAGTTTGGAGACAAGCCCTCTTCCTCCCGGCCTTTGATCCCCCATCATCACATTCCTTATCTCCTAAGCAGGTGAGCATGTGTAGATCTCCCCCCTGTGATTGGCTGTTATGACTGACATAAACAAAAGGCAGCCAAAGCAAAGTATGCTGGAGATTAGGCGATAACATAGTGAGATAAATCGCCTACATACACCCGGCCTTCCTCTGCTCCTCTCAGCATGCATAAAACATGCAGACTAGACCTCCAGGTTTGATGTTTTGGTCCCCAAAACAAAGGAAAACAGAACATCGATGTCTTATCCTGTCAGATAAACCCAAACATACTCAGTTTAAAGAAATAAATAGCAGATAAAACCATTAAGTCCTCACTTCGCAGTCGCTATTATACAACAAATGTTGTATAATGTTTCTAGAAAAACTTGAATTACAGCCACACACCTACATGCTTCCACCAACCAGTTTATATCTGGTCTGTCCAGAAACACTACATGTACATGTATGAAGGGATAATTGAAGGAATTTAACAGAAATGGAAGTGTACAAAAGTTCAAATATGGACGTCGATGCCAAGAAGCCACAAACTTTAAAAGGTGGACATCAAACATTAGTGTCACCGGTTCAAAAGTGAAATAGAATCACAATGTTCTGTTCTGAAGTTATTACACCATGTAGTTAAGGTGTTTTTGCAGAACATTTACAGAACGTTATGACGTCGTTCGTGTCTGAGTCGGTGCCAGGATTCAGAAAACATAATTCCTCCTGCTACAGCAGTCGCCAGCATGGAGGCAGTTATCGTTTCAGCCAACCTTGGCCTAGGGCACTTTTTTTTTTTTGTACCTGCCCAGATAAACGGTGAAATAAGATAAAACTGCATTACTTTTATTCAATATAAAATAAAGTAACTGGTAATAAAGTTACTGTAAGTCTGTTTGAATATAGTCTACCCTTGGTGCCTCTGTTTTGTTCTGCACTGAGCTCGACTGGAAAAGCTCCCTTCTCCTCTCAGTTCTGCAGCACACTTACACTGATATTCATCCACGCTCCACCCTTACTCACTCACTCATAAATAAAAGTTATTTAAAGCAGTTTAATCTGGAAATAATCCTGTGTTTTTTAAGGTCTCCCATCCCCTGTCACAGTTATCGAGCTGGGCTATGAAAGTAGGCAGGCCTGATTTATCAATGTTAGCAAAACACTTATTCAATGCATAAAAATTGCTAACAGGAAATCAAGATTACGAAGATTATGAAAAAATATAGGCCATTGCTTTTATCATGTGTGCAGTTTTTCGTCCTTTTTAGATATATTTATTAACTTGTCATATTCAATTCTGGAAAAAATTGCTAATAATATCTGGTGGCAAAAAACACAAGTACCCGAGTAGGTGGGTAACTCTTTCCCTCTTGGGTTGCCTCCCGTGGGTAACGCTTGTTTCTCTTTTCTGAACGGAGCGGTTTCGATCATGCTTCCAGAACAAAATGAGCAGGTGTGGATCAGAAGTTAGCGAGGGCGATCGCCACCTATATATGAAGTTATATATTAAAACACGTGTTCACTGATATATCCTGAGCTTATCAAATGCCATCTTCAAGAGGAGCAGGTTTTTCACTTAAATAAACACATTGTATGTGTGCATACACCCAATGACAGACACTTTCTTTTTTTTGCACAGCAGATAGATTTGGCACAGATTTTTCCTATATACCCAGGCTTGGAATCGGCACTAGGAGTACACTGGCATGTACAAACATGTGATTTATTTTGGCAAACACGCCTTTTTCTTACTCTTAAATCCTAACTCTCCTGCAGTTTTGTCACTGATGAACTTCCGTACATTGTTTATCTCCTTGTGGTGTTACTGTGAGCTACGCTTTCTATTTGAGTTGTTTTATCGCTCGTATATATTATCGTATTATTCTTTTAAGAAACAGAAATGATATACAGTTACCCTTAGGGATCGGATATATTTCAAACTGACAAAGCTAAACTTTTCCAGCCCTGTCCTCGCTTGAACTCGCTGCTTCAAAAACATTTGTGATGCAACTTCAAGTTCTGCTGGGACACAAAATAAGAAGCAGGTTTCCAATTGCAGTTTCAGCTACATGGGACTCGGCCAGTGTGAGAGAAGAAAACCATTTAAATTAGAGTGAAGCGCAAGACGAGGAAAACAACCTATAACGACACCGATGGTTTGGACAAACTGTTATAAAACAACAACAAAACAGACAACAAAAAAGATGTATACATGAATGAGAAGAGGGATAAAGAGAGAGTGAAATCAAGACGCAGGAAACGAGGAAAGAGGAGGACGACCGAATGCCAAGCATGCGGCTTCGATTACAGTCTGAGAAAGAGAAGGCTTAACTTCTAGCATTTTCTCCCACATGCACAAACACAGAGGCTTGAGGACGGCCCTTATAGGGCAGCATACAGAGGTCATTTCACTGTGTGTGTGTGAGTGTAATGCAAACAGCGACAGCACACCGTGAATCTATTCAAGAGGGAAGACAAATATTTACACATTTATCCACCTGTGGGTTCTATTTTAACCTCCAGAACAGCGCATATAAGTGGAAACAACCCATTATATCAACATATATTACTGTGTGTGTGTGTGTGTGTGTGTGTGTGTGTGTGTGTGTGTGTCTGTGTGTCTGTGAGAGAGAGAGAGAATGTGAACAACTACTGTGGACAAACATTTACAGCTTTACCCCAATTCCAGCATCTCCTGGCAGCAGCGGCATTACCGAGGCATCTTATTACTTTAAACCATTTTAAACAAGTAAAGACACAAAACACTGACAGATCTGGGTGTTAATTACAGTAATAATAATCATTTTAAATATAAATCGTAATGATAGAATAGAATAGAATAGAATAGAATAGAATAGCTTTTTATTGTCACTGTTACAAGAACAGTGAAAGGCAGTTTGGCATCTCTCCATGTGTGTGAAGTACACAATAGCGTAAGTATTTACACAATGACAAATTTACATTTACACAAGAAAGATATGTACAAGTTATACATACACCTGCAAACATACACGCACATATATATATATATATACATATTTGCATCTGTACATGCATACACACACATATTTCCACATACACACTTACATCTATATACATACATACATGCCATCTAACTAGCAGGTGCATTGAGAGGTGCAGTGTGATCAGTGGTATTGCACATTGAGTGTGTGGGCGGGGATGATATTGCACATTGAGTGAGGGTGGGGTGGGGGTGCTGTTGGAACTATACTAAATAATGTTATAATAAATACAGTTTAAAGAGGTAGGGGTGTTGTTTGCATTGCGGTCATAAATAGCGGTCATAAATACCGCTACAGTTCAAAGACTATCCTCATTTCCATTTACAGCGATTAATATTTGGTGGTATGACTTTGTTCTGGGACCTCCCTGTCCTTGTATACCACGAGCAAGCAGCGAGAGTCAGAGTGTAAAACGAAGCAGGCATCACTGACAACATACATGACTTTGATAGAGTCAGAAAAAACATGAAAAGAAAGATCTGGGGTTGAAAGTGGGTTGCAAAGCGGCTTGCAGATGCACAGCAACTGTAGTGAGGCTATATCTGCTGAACCAACATAGAACAAACATAGAAATGAGACTGTATTTTTGTAATTTTACACAAATTTTAGATTTGCATAGATCTTAGGATTATCATACTAAGAATTTTGAAGATACGAGGTTCGTTACCTTAAACATAATCACATCTAACATAGTAGCTTAAGCCATGTGACTGCGTTTATTTTAGCATAATGTTAGCATATTGTTTCCTACAAAAAGGTGTGTGCGTGTGTGTGTGTGTGAGATGGGGGGGGTGTCGGGGGGGTGACAAAGCTTTAAAATCACAATAAGGCCCGAAAAAAGCAAAACCCCAAAAAACAGTGGGTGTGTTTTTTTAGCTTTCAGGGAGGAGGAGTAATTACATACGATGCAAATCCATGTTTACAAGAGAAGGTCTGGTTTATGGGACATCTGATACCACCCCAATGTCACAATGACACTGCTTCACAACACCGCAGAAACAAACTAACTAAATAAATATAAAAACAGCTTTTATCACATTAAGTTTAGTTTAAAAAATATCAATAAACAAACATGGAGGCTCAGAAACGAATATATCCTCCTCTTTCTTGAGAACAGGAAATGGGAGAGGTCCAACTCCGCCTGCTTGAAAACAGAACCACACCAAAGGCACACAGTGAGGCTTTATGAGCTCCCTGTCATTTCTGCTGTGGGAGTTTGTGGTCATGGTTGTGTGTGAGACTGGGCTGCAGCATAGGTCACTGGCCGGGTGTAGCTCATCACGCACAACAGAAACCTCTTTGTCTCCGCATCCCAACAGAGAGGTGTAATTTAGGGCTGGCTGTAACCCGACGCTCTCCAGCTGGGAAACAACCATGAGAGCTGAAGCCAAAATGGGAAAATTGGGAGATTACACTAGAACCAGAGCAAGAATCAGCAGGTTACTGACTGACTGAATATGAGGCTGCCCTCATATTTTTCATAATAATGTTTCTAATGTAACACGCAGAAACAAGCAGAGGACTCAGCCGACGGCGCAGATCGCAATCTTTTAATTGAAGTCGCGATGAAATCTGTCAGTGGAGGCGGAAATGAAGACCGATAATGTCTCGAGCTGTGATGAGACATCAGTGCCGTCTGCGGAAATCCCGTGTCATCCAAAGAGAGAGACAACACAGCCAGCAGCTGAACAATATTTTTCATATATCAGGATCACATCAAAGGAAACGGGATGAAGAAAAAGCACCAAACTGGGACACATGAGCTAGATAAATAATTTGGAGTTTGAGCTGTTTCAAATTGACTGTGACTGTGTTAGATTAACGCCAACAAGCTAAACAGTTTCGTCACTTTACACCAGAAGTGGCACGCAGACAGCACTGTGGAGACAAACCATAACACTGATATCTCTACAGCTGTTTACTTCACATATGGCTAGAGACCAGTCAGCGAACCGCCTGGCAACCACCTGTTGCTAAGGGAAAATGTGTACTTCTGTACCGGTTGGCAACATGTTGGTTGCTGATATTGCTGCTTAGCAATTGCTTTGGCTGCTAGCAGATTTGCTAGTAGTTTGCTTGGAGGATGGCAACTTGTCTGCAAACGATCACCAACTGCTTGCAGACTGAAACTGAGAAACTTCAAAATAAAAGTTGTGCCTTACCGCTACAACCAGAATCTTTCAAAGGGCACAACTTTTACTTTGAAGGCAGAGATTCTGCGTCTTGAGTTACACTTTTTCAAGATTCGGCAAATAGCTGGTGTTTACAGAAATCTGCGTCTTTAGTGCAAACTACAGGAGATTGTAGCTTGTTAGTGACTAAAACAATCACAAGGAAGTTTTTGACCCAGCTCCATCTTTGTCAGCAACCATTTTCCAACCATCAGGGGAAAGCACATTTTTCCCTAGAGACCGGAGGTTGCTGACCAGTCTCTAAGCCTGTGTAACTTAGGCCTGAAATATGTACTAAATAGGCATTCACTCATATGAAATTTGGCTCAGTTATGTGCTTTTGGTTTGATTCACTACACTACACCTCCAGTGTTGGGAAGGTTACTTTTAAAATGTATTCCACTACAGAATACTGAATACATGCCCCAAAATGTATTCTGTAACGTATTCCGTTACGTTACTCAATGAGAGTAACGTATTCTGAATACTTTGGAATACTTAATATATTATCATGCTGTTTACAACTACATGAATGTCCTATTGCTGTGATTTATTACTGTTACTGAAGGTCCGCGGGTTCAAACGTAGTAAAGGGACCTCTGGCTAATACGTCGGTTCGTGTCGGGCTGGTAGCCAAAACTAGCTTTACTTTGTTGTCTGGGTCAACTTTGCTTGCCAGAGACAGAGAGAGGCGTTGAAAGGCTTCTCCAACGGAACTTATTTTTTCCGGAGGAAAACACGAACACAGTGTACAGTTGAGTCTTAATAGCTTACTTACAGCTGGGCTCGTCAGGCACTCTTCTTGGCTGCTGTGGTTATTATTATATTTACATGCCCAGCTCCCGCTTTTTGCTCCGTGACAGCTCGGACTTTCCTTTCTCTCCCTCCCTCGCCGCCACAGACACATAACGGGTATGGTAGTCCATTCTCCCTGCAGCACGGACTACACTGCCCATCAGGCTACATGCTTTAGAGCTATGCCTGTAGCATTCTGCCTTTAGCTAGCACAACAACAACAACAAAAAGCGCTCTCACCCAGGAAACACGCAGAGAGAGCGCGTCCCTGTAACCATGGCAACCGTAACGCTGCCGCCTGGAACAACAGAACGTAGCTGTCAAACAAACCCAAACAATCCTGACCATGACAATATGAAACAGGGAAGTACCGCCGTGTATTCCATTTATTTCAACAAAGTAACTGTATTCTGAATACCACCTTTTTAAACGGTAACTGTAACGGAATACAGTTACTCATATTTTGTATTGAATACGTAACGGCGGTACATGTATTCCGTTACTCCCCAACACTGTACACCTCAGTAGCAACTGCTAGCATGAGAGCTAACATAGCACAAAGGAAGCTAAACAACAAAGAAGTTTGGGTTTTTAGAAAAGTAAGAAAGTTTAAGTCAAGCCTAAAACAATAATCCCAGCATCTTCATCACAATGAGGATTATATCTTATTAATTTAATACTGAGTACCGGTAATGGCTGATACATGACTCCGAGGCCAACTGAAAATGAACCACAGCAACCCTGCATCTAAATGTTAGAAAATAAAATAAAACCATTGGGATTTAAGAAATATCCAGTCCACTGCACAGCAGCCAGTTGCCAGGCAGAAGAGCAAGCGGTAAGCCTCGACATCTGTGTTGATCACCAGTTAGCAGCCAATTTAACAGAGGGAGGAGAGGAATGTCCTTCCAGGTCTGTAATTCTTCTGTAAAGTACGGTGTGCGTCTGTTTTAACCCTTAATGAGCAGATCCTAAAGCTCGAGGAAAGTTTGATGATGTCCCCTCCTCCCATTAAAGCCCAAACCAGATGTCTGCAAACTATAAATCACACAAAAACCACACAGGCCCCACCGTTCCCTTCCTCTAGTGTGTGTCCAGCTGACTGAGTGTGTGTGTGTGTGTGTACCTTGCCCTGGACTCAGCTGTGTGTACTTTTGCTGATGACACACTAATAAAGTACACGCGTCTGTGTATCAGCACCAACTGAATGACTCAATAGTTTGATGTGGATCCCGATGATCTGTCCCGGTCGCTTTACTGTCACTAATAACCGACACGTGTCCAATTATCAACCGATAACCAGTGCAAAGGGTTGAATGAAGACCTGAACTTTCATCTGCAGGAATCTTCTATCTGACTAACGCATCATTTTGTTATCGTGTCCTGCTACGCAGTCATTAAGAGATAGAGAAGCGAGGCTTTCTCCTCTAACTTCTCTCAAACTTGCTCTCAAATTCTCTTGAAATCCGGTTCCTCGACCCTCTAGTTTGATTCTCCTAATGCAGGCCCTCTGGTGATTCAAAGTGTTTCCCAAAACACTTTGAATATTTGCATGTTTGGTCCTCAGCCGCTGTGGTAACTGCACTTTAGCAATGAGTGAAACTCCTGCCCCCGGAATGATAACAATGCATACAAGCAGTTTTAACACTTAGCTAAAGTGTGTACACGTGCACAGCGTTTATCACCCGAAGAGCAGAGATTGCTCTCCACTAAGTACAACCTTTAAACACTCATCGATGACCTCAGAAGCAGCCTGTCACACATGACACTGATAATGATGTGAGCAATATTTGTGCACGTCTGCCATTTTTAATCTAAAAAAAAAAAATCCAACTGCCCCCTACAATTTTTTTTTACATTATTTTATTAAATAAAACTTTGCCTTAAAAGTCTTATTATATTTTAAAGTTTACACTCCTAATCTGTCTTTCATGTACACGTTTGACCAAAGACAAATGTACAACCAAACAGAAATTGTTCAAGCCTCTGATGGGTATGAACTATGCGCTTTATTGTGTTTCATTTCTCTTACGGTGTCCAGTAAGTAAAGAATAGTAGCCATTGCTAACCATTGTTCATCACCCCCCAAAATTTCTCCAACCCCAGTTCCAAAAAAGGTGGGAAAAATAGAATGAAATGATTTCCTAACCTGGTAAACCCAAATCTTATTCACTATAAAACACAGAAAACATATTAAACTGGAAAAAACTTATAATTTAAACAGACATGTCTCAAAAAAGTTGAGAAATGTAAAAAGTACTATATGTCTGTGAAGGTTCTCAGTCATCCAGGTCATCGTAGTCTAAGGAAGAGTAAAAAGTAGACTAGACTAAAAAGTACTATAAAGAGCAGACATGCACCAATCTGCAAAAACTGTGTCTACAAACTGTGGAACAATTTTTAAAAAATGCTCCTCAATTCAAATTTGTGACAAATTTGAATATTTCATCTATATTACACAATATCATCAAAAGATCCAGAGAATCTGGAGAGCTGGAGGTTTCTTCCTGTTAAAAGTGAGTTTTTCCTTCCCACTGTCACCATATGCTTGCTATGGACACTGAAAAGCTCATAAGATCACCTGGAAGTTTTGCATAAAGACAAGACAACAGTTAAATCTGCAGTGAAATAAACTATTAACAACTGAAAACGTGAATCACAGCAGTCACACATCACAAGCCTGGAAAGATCTCATTAAAGAAAATTGGAATGACAGAGGCACTGATTCTCTGCAGTTACATTTTAGTGAGTCACCAAACACAACTAGATGCCTGAAGACTGAGACAAAACCCTGCATGCTATTATCAAACTAAAAACAAACTGCAGAGGATCAGGCGGACACAAATGTCTTTCAGAACAGATAAATTAGTTTAATTAGATAAACGTGATGGTTAGCAGGATCATAAATAAGTCTGGAACCACTTTAAACCTGTCTCTGGCACTGGGCTTGATCCTGGTATGCTGTCCGAGCTGTGGCATTGATACTCTCTGTGTTAGCACAACAAGACAAATCACAGACCTTGGAGAGATTCGGCTATCTGGATCTTATCTGAGGGGGGAGGTGGCAGTAGGAGGTGAGCCCAGCACCGAGCCCACATGTCCAGACAGCCAGGAGAACTCACAGGATGCAGCTTCCATCACTTTTAACAAACTGTTTGACGTAAAACAAGCGATACGGTTCACGGAGATCCACCTGTTTAAGCTTCATCCGCAGACACACAAACACACAGCAGTCTCACCACAGCCATGAGGGAATTCGAAGAGATGTGAAGCTCGGCCAGAAACGACCTTGTTTGACAAAAACCTCTTCATTCCAAGAGAAACACGATCTGGTTCTCACACCGATAAGGACACGGAGACACTCCCTGACCCAGATTCCCGACATCGATCCCAGCTTGATTCGCTAAACCCCCCCCTTTTGGTAATCAAAGGTGCAGCGAGTGCACCAGGGGATAAGAGAGGATAATAACAGGGGAAGGCAGAAAAACAGCAGCTGTCAAGGATGCCTGGATGATTAGAAGCACAAATAATGACTATTTTCATTCAAATTCAAACTTTTTCAGCTTTTCTAAACAGTCATGGGTACTTAAAACTGAAAAAAAAAAGTTACAGGATGCCAAAACCTCTAAAATATTAAATTTATTATCATTTAAAACAAAGAACAAGATGTTATCATTTTAAAAACTTTATCAATTTAATCCTCCCTCAAACACAAAACCCTTTTGGTTCATTATTTGGGGTTTTTGGCCTCTAACCTCACAGTTAGAGGCCCAAAACCCCTAACTGTAAGGTTAGAGGCTCTAATCAGCTTATTTCCATTCACAGGAGGCTGTTATCAATTACAAAGCTTTTAAAATCTGACGACCTGCCCAGCACTGAGCAGCACAGCTTTTTTTATAGTTCTTCTGACTGCTGAAAGAAGCACTTTTTGTATGTCTGCACTGCAGGAACTGCCACTTAAAGCTTTTGGGCCTTTTTTTACTTCCAGCCTCGGGTTAGGTACACGCTGAGCCTCTGAAGCAGGACTGTCCCAAACATGATAGTAATTTATAGGATAGCACAAGTTTTTAAAAGCCTGTGTAAACACTGGAAATTTTTTAAGCATGTAAACAAAAGCTTTTAACCATTCTCCCCACAAAAACAACATTTGACAACCTCAACTGTACCCTTAATGACGAGTTTTGACACCTCAGTATGCATCAATAACGACGTGGTTTGTCGACTATTAGAATAGTTTCCAGGTTTTTACAAGGGTAGGAGGGGGCAGAGATCCCCCTGGCTAACTGAACCAAACCCACTCACTCTATTCTGGAAGCAGGCTGGAAATATGAGCTTCAGGGATTACTCCTCATAGGCTTCCAAGAGGTAAAGAGTTGACATTAGCCTTGCAGAATGTGGAACACAGCACTAAGAGATGGACTGACAGTGAAATCCTTTATTGAGACTATATGAAACAGATTAAAAAACAACCAGTCGGCAGTGAGGACAGAAAAAAGTCCTCAAATGTACAGAAGGTAGTTATAGGTATAACGTACAAGTTCAACTGTTCGTTAAAGCAAATATCTAATCTAAAAGTAGAAAATATCCAGTGAGCCGAAGTTCTCTGTGTGAAAATGCCAGAGGTCAGAGGAGAATGCCCAGATTGGTCCTTCCCTTTAAGACAGTGCATCGATCTTTCAGTGGCTGCTTCCAGCAGAAAGGAAAATACAACACGAAGTTCAGATCATCTCAAACTGGCTTCTTGAAGTTCTCTGCACTCACATGGCCTCCACAGTCACCAGATCTCAGAGCACTTTTGGGATGTGGCGGAACGGGAGATTCACATCACGGATGTGCAGCGACTGCATGATGCTCTCATGTCAACATGGACCAAAATCTCTGAGGAATGTCTCCAGCACATTGTTAAATCCCTGCTACAAAGAATTAGAGCAGCTCTGAAGGTAAAAGGGGTCTGACCTGGTACTACCAAGGTGTTGTAAGGGGGTAAATGCTCATGCAATTCTTCTCATCAAATAGCTGTTTAAACCTAACAAGAAAAATAACTAATAGCTTTTGAAAAGAAAGGATTTACTCTACTTTTTATTCTATTTTTGTGTGTGATGAGCATTTTTAACATTTTACAGGCTACATAACCAAACAATTGGTTTACATTATAGTTGACTGAGTAATTTATGGTAAAAATATTTATTAAATGCAGCTTTTGAGCAATCCTAAAGCAGATTTTATGCTCTGCACTTGCTCAGAGGTCACAAAGACTAATCAGATGCTGTGGTTGAATCTGAAGGACTCTGTGCCCTAAAATTGAGAAACTGTTCCAGCACACACAACATTCTGCATCAGCATCAGCAGTGATATTATCACATATCAGACTTTGTTCTTTTGACACATAATGGTAGGGTGGAGAGACGGTTAACGGATGTAAACAGCAGGATGTGAGAGAGAATAACAGCAGGCATGAAGTCCAGCAAGGCTGTTTACCCTCCACCCACATATGGACAAACACAGAGACACAAAACATCTGAATGTGGCAAAAGTTGCAGCAGATCCATTTAAAAATAAAGGTTTCCAGAGGTTAACATCCATTTCCTGTCCAACACAGCGGCCTCAGACCTCATTAATGTTTCAGGCTGAATTATTTAAAAAAAAAAAAAAAGAAGAAAAAAAAGCCTTAATGTCAGCAGTTAAGTGGAGCTGCGACAGGAAATGTGTTCAAAATGGGAATGTCTGAGGTCCCGGAATGGAAAACATCCCGAGTCAAAGTTCAGAGCTGTGAGTCAGCCTCTGTCTGAAGCGTGCAGTGATGGTACTGGAAATGCGTGTGTGCAGTACGGAGTACGCACAAACAGACCCACAAGGAGACAAATGGAAAAACCGTTTCAGGGTCCCCTGACGAGTAAAACCCAACCCATCCCCTCCCCCCGCCAACTCCTCTGCCTTTCTCTATCAGTTTCTCAAAAAGTTCCAGCTTCAACCCCCACAAACACAGACTGACACACACTTTCCACTCTTTCCCTGTCATACTGACCTATCATCTGTGCAACCCCCACTCTTCCCCCACCGACCCTCCAGATGTTACACAATGACTTCAGTGGAGAGCAGGCAATGATATCAGCCTGTATTTATTTAGCCTGTTTTTACAGTGGAACCTATGAGAAGAATAAATGTCATAAACAGACCAACAGTGAACCGATTCTGCCTGATAATCTGGATCTTATTCTTCTGTGTCACGAAGCTCTGCTGATGCCCCAAACCCTGTCTTTGCTGAAGCAAATACTGGATATTAATTCTTTGCTTCTTCTTCTTATTAATAATAAAAAATATATTGCTTTTCACTGTTTGTGAAAACAGTCAATACTGTAGGGTCTGATACTTTAGAGGAAAAAACAATTAGCAGCAAGCTATACTTTATATTTTTAAACCATAATACAGCGTAATAATAACTTTGGACTCATGAGATAGTCAGAGTTTAAACGTTAAAGTAATGGGCCAAAAATTGTGACTTTCACTATACATATATATATATATACAGTATATATATATATACACACATACATACATACATACATATACATATATATATATTTTCACAGGTCAAAATATTGGTACGATGTTAAAATCATTGTGTGGTCTGTCTCTAGTCAGAGTCAGCAGGGAGGCAGTGTTTCTGTTAAACACAAGCACAGCTGCCCCTCATCTTGTGTGCATTTCCTTCTTAAAAACTGGGTCAGCACACTCCTAACTTTTTCCATCTCTGCACTGCTAACACTGACCATTACACTCACACATCTCCATCTGAACTCCTTCACCCTTACTAACACATACTTTGAGTTCTTGCAGCTCTCTCGAGCCTCTGATTTTCTCCCAACAACACCAACTTCTTCAACACTGTGTTGAAGTGCGAAGATTTAGGGATTTATTTGGAGCTAATCTCTCCTAAAGCTCAGTTTATCACTCTTCTCTGTTGTGTTTTTTTGTGTTTATCCGGTTTGTTGCTGCAGGTTTCCTTCCCCTGAAGCGTTTGTTGCCGCCAGATTCGGGGTAAAATCTGGGCCGGCGCTGGTCTTGCTGTGCACCCTATAGTGAGCCGTCTTAATCCTCCGAAAACTCAAATACTTGCCTGGGCGCGTTGCTGATCTTAATTCCCCTGTTAGCAGAGTTTTCCTGGGGTGGATGCTTTCCAAGCAGACGCATGCTTCAATGAAAATTCATGCAGGCTGACGCACACTTGCACACATGTGGTGAACTCTGCATGGATGACCGGGCCTGTTAGCATCTCATGTGATTGAAAGATTCAGGTTATAAAAAAGTATGCTCTGTCAGAAGAGCAGAACATCTAGTTTAAAAAGGATGCTAAAATCTAATGTTTGGGTAATGAAAACATAACAAGGATGAAATTCCTCCATGTCATGCACAAATGGAGTCTGTGGACCCCAAAGGATATACGGACCTTCAGTAGTTTGTGATTCTTTCTCCTCAGTCTCTCCACACTTGCCCTAAATAATGTGCTAAAACTAAAAATGGACTAAATATTTAGCTTATGTTCCACTTTCAAGACGAGCACAAACCGGGCTGCTTGGTGCAGTTTGCACACACCCTAAAGTGAAGCCACATCTGGCATCCTCACACTCACATGCAGTAACTTTCTGTGTCGCTAACATCTGCTGCAGCTCACCAAGAATGACTGAAGTAAAAAAAGAAAAAAAAATGTGTGTTTAAGGCCTAAAGACAACACGGGGATGGAGACCGGTCAGTGACCCTCCAGAGGGCGCAAGGGCAAAATGCGTGTGGTGAGTGGTTGGATTCTGTTGCTAGAGTGAAACTGGTTACAAAGAGGTACAGGATGCTACTTAAAACCTTCTTGCGATTGCTTTGGTTACTAGCAAGATGCTGCGAGCACCAGCAGCTCACATGAAAGATGCCAACTTGTCTTTAAACACTCGCCAACCCTTTGTCGAGCTGTAGTGAAAGCAAAAAGAGCGCAACACAAATCAGAAACAGAGAAAGGTGGGCCTTCAAAGTAAAGGTTTTACCTTCTGAAACACGCTGGTAAAGTGCCACAACTTGTACTTTGAAGGTGAAAGCTCTCCCTTTCCAGTTTGTGACAACTGTTTTCAAGTTTCAGTGCAGCTCGATGAGCAGTTAGCAACTGTTTATGTGGGTGACTTTAATGTAAACTACAGCATCGTGCTAGCATCCAAAGTGATCACAATGAGGAGTTTGGTGCCGCACCCTCAACAGCTTCAGCTCCCCAGTAACCGGTCATCGAATACTTCATTTTTCCCAAGTGACCAGGAGGTCGTAGGGGGTACCCGAGCAGGCTTGTGTGTCTGAGGCCTTTAAAAAAAAGTCCTCATCAGTAGTTTACATTATGGCTGCGAGTCAATGAGTGGGAATGCCAAACAAATGTGGAAAATATGGGATAAAACATCAGATCCAGCGATGCAGAATATATTTAATTTTAAAGACTTAGGGATTCAAAATGATTAAAACAAAAAATTCAAACTGAATTCAGAGGTGGAAAAAGCTAAAATGCATTTGAATTTGTCTCAGATAAGTTTTTATATCTTTCTGCTTTTGCAGACTCATGTTGTATAACCGACAACTGTTCATTTGGTAATACTTTATAATGTCTAAAGGAAACCTCAAAGACTGACATATTTGGCATGTTGCAGAGTGCTTTTCTGTGGAAATTCTGCAGAAGTTTGGGTTGAACGCTTCCTGTAGGGTAAGAATCTGCATCTTGAGTCAGATTACAGCGATACTGCTAAACATAATAGTCCATTTAGAGGAGATTCATGGAAAATTATGAGGGAACGCATTAATATGTGAAAGAATGAAAGGTTAGGAAGCAAAACACACTGATTAAGTCATTTTACATACAGAAAGACGAGTCAGGAGCAGCTGCAGAGATGTTTCTGGCATTTCCAACAGGAGCTGACTCGTCTAGCAGGAGTGACGGATGAGGGGGAGAGGTGGTGGATGATGGGTAGAAAGAGGAGTGAAATGCTAACTCAACAGCAGATGGACAGATTAGCATCTTAAACAGGTCTGGATTGGAATTTTGTTGAGTCACAAGGAAGGTTACCAGCTACTAAAAAACAAAAACATCAAAGCTGAGTGTTTCTTGGTGCTCACACTGTTTAACACCCAGTTTACAGGCTTTACACGCTTTGATGTTTAATACATGAAATAGTGGAGCTCATGCAAAAATCCCAAAGTCTCACTACAAGCTGCTAAAGCCACTGAAGTTCTGTTTATTCTGCAAATTTAAAGTTTCTAACATGGACAAAATCCTGTAAAGCAGCTCGGAAAACTCGCCTGAAACTCTTACGTTTAAAAAAAATGCTTCTAAAGAATAAAGAACCAGAGGTCAGTTATCTGTATTTCACTAACAGCGGCTTCTACATAAAACCGCCTCAAGGCTCATTTAAGGGCTGGGTGTATAAACTACTCGGAGGGACATTGAACCCACACCCTGCTAACCACACACAGTCATTTAAAACCTTTTATGGTGCCTAAAGCTGAGGGGAGAGGGGGCAGAGAGATAGAGGATGGAGCGAGAAAAAAGAGAGAAAGGTAGAAGGAGACAGAAATACAGACAGAGGGATAAATTTAGCTTTGCCTCAAAGAACCAAGGCTCCTGTGGATTTTCCATAATGATCCCTCCCCACGCTGATTACTACCTTCGCTTTGCTCTCAAATGGCTGCACGCCTGCAGCAAGCTCAAGTCTGAGTCCACTTTCAAAGTCAAAAGAAAAGTTGCATCAGATTTGACAAAGGAAAAAAAGTGTTGCTCATCCTCCTTGTGTGTGTGTGGACCATCTGCAGACCACTGTCACTTTTAAGGGCCAAAACACTGACATGATTAACGAGATGCAGGAGAGAGAAAAGTCAGAGAGTTTATTTTCAGTGTAGTTCAGTCACATTCTTTAAAAACTTTTCACTGAGTGCAGTCCAGCTTCAGCATTAAATAAATGTGCATTTAAATATTTTAAAGCAGGAAACTTTGAATCACTCTGCAGCCATGCTTGTCTGTCAGTTCGGGATGACAAACATACGGTCTAGGGACAAGAATTGACCCACCAAATGGTTCAATCCTGCTCCCTGGATGGATTTGAAAAATGCAAAGAAGGAACAAATAAACTTCGGACTTTTCAACCATCCTACTCACAAAGGCCTTTAGACTAGTCTGCAACCTCCTGGCAACCACCAATCGTGGGGAGAATTGTGTATTTGACCGGTTGTTGGAGGTTGCGGGTAGCAGGTTGCCATGGTCACCTTTAGCTGGTACAGAAGATGCCGACTTATCTTCAAACACTTGCTGACTACTTGCCGAGTGGTACTGAATGCAAAAAAGTGCAACACAGACCAGAAATGTTGAATCTCCTCCACACAACAGAAAATAAGGGTTTATTTTTTCTTTGTATCCCAATAAATACACAAACTCATGATTATCAGAGAATCTCCTGTTTTTACAGCAGGTCTACAGTAACAAGGCCAGTTAACTCAGTAAGTTAAGACTGAGTTTAGATTTGAATTTAAACCTGAAGAGCTGCACTGACTGGCTTAACTGACTTACCACAAAAACATTTCTTTATAATTGCATTGCTGAAATTGCATTGCTGAAATTGCACTTACTTTACTGCAGAGATCTCAGGCTGCTTGCCATCAGTCGTATAAATATGACAGGTTGGTAGGTTGAGTCATGAACTAACGTGGGTTTGATACTCCTGGTCTGTATACTTTTGGTGCGATTGGTCCGCTTGATTTGTGGTGCTCAAACAACCAATAAAAAAAGGTCCTTTTCATGAATTTTGACCTGGTTGCTCAGAAAATACTTCCTTAATGAAACTGCTTACATCGAGGTCTGTGGCTTCTCTTTTTTTTCTCCATCTACTGCCTCTACCAAAGCAGGTCTTTATAGTATCCCTCTTCAGCAGGTCAGCTGAAGAGGGATACTATAAATATTTGCATCCTATCAGACAGTCCTGAGCCTTAGATGTGTTTCAGTAGCAGGAGAATAAATCCAAAAAGAAACTGAGGCTATGTGGATTTTGAGGGGGTGGGGGTGTTACAGGGTCATGACCTTTGAGAAGGCAACCATCTCCAAAACTGCGACACTTACAGTAAAACTATACAGCTGGATAAGCAGCAGCGTGGGCCAGAAAACTCTATAGAGCTGATTTTTCAGATGAACTCACTCGCTAAAGTAAAATGTTCTTTATTCAGACAATTTTCTTTTAATCACTGAGTGAAATCTGACTGTGGTAACTTATCATGTTATTGTGGAGATTCAGGAAATGCAACAGACTCAAAACAGAGTCAAAGGAAGCAATAAAACCCACATTCAGCCTTCCAAATACACATTTACAGAAATCCATTTCAAACACATCCATCCCCGTTTACCTGCTAGTATTAGTCCTACTTGTCTCAACCTGTGTCTCAACGAGTGGTACTCGTAGTCATTGGCCAGTTTAGGTATTCAGAATCAAAGTCAGACTCAGACTAAGAGTAAACACAGAATTTGGCCCCTTCAATCTGCTATTTTATTTAATTGTCGGGATTTACCTGGCTCTGAGGAAGCGTGTGGGTTTACCAAATTACCAGCAGAGCAGACAAGTTTAGGCAGTAACCAGAATTCAAGGCCAGACGGTAAAAACTGAACCTGAGAGAGGGCTGCAGAGGTTCTGCACAGCTGCTGCTATGTAATTTACCAGTTTTCTTAAATATCAGCAAACCATGCAGCAGCATAGAAAACAATAAGAAGATTTGCTCAGTAAAAAGACAAGCAGAGCTGAGGCCCAAAAGGTTCAACTCCTACTTTATCAGAGCTGCAGTCATTTTTTGTTTTAGAAAAGATGAATTGTTTTAATCATTTTAAGTAACAGTGAAAATGTTGCTCCAGTTTCAGCTTCTCTGATGTGACAATGTGCTGTTTTCCTTTTCCATAAATGACAGTAAACTGAATATGTTCAGGTTTTTAAAACTAGGGTTATATCTGGTTTCTTTGAGAAGAAATTAATCAATTGATTATTAAAAACCTGTGCAGATTAACTAATAACAAAAAGATATTACAAACTTTCTGCGCTGTCAAGCATCTACAGTTTAAATTTATTGCACTCGTTTGCATATTTATCTAAACTTACAGCTTCCATTCATAACCAGGAACCGGATTGTCAAACACGCTTCATTGCCCGGGTCTGAGTTTGTAAATAAATCAGACTGCGTCACTGGATCTTCACGTCATCATTTTGCTCCTGTGCGAAAGTCACAGCCGCCTCTTTGAACAACCTGAAGATCCGGCACCACGCCTGCGCTAATAACAGCTTCTTTGAGCTTTGTTCTCACACTTAGGTATGCTCCTTCGGCACAGACTTGAGTTACAGGTGAACAAATCTAAAGAGGCGTGCCTGGTTGTGACATGCAATGTGAACAATTCGAGCTTAAATCTGAATCCTTGTATTGTAAAATTATCTTTCGGTGATTCTAAGAATAAAATACTGCTGTAAATGTGTATGTGTGTGTGTATGTGTACACTTTTGTTTGTGCATTTGTGTGTGTCCCTATGCCCTGAATGAGCATCTCTCTCCGTGTTCTGACACTCATGTTACAGCGCACACTCGGACTATTCAGAGAGAGACGGAGCGAGGCCACCGGCGAGCAGGATGCCCTGCCCCGACGGAGAACAGGCTCTGCAGTGTGAGCACACGGGCCAAGCTGTTCCCCCTCTGCTGGAATAAAACACCTCTGTCCCAAAAGTGTGCCGAGCCGTCACCAGCCCATCACCTGTGTTCATAAAAGTGCTGGGTTACAGCTGGAGTTACGCTTGTGGATAGCGCCCAGAGATTATCTGTAGGTATGCTGAGTGTTATGTAAGAATACTTGGAAAGCTGTAGCGCATGTGCGGAGCAAACGCACACTTTTCCCCTGCGTGTCGGTCTCTTGTGCTCACCGCAAGGGCAGCGAGTTCAGCATGTGCTCAGCACCGTGCCAGAGTCTGAAATGGAATTTAAATCAGAGGTTTCTTCCTGACTCCTTTTCCTGAAGCCTCTGACAAAAATATGATCTTACCGTCACTTTCTGTCTCTTCTCCACTTGCTGCAGGTCTTAGCTACAGATGTATGTGTGATGAATGATTTTTTTCTCCTTTGTTTAAGAGGGTCTAACATGTTTTTCCTTATTTTCTGTCATATTTGTACTGTTAATTTGACTTCAAACCACATGAACATGAATCAAGCAAAACTACTCAAGTACAGTTTAAAGACACAAAATACAGAACTGAAAATAAAAGAAAAGACTCCATCCCTCCTGCACACAAGTAGCACTCACAGGCAAACAGACACACAAAGTGAGTCTTTGGATCCACTTTGCTGTTTCTGTTTGCCGTCTTGGGTTTTTGTGTGTGTGCTTGCAGTGGTTTTCTATCTGTTGGTGGTTGTTCCATCTGACTATTGTGGTCAGTGTACGTTTTTTTCTGCTTCCTTCCCATGAGTTTCTGACTCTGTGGACATGCTGATGCTCACTACAAATACTTTGCATTATTTTGTAGCTGCTTTCACATCCAACTCTGGACAATGTCCCTAAACTCACAAGACGGTTACCTGCTCTTTTTACACATCACTTTAATCAGATGTTTCAGGATCTTTGTATTAGAGAGATGGCAGGTCAAAGGTCATTTAAAGTCTGACCCGATTGATTCTGACATACGTCTAGACAACTTCAAGGCTGGATCGGGTACGTGAAAATGGCCGCCGTGGTTGTTTTGGGAGTGACCTTTGGATAAAAATGAAAACCATCACGTGGGACGCAGACTCTGGTCCAGGCCACCCTGACCCTTGGGCCTGTCCCAGCAGTCCCAGTGTGTGATTCATTCATGGCTCCACATGCAAAAACATCTGGTATTTCACAAGGAAAAGGAGCAGAGATAAGATAAAAGTGAGACAGAAAACAAGTCTAAGACAAGTAATGATCCCACAACACTCAGAGTCATTAAATGACCATTAAGGAGGTTACAGCAGGACAGATTAACGTCACTAACGTCTCTTTCAGGTATAAATCGACTGAATATTCTGTGAAATACTCCGTGAAATGACTCCAAACTATATGATTTAGCTAGATCTTACTCAAGCACGCAAACACTTCCAGCTTCTTTTATCATAAGGTTTTGTTTTCATGTGTCGCTTTCAGTCTCTTTCAACAACAAATAAATACATAAATGAAAACCACAATTTCCCTTAATACCAAGGAGACAGACAAAGACGGCCACAAGTTCAGACAGAATTTAGCAACTAACCAGAAACATTTGGTAGCGACCAAAAATTGAGCTAAAAAAAGGACGATTATCAGACTATTTGAAAGGTGAAGCAAAACTAGATCTCTTTTCCACACCTGGCAGTAAAAGGCATCAAGTGGATCGTCATGACGAAAAAATGGTACCACAGGTACAAAAGTCACCCGTCTCTTCAAAAACTCGATTTTTAAAGAGTAAATATATGAATACACAAGATTTTCAAATGAATACACAAGATTTGATTAACTTCTTGAAACAGACAGACAGACAAGCCTAAAATATGTATTGTTACTCCACTACAGTGTCGCTAAAGGAATTTCACGGGTGAGTGGAAATAAAAGGCTAAAAAGAAAGAGGAAAGAAAAAATAGCGCCTCCACCTTTAAACCAATCAGCTGTTATCATTCAAAAACCTGAGAAACCTGAACACGATAAAAGCTTTCAAACAGCGACGGGATAACATGGGAGGAGCGCCTGATTGATGAGAGGAGCAGCCGTAAAGGGTGAGGAAACGACACGTGCTACCGCCGGAGAAGCTTCACACTGTCGAGAGGAATTCTAGCGAATGGCAACAAACCTCCCTCCCCAGGGGTGGAGGGGGAAGAAAGTGCGAGAGAGACCCGACCCACGACCTGAAGAGAGGAACAAAGACTCCAGTCTGCTTCTCAAGCTGCCGGAGATTCAAACACTACAGGCTTGTTGGTTTCTGCAATCATACATCCCCCACTCCCCCCCACACACATGCTATTCATGCTTTACTAAATACAGTGTCCAGTGACCTAACAGGAGCACCTTCCCTCTTAACACAACCTGGGCTGTGTGTGTGTTGGTGAAGTTTCACCACAAAGAAACTAAAGTGAAAAGTGTGTTTAGTGTTAAAGATTCACTGATTTGTAAGACTGATTCTGCTAAAAGTCACAAAACATAAAAAAGTAGTTCTTTTAATTTTTATTCTAGATTTTAGAAACAGGTTTAAGGAGATTCGGAGGGAGCACGTGTCGCTGATTTGTCGTCTAAACGAACATCAAAAAGGTTTCAGACTTTTGCTCGGCTTCAGTCTGAAAAGTTCAACCAACTTTAGCCACAAAGTGGGAGGTTGCAAAGTTTCCGCCGATCAGCAGGCGATTGTGCAAAAAAAGCGGGATGCACGAGTATATTACCATGCAGTGGCTGGTTTATGTACTTGTTGCTGTAGCAAACACAAAGTTTAATTAGCCACACCTTATAATCTGTGAATTCAGGTGTGTTGAGTCCCATCGGAACAGGTACGACATCAAAATTAAGCAACAAGTCAGTTTGGGAGGTTCCTCGATATTCCACGATCAACTCCAGGTGTTTTTATTACAAAGGTTTCAGGAATCCCAGCAACTCCAGCACGAAGCGTCAGACCACGTAAAGTCACAGAGTGCGGTTGTCACCAACGCTCTGCTGACTCAGTAACTGCAGGGCTCCAAACCTCCTCTGACGTTAACATCAGCGCAGAAGCTGAAGGCTGGGAGCTTCACGGCCTCCATGGCTGAGCAGCTCCTGGAGGTGTAACGTGCAGGTGTCCCAGTACTTCTGTCTATATATAGTTTAGGTAAGCGCAAAGTGACCTATGGCCAGCAGGGGGCAATGCCGTAGGTTGGAAAAAAGAAAAAAATTCCTTGCTAGGTGATGCTATGTTAGCAAAATACCTATTTTACACCACCTGTGGAGGGCAATCTGAAATGAGCTGTGTAGAAGAAGTATGAACCTTATTACCAAACTTTTAAAACACTTTATAATCAGATCTGACTGATTCTGTACATGCAGTTTGAATATATTTCCATCACGGCTGCAGAAATAACTGCCCAGACATGTCGCCAAGATGGCTGTCAAGTGGCAGGACTTGCTTCTAGAACAAATTGCCTGCATTTTCCAGTGATCTGCCGTATATATCTCAGTAGATATAACGTATCCAAAATACAAATACATCAGAAATGCTTATATGCAAATGGAATGGAACCGATATTTCCATTAAGTTGGTAAAGATATGCATCTTTCTCTAAAGATTTAGCTCGTACTCAAAGCCGCTAACGGCGGGAAAAAGCTGCAAGCGCATTGTGAATTCGTGGTGGTGAATGATTCAGCAAAACGATGGCTGTTTTCACACATCCAGTGGTGGGTTGTTACCAACGCTGACTTTCACTCAACTTTTGCTCCGTTTTTGGCCTCCCCCCGACCGACTGCCTCTTTTGGCAAATGCTTTTGATTGGAAAGCTCACAGAAATGCAAACGGCTGCATAATTTACAGCATTTTTCAGTATTTTTATTTTCCAAAGATCACAGCTACAGCTCTCAGGTCTGCAGGTATTTGAGAGGAACTGTAGCCTCGGGTCGTGTTTAAAGGCCCTTCATTCACAGCATGAATGCTGTCTGAAGCTTTAACACAAGTCTTTACCTGTCTGCGGGAGGCTGCCTGTGTTTGTGTGAGCCTGCTTTACTCACTCAAATCTCATCACACAGCCATAACATAGAGCAGGAACGCCACTTCTTTTATTTTTGGGGGGGAGGGGGGCAGGCAAGTCAGCATGATGCAAATGATTAAATTACAGATTCGTAACGTGGTTTAAAGTTGGGGGGGGAAAGGGCTCAGAGAAGTTAATATTAAGTCAATGCAATGTCCTCAGAAAGGATGGAAACAAAACTCAGGCTCATTAGGCGCCTGTGGTGTCTGATTCCCGTCCTGTAAGTGAGCTGGATTTCTGCCTGCAAACCCAAACGCTCCTCCCTTCTCCACACACACACACACACATATATGCAGATTTGACACACAAACACCTCTCAGTCTCGCTTTCTCCATCTCACTCGCTCGCCTCTTGGCCCACAGTGTTCCCTGAGAAGTCACACAGCTGGGAGACACCCTTCAAGTTACATAACTGCAGGCCTCATCTTACTGAGGCCAGACGCAGCACTCATGTTTCTCTTTTTATTCTACTTTAATCTGCTGCTCATTCTCTCTCTTTTCTCTCTCACAGCACACTGCAACGCCGTTGTTTGTGACTAACACCTTCTGTGGGCACATAAAAGCAGAAGCTTGTGTTTAAGCAAATAATGTGGTAGAACTGAAGCCGTTATAATGTTGACTGCGCATGAATAAATCCTTTAAATATCCCCACTTTGCATGGATATTTTTTGTAAATGAGATGCCTGCAGCAGCTATAACGAGTTCATGCTCCGACTCCAGGTTTTATCATCCACAGGACATGAAGCCGCAGCTCACTTTAACACACTTTATAAATATTTAAAGGACACTGTTAGGTAGAGAGCCAGCTCCAAAAAATCCAGCATTAGTAAAGCACTAAAAACTAAAGTTATCACTCATTTAAATCTACTTATTGCAGGGATGGTGGCTGGATGCTCGGCCTCTCCAGATGCTGAAGGATTCTTGAGAATAGCACTGAACCCCAAGCTGCTCCCACTGGTAGCTCCACAGCCACTGGTGTACAAGTGTGGTTGTCTAAATGAGGAAAGTACTCAAAATATCTGTGTGTGCATCTATACTAAAGAAAGAAATACTACATAAATGAGGACCTGGAAGTATATATATATGTATATTTTTTAAAAGCAATTGCTTTGGTTTGATTGGAAAAATAATGATTTTCATGAAAGCAGCTTATAAACAAAACTGCCAGATACGTGTAATTAGGTCCACATTATTCATCTCTGAAGTATGAAAGAGTAGAAGTACATAGTAGTGTAAATATACTTGTGTAGAGTGCTTTAAATGTGTGTCTTAGTGAGTCATCTGAGTAAAACCTTGCAGACTGATTTGTTTTAAAAATGTAAAAATGAGTCAGAGGAGCATCCTGGACCCCAAGGCTCAACTTTTGAATGGAGAGCAGGGTACCACACACACACACACACACACACACACACACACACACACATCCACACACACATCCTCCCCCCTCCTCTCTACTAATACCTCATCTAAGTGAGATAAGGGTGATCATCCCCCGCTGAGCAGCTGCAGAGCCGATCACCAGACCCCTGATCGATCATTTACACCCTTGCTAATCGATCACTTACTGTGGTGTTGAGCACACAGTCGATTTCTCCGGCCTCGGACAGCTCGCTAAGGTTCCTGTCCCAGTGAAGAAACGACTCACTGCTGTCCAGGATCTCCATGATTTCCTCCACACAGACTCTCTGTGGCCTTGTTGTTTTTTTCCCCTCCTCCTCCAGCAGCAGCAACAGCAGCACAAACACAACGGGGCTCTGTTGCAGTGCAGACAGTCAGGCTGGAAACCTCAAACTCCACCGGAAAGTTCTCCACAACTTTTTGGAGCGAAGGCAAAGAAATAAAAACACAGTCGAAACGCGTCCAGTCGGTTCAGATACAGAGATATAAATGTGACAGAGGGCTGAAGCAGACGCATTCAAGCTGAGAGCTGTTGTTGTTGTTGTTGTTTATCATCTCTCCTCTCTGGATCAGGGTCCACAGAGTGTTTCCACCAGGCTCCCCTTCCTTTTCTTACCTCCTCCTCTCAGACACACAGGAATGTGTGGGAGGAGTCACAGACAGCGAGACGGAGGAGCAATAAAAGAAAAAAAACAAAAAAAACAAAACAAAACAAAACACAAAGCAAACTCAAATCTTAATCTCAGCCTTTAGAACGACTGATAATACAGCATCAAACATCACAACATATTAAAAAAACAGAACATTTAAAGCCCCGTCATTAATTTCTGCCACTAGTTTGAAAATAGTCAGGTTAACTAAGCGGAGCTTCCGGTCTCAAATTTCAAAATAAAAGACCTAATAGTGATTGCAGCGCTTTTTTTCTCGTTGTTGGCAAAGAAAAAAATGTCTGCAATTTAAAAACAACGACAACAACAATATTGTTTTGATAATGATGATAATAATGATAATACATGCAAAGATATTAATTGCATACAAAAATATTATTCTTGTTAATTATGATTTCAAAAAATACTACTACTAGTACCATGTTATAACAATAATAATAATAAATTATTATTATTGTTGTTGTTATTATTAATAGTTAAGTTTAGACATTTGTATAATTATTATATAAAAGCTTATTTAGAGTTTCTTTTTAAAAAAATAAAACTTATTATCATAGCATCAACGCCTTTAAATTGTATAATCAACTTATCCAGCGGCCACCACAACAACTAAAAAGGTTAAGTCTTCAGCTTAGATTTAAAGATTGCATGGTTACCTCTGCAATTTGCTTACATTTAAATATAAAACCAACAACGTCTTGTCAAAGGGCTTTCGGGGTTTTGGAAAAACTTTATTTAAATTTTTTGCTCCCCAAAAGTTGTTTCTGTTCATCTGGACATTTTCAGTGGGAGAAACGTTTCGTCACTCATCCAAGTTACTTCTTCAGTCTCCTGAAGAAAAAGTCACTTGGATGAGTGATGAAAGTAACTTCTTCAGTCTCCTGAATCAACTTTTGGGGATTTACTTATCTGGATGAACGAGGATGCATCAAGAAATTCTTTGCTACACACATACATTTCATCGGAACATTTTCAAAGATTATATTTATGTGTCTGAAACTACTACTGTACATTTGTTGCTGTTACAGTTGTGAAGGGTGTCTCCTCTAATCCAGTATATTTCTTAGATATTGTACAAACTATTAACTCGGAATGTTTTCTTATGTGGTGTGGTCATTCCACCATGCAAATATTACCCAATGTGTAGATGATTGTAAATTTAAAGTTAAATTAATCCATCCCTAGGCTATCTCTTAAAAATGTAAAAAAAAAAAAAAAAAAAAAAAAAAAAGTTTTAATTACAATATTAGAAATAACTAGAGTAGTGTGATTGCTTTAAAGATTGGTGCTGCTTGGGTTCTAATGGTTTAGTATCATGGATTTTTTTCTAACTTCTTGCATGAAAATGAATATTATAGTATTTTTCTTATTAAAAGAAAAAAATATCAATTGTCTATTTCATATGGAGGACCACAAGAGCCACGCCGCAGAATTTTTTATTTCGATGCGCGTGGCTCTTGTGGTCCTCCATAATTTCTACCCCGTGAGTTATGAAGGAAAATGTAACTAAGCAAAGTTACAACTAAAGTCATTCCTGTCTTTCAAAAAAGCTTTTATTTTTTTAAATAACACGAAGCTACTTCCGGTATCACTGTGGTTGATTGGTCTTGAATCCACAGGTTTCTCTCGTAAATCAACCGCCCGCCCACATTCGTCTACCTGACCAATCAGAGCTCTTCTGTGTTTAAAGCTCCTCAGAGCCTTTCACTGACAACCTGCACAGCCAATCAGGAACTTCAAAAACTCGTGCGACCAATTACTTTAGGCCAAGAATACCTTCTCGTTTTAATCCCACCCAGGCTGCTACTGAAACAGACCAATCGCATTACTCTGGTTAAAACAAAAACAAAAACACCGGTTTAAAGAGTTCATTTTAAAACAATATTTGAAGAAAAAAAAAAAAAATGTATACCTTAACTATAAAAATTACATTTTCAGCTTATTTCAAACGTTTTCTCTCATTTTTTGTATTTTTACCCAAGATAAAGTAATTTTTAAGTGCATTTAATAAATATTTTAAACATAAATTTTGTTAATTGTATCTTTAGGCACATTATGTATTTTTTTTAAAAAAATGTCTAGTATTTCCCTTCTGCACAGTTAAGTCACTGTGCAGGAAGGAAATGAAGATAAACAGATAAATGCAACTGACAAGAGAGTGACAGAGCAGAAAACGAGAGTAAATGTAACTGATAATATTTGTCAAATTCCCCACATAGTAATGTGGTTATAGCTATAGATGACTCAGGCAGTTAAACATGAAAACAGCAAAAATTAAAACCAGTCTTAAGGTGTCGAAATTTGCGAGACATGTGCACCTTGACCTCCAGTGAAACCTCTTTTATTTAGGAGCAGAGCTGGAGCAGATACTTTAAATTTTTTTTTAAAGGAAGGAAAAAAAAAGTAACATAGGGTCAAATGGGACAAAACTGTTACCACATCAGAGCTGTATCTTATTTTGCAGAAGCGTCCAATCCTGAGGCTGATCGTGTAGCAAGACAAAAATGTGCAAATTGCACGCAGATTGCAACACTTGAGATGACTCTGCTTCTAACACTGAGCAGCTTTCTGCTCGAGGAAGAGACAGGTAGCAGTTTAATTCAACTCCAAGAACCAAAAAAAAAAAACAAGACCTCCCTTTGAAGCCGTTTAGTTTCAGAGACAGGCATCCTGAGATTCGATTACCTGTCATAAATCTGATTTTAACACCATCTGCAACACATCAACATTTCAGGCGCATGGAGAAACAAACCTGTTTTCAGCTTTGTGGTGATGCATTTTACACATAATCTAGTGACTTTCTGAAAGCTTTACTTAATTTAAGAAGCGGGAGATCACGTTAGGCCATAAAAGACGACCTAACCTGTGAGTTAACCTCGGCAGCAGCTACTTATAATGGAGATTATTGCTGCATCTTTCCTAGAAAACTCAACAATTTCAAGCATAAAACGTGACGGAGAGATGCGATGAGGGAAAATAACTTGCAGGCAGAATCCAATTTAAATTTCTAAACAGGTTTGTGGGCGTCTATGTGAAACTGGTTCACAGGGTAAATTTGTCTTTCTCACCATGAAACAACTTCAGCTTATAAAGACAGTATGTCTTTACTGGCACAAGGAAACAAAAACTATAACATTACAAGTCACAGTAAGTGAGCGCAGACTGAGAGCTGCTCTTAACAGAGCTACAACTTTTCAAAGAGTCCCCAAACTCAGAGTTATGATTCAGGAGAAGCATTTAGAACGACTTGGATGGATTAAACAACATTAAAGTTATCTGTAACGTCTAAGTCATAATCAGTAGGTGTACATTTACTACAGCTGAGCTCTTTCTGCTCCTCCTGAAGCCTCAAAGACTTCATGTGCACCAGCAGGTGGTGCCGCAGTCAAAGATGATCATAGCTTATCCTGTCCGTCCCCCCAGCTTCTTGTGAAAACAGTTCCTTTACTTCACGTCCTCGAGTCTTATTTTGGTATAAAGAAGAAAATACAAAAAGAAGTCGCCTTGGTGTTTGGCAGAGACGAAAAGGGAGAGGGAGAGGAAGGCCCTTCAGGTTCTGTCTCGCACGTTATCACTCAGGAAAATGATGTTGTCTGCAGAGAATCAAAAAGAATAAGAGAGGAGAACATCAGGGTGACATGTTGAGAGAGTAGATGCGTGTCACTGGATTTGGGCTTCAGCTGGAAATCTACGCTTTAACTGAAAAAAAACCCCCTGAATCCTGTGCAAAAGTCCCAGCATTTCATGTCTTTCTATTGGCTGCTACTGCATATGAAACACAGAGACACCACCACACAATAATAAACAAGTAATAAATGTCGGCAGTGTCGACACAAAGAGTATCCACTGAAGTCTAAATCAGGCCCAAGTGTGTTTGTGAGGGTGTTTAACCTGACCTGCGATGATGGTGGTGGCCTGACGTCTGACTTGGTTCTTGTCCACATATTCGCCGTAGTCCAGCTTCCCCTCTACTAGAATCCTCGACCTGAAAAGGACAATGGTTCATTCACACAATGTTCTTTTATTCTGTAACTCCTAATGTGATGAGGAGATTCTGGAGCTTAAAGGCCATAAAAACATATTTTTATATCTGAAAACAGAAGTCGTAGGAGTTACTGAGTGTAGAACTCTTACTCAAAATACCAAAGAGCATTTGTTTCCCCCCCGAGGAGTGTTTATACTCTGAAATTCTAATAAAATGCTGCATGTCTTTATAAGGTAAAGAAGGACTACAACTGATTTTACATCATGTTGTGTATACTTGTCATGGAGGCTGTGAGAACAACCTGTTCCTGCCTGGCAGCTCCAACGTCAGCATCTTTGACTTGATATAGCCCTTCTCCCTCCTCTGCACGTGTCCAAACCATCTCAGCCTCGCCTCCATCTCTAACTCTGTCATATGTACACTGTCATAAAGGTGGATGCTGATTTTTACAGTAACTACTGCAAGCTCTAAATCTACAAAGCCAGACATGTCACTGGGAGTGGGTATTCTTCATATGGCCATCTCACAGAATTCCCACTCACATGCCGTTCAAACCTTCTGTTTATGAGGGGCAGCCAATCAGAGGAAAGCCAGCTCATGTCTGACAGTGGATAAACACAGATAGGATTACTCTGGTTACTCTGTGATTGGCTTGGGTTTGGGAACATTTAGAGAGCTGGTAAAAATAGGCATGCAGCTTTTTTCCTTTTCCCATCCACAGCAAAGCAGTAAATCTACACATGTATTCACAGCTAAGTCTTCTGCCTGTACAGGAAACATGCAGGTCCTACCCTTTTTTGACGTACTGGTACGCCACGTCTCTCAGACCAGGTTTGAATATGGACACACGATGCCACGTCGTCTTCTGGCTGATGTCACCTGGAGTCAGAAAACCGCAGCAGGCGAATCAGATTAATTGGTATTCAGACACTCCGAAGAAACAAGAGCGCTTAGAATACCTTTAAAAACCGAGTTAAGCCCAAGAGAACATGAGAAAAAATGTCAATTCTCTTATTTGGAGTGTTATTCATTCTGATATTTAAACACTTTAAAGGCTGCCTGCACTGCTTTTCTATCACAGTGAGCTCTGAAACACGTCTCATCAGTTGCATTTATAATTTCTAATGACGATCATGAATGAACCATAAAGGCTGGAGTGTCTGATGACGACTGAGCCCAGTGCAGAGACACGTGAAGAGCAGCTGTCTGGACTCAAAACCTTGAAATCCAGCAGTAGTGATGAATAACAATCTGTTCACTTTCGCCGATGCCCTCTAGTGGCAAACACAAGCAGTTGCATCCAGCTTTGACTGATAAAACAGTGATGTCACAACAACATGAATATCCCACCTTCAATAGAAGCTCCACAGATAATCATTTATTTTGTTAAAGTTTATTAGTTTCCTAAATAATTTCCTACTTGTTACTGAAACATCATCCAGACACTTTATTATATTTTCTCCTTTATTTGGAGCTTTATTTGGAGCTGACTCAGCTTCATCAGTGCATTTTTAACAATTATATATTTTAGCATTTAAACCTTTTAAAAGAACACCTTTTATTTCATTTGAAAATTGAAGCTAAAATGCAGAGAATGCATCTGCTACTCAGTGACTAACATAGAAAGACCGACACTGAAATGCTCGTGTTTAATTCAGGGACGCAGGCAAAGAAAAATGAGACCTTGAAGTGCAAACATCCCTCACCCTGCAGAAAATGCATGATATGAAAAACATCTAGCAGCAAAAACAGCAGGTAATATCAGTGCATGTTGATCTGCAGATATGGATCAAAATCATGCAGTGGGGTAAGTAAATATGACTGAGCAACAGCAAAATGAAACACAGCTGACCAAATCATCACAAACCCTGTTGAATGTTAGTGCTTTCAATGTGTAAAACCAGACTGAACCAAATCAGAATGAAAACAGGGGTGTTGGTTACTTTAGTAAATCTGAGTTGAAAGATCAAGCTGGGAAATGTCACATTTCAGAGGAGGACGTTTCAGTTTATTCACAATTAAAATACAATAATATATAAAATAGTTATGTTTGTAAAATGGGACTCCCCTTAAGCTAACCACAGCTTATAAATACGGACTCAAACAACAAGCAATATGCACCAAATGCGTATATACTAACCTAAATCACTCCGCTATCCCAAGATTACCCTAAAGATCCTAGCATATAAACAGCACTAATCCAACACATCGACATCAGGGATGTCAAAGTCATATTACAATGTGGGACACATGCAGCCCACTTTGATCTTAAGTGGGCTGTAAGTTTAACTATACATTTAATCCATGAGATATATTAATAAAAGATGAATTGGTCAGTGTCAACAGTATGTCTCAGTTTTTCTACATGATAAAGAAATGCTGCTGTAGTAACTGACGAAAAAAAATATCTGCCCACACGGGTTTTTGGAAGTAAATCGTAACAAACAAATGTGTAAAATTAGAGAAAAACTTCTGGTAGATCACTGCTCAGACTGAAACTTTCTGTTAATTTACAGGAAATTTTTCGTGGATCACTTCATTTTTTTTATCTATTGCTTAGGTACTTTGGTGTAGTATGAATAGCAGTTAAAGCAGGATAAAGCTGTAAAAGGTCTCAAAATGCAGTAAAAAACCTAAACTTTTGCCCTGGTTCACATTTCTTTAAGATGTGCAGTGGGTCTGATTGGAGTCTTTCATGGGCCAATTCTGGCCTCATAGCCTTAAGTTTGACACATGAGAATAATAGTATGAACATCAGTTGGAGGTCTATTGTAAGTTTTTAGTAGATCTTTTGTTGGATCTAAAGACTACATTATACACTCCTACCTGGTGAGCTCATTTCTCCCTCTCCAGAGCGCCACATCTCATTGGTCGCTAATGAGAAGATGGTAACCGGGTTTCTGCCCTCCACCTGTCTCATCACTGGGTCCTGACCGACCCGACCTAACAGCTGCACCCGGTTTATCGCTGAAACAGACACACACAGCATATTTATTACAGTTGACCCAGCGTTTATGAAAATCCCCTTTGAATTAATGTGTAATAACTAGACACGGTCCCGGTCCTCCATGACAAGAAAACACTGCAGCAACCTGATGTTCTGATCTCAACCCAACTGAACATCTGTAAAAAGGTTCAAAACCCCTCATAGCAGAGAGAAAAGAAGCTGGAGAAGACAAACTTCACTTACATCTCTCCAGGATGAGGCTGGCGTCTGTACTCCTGTACCTCACCACCTGCCGGATGATCTGAGAAGGAACAACCAAAAAGTTAAAATACTTCAAAATGTTGGCAACAAAGATTTTAAAATATATATATATATATATATATATATATATATATATATATATATATATATATATATATATATATATATATATATATATATATATATATATACATATATATATATATATATATATATATATATATATATATATATACACATATATATATATATATATATAT